>NC_056741.1:1226912865-1227276605 GCF_019279795.1 Protopterus annectens | reverse complement strand
TATTAATATTATACATTTTAGATGTTCTGAAACTCAATGTTATGGGTTTTAGATGTTCTGGTCTCGATGTTATGAGTTTAGATGATGTCCTATGCCTATGTTGCAGTATTCTTGGTGTGGGATTTCCTGCCTTCAGGCGACTCGTACATCGGCTCCTATACAAAAGCTTCAGCTTGGCTGTTGCGGCTGCGTGGGACGTCACACGTAGGGCCATAACCCTGGGACCTTAAGTGTGACGTCTGCATGCACAATCCTCAGAACTTTTCAGCCACAGACTACTTTGCATCGTACGATAGCTCTCCAGACGTCGGATCGATTATAGATAAGTAACCCATTTTTTTTGCATTTATAATTTTTTTACCGATCTTTCGCATTGCTTAGGCTTGGTGGTTGTAGCTCTCAGCTAATGTCAGGGAAAAAGGGAAAGTGCCAGTGCGGGAGCCAAATTCCCCATAAGGATGCCCATGGCAAATGCGTTTTCTGCTCAGTCCGGGAACACCATTATAATGCCTGCCCTATTTGTGCCCAAGACCTTATGTAGCCATCTGGCAGCTTTAAACCTTTACTTAGCAATCCAGCGCCTCCAACGGCTGGCGCTCAGGATGGATCCCGCTTCAGAGGCCACCCAAGAACATATGCGCAAGAAGGCCAAGATGCCTAGGCCTTCATCGCCTGCCACTTCGCACCCAGACACCCCGCCCAACTACTGATGCACAGCCAATGTCTGACATATCCACAGAGCTTTCTCTAACACTGACGCCTGTTGATGTCAAAGGTGAACCAGATTTGGTGGTTCCTTCAACTAGGATCCAGACTTCTGATGCAGCTGCTAACAAACCCAGCTCTAGACTGACTCCAACCAAAAAAAAGCAGAAAAAACACATTACGCCTGCTTCTGAAGACCCCCCACCCACAGACTGGGAGGCCTTCACTTCTTCTCTTATGCAGACATTTATGGCCCTTAGGCCTTCTGCCTCACCCACAACTACGTTGACTCTAAGCCCTAGGCCTACCTCTGCTTCTATTCCCATGGCTCCCCTCCTTGAGGAAGTAGAACATCATTAATCTACCTACTCTTCCTCGGATAAATCCATCTCTTATGCATCTCAGATTGCTTCTCCCAAGGAATATTACTCTCTTGATGAGGATTCTGTGGAGAGGGATTCCTCCACCTGAAGACATTACATTTTGTGAAACCATCACCAAAATTAGACTATTTCAAATGGGATACTTCCCAAATGACAGAAACTCAAAAAGGATACTTTGAACTGCTGCAAGTGGAGTCCCCCGAGCTGTTGCAAGTGGAGTCCCCCTCCCCTTCAGCTGCACCTCCTGTTCTTCCTGCTTACTTGGATGACTTTACTGCAGCCTCTAGAACCCCTGACTCTCAGCCTCCTGCATGTAAGCACCCAGACCACTTCTACAAGGTGCCAGAGGATCTGTAATTCCTCATAAAGCCACCTTTAGACCCAGCAGTGATTGCCACTGCCCCTGATGAACAGTCAGGGTCATTACTTCTGCATCCCTATTGCCCACGGATAAAGATAGCAGATCCATGGATAGGATAGGCTAGAAGATGTAAACTTCCTCCACTTTGGCCTTCAGAGCCAGTAACACTCAAAAACACATGACCAAGTTTGCCCTGGACTTAGGATCCCAAGCCACCTCTATGCTGGCTTTAATTCCTGACAGTCCCATTAAAACGGATATCTCCTCAAAAATTGTCCGTAGCACTACACGTGACTAGACACTCTGTAAGATGCAGCTACAATGCTGTAGAAGCTTCTGCTCTCTGCAGCATCAGCATCTGTCCTTAGGAGATATTCCTGTCTTAGACTACAGACTCTGCCAGAGAACTTCAAGTCCAAAATCTTGGACGCCCCCCCTGGATCACAACTTCCTCTTTGGAAAGCAGTCTGCAGACCTATTTAAGAATCTGCAAGAAAAAAACAAAGAATTGCAGGATATTAAACATCTCCTTGTATTCCCTATACCCAAATTTTATAGGAACTAACCGGCTAAGACTACCTTTGTTAGGTGTAACCCGCATTCTGGTTCCGCCTCTTCCAGACCCAGAAGAGGAACTAGAAGACATTCCTCATCCAGACCCACTGGCCCACCTCCTCAGCCTAGACCACCCTTTCAGGACAGGGGAGGTCCTAATAATGTGCGACTGCCTTGCTCATATGCCCCTCTCCGCTAGCTTTACCCACTGTCTCCCCTTCTGGCAGAAAATCACCACAGACCAATGGGTATTGACCATTGTTCAAAAAGGATACTTTTCTATCCTGGAAACAAATTCCCTCTTGGAAGGGGCATTCCATTTCCCCAAAAAAAAAACAATGCCATCTCCTTCCCACAAATTCTGTCAGACCTGCAACAACAAGGCACAAATAGAGCCTGTTCCCACAGCACAAGAAGGAAAGGGATTCTACTCCTGTCCGTTCCTGGTCCCTCGAAAGGACAGTCCCTGGCGACGCATCTTGGATCTCTCCTTCCTAAACCTTTACCTGCAGGTACCCACCTTCAAAAATGCTGTCGCTTCCCACTCTTTACCCCTCA
This sequence comes from Protopterus annectens, assembly GCF_019279795.1. NCBI lineage: Eukaryota > Metazoa > Chordata > Ceratodontiformes > Protopteridae > Protopterus > Protopterus annectens. The sequence continues at coordinate 1,227,274,043 of NC_056741.1, read as the reverse complement.
TACCCTCAAATGCTTTCATGGTCACCTTGGACGTAAAAGATGCTTACCTGCGCATTCCCATCAGGGCCACACGCAGACGTTTCCTGCATTTCTCTGGCTCATCCTCGCACTTCCAATTTACGGCCTTGCCCTTTGGCTTATCCACCGCCCCAAGAGTGTTTACAAAGTGGCTCCAACATTTGCCTTCCGCAGGTTCCAAAGAATCCAGATTTACCCATATCTGGACAACATCCTTATCCTAGCACAGTCAGAAGATTTCCTCTTAAGACATCTACACTTTGTCCCTACTACAAAGTCTAGGGTTCACTCCAAACCTCAAAAAGTCCTCCCTGAACCCATACAGGGACAAGATATTCCTAGGTTGCAGAATCAATACAAAACGAATGAAAGCCCTTCTACAGGACAAGGTTCTATCTCTAACTTCCCACTTCTAGGAAGTCTTGCTCTCCCAGGCAGTCATTGCAAGGCAATTCCTTCGACTCTTAGGATTGATGGCAGCAACCATTCCCGTGTTACCATTGGCCAGAATGCATATGCGAAAACTGCAATGGTACCTCAAAAATATCTGGTCACAACACCAGAGTCACTTGGAACAAGTTATCCCCTTTCTTCCCTGTTTAAAGAAGGAAATCTTTTGGTGGATCCAACAAGTACAACTAAACCTGGGGCTTCCACTGCAGCCCCCTCAACCCACACAAATATTGCATACAGATGCCTCAGACTCTGGTTGGGGTGCCACCTTGCACTCTGAGTCCAAGCTCAGTGGCATCCTCCCATGGAAACCAAACACATCAATGTAAGGGAGATGATAGCAGTTCTTTTAGCTCTACAGACCTTCATACTCCTACTGCTACCAGGTCCTCTTCTGATAGTGATGGACAATACCACTGTAATGTTGTACATCAACAAACAGGGAGGTACCAAGGTGTACCAATTGTGCAGGCTAGCCCTACTAATTTGGGACATAGCATCCTAGCACAACCTATCCCTTCAAGCCAGGTACAGCCCTTCGCAGGACAACAAGCAAGCAGACCTCCTGAGCATAACATCTTCTCCACAACCCGAATGGTTGCTGGACAGGGCGGTCTTCCTAGACATAGTCCAGCGGTGGGGCACTCCACAAATAGACCTGTTTGCCTCCTTCCAGAACCGGCAGCTGCAGACCTTCTGCACAAAGACTTACTCCCCCCAAGTCTGGAGAGTAGACTCCTTCAGTTTCACCTGGGAGGGGAAGTTCCTTTGTGCCTTCCCTCTGATTCAGAAAGTCCTTCTGAAAATCAGGAAGAACAAACCAAAAATCTTGCTAGTGACTCCCTACTGGCAAAGGCAGCACTGGTTCCCCCTTCTACACAATTTAGCCAAGTGTAATCACTGCAAGTTACCCCACAAGCTGGACCTTCTGACACAAGACAAAGGAACTCTCCTACTCCCGCACTTGAAAATGCTATCCCTGACTTTGTGGGTGATAAATTACTAACCCCCATTCAGACACCACTACTCAAGAGTACGTGCCATCAGTCCTGAGGGAGGCCAGGGAACCCACTACTAGAAAGTCGCACCTTGCTAAATGGGAAAGTTTTACTCAGTGGTGTCTGGGTCAGGAAAGGGACCCTTACGAGGCTGACACCCCCTTAGTCTTCTCATATATGTGTCAACTTATAAAGGGTGGACTTTCCTATTCTTCAGTGAAAGTGCACCTCTCCGCATTATCAGCCTGCTTACCTCTAGAGCCTCCCTTGTTAGCCAGGCTACATGTGAAACTTTTCCTTAAAGGAGTCTTACACATCAGACCACCTACGAAACCTATCCCTCCTCCATGGGACCTGAACTTCATCCTGGAAAAATTCACCCAGCTCCCCTTCGAACTGGCTAATACAGCCTCTCTACAGTTTTGTATTTGGAAAACAGTAATGTTAGTGGCTATTACCTCTGCCAGAAGGGTTTCTGAGCTACAAGCCTTAATGGCATGCTCACCTTACACCATTTTTCATAGAGACAGGGTCACACTGAGAATTAACCTCGCCTTCACGTCACGATAAGTCAGTGACTTATCTCTAAATCAATCCATTCACCTACTCATTTGTTTTCCCCTCTCCCAATAACCAAGGAGAGAGGATAGTCTACTCCCTAGATGTCCACAGGCAACTGAGATTTTATCTGGATGAGACTAAAGACATTAGGAAATCCAAACAACTCTCTATCTTTCCACCCCAGGGCATTGGCCAAGGCAGTCTCCAAACAGACCATTGCATCCTGGATTAGAAAGGCAATCTGTTTCTGCTACTCACACCATGGAAAAAAACCCTCCAGTTGGGGTTAATGCACACTCCACAAGAGCATTGGCCACTTCCAAGGCCTTCCAAAAAGGCATGGACACAGCTTCCATTATGGAAGCAGCTACATGGTCAACTATCCACACTTGCACCAAACATTACAAATTGGACCAAATCTTCAAAGCACGTGCAGGATTTGCCAGGGCAATCCTACAAGGCTTTGTGGAATCATCAGCTGCATCCGCCACCCTTTCATCAAACTAAGCTGTGGTAGTCTCCCACACCAAGAATACTGCAGCATAGGAATTGAAGGACATAGAAATAGGTGTGTAAAATCTTACCATAACCATAGATGTCCTTCTCTTCCATGTTGCAGTATTCCTTCCCACCCACCATTCCCCCTCACAGACTCTACCAGTATAACTTCTCTCTGATGCCTCTCTCCATTACGGAAGAGACCCAGGGCCTTATAAATGTCAGCTTTGGCAGCCTGTCCTGTTGGGCCATCTACTTTGTCTGCTTAGCTTCAAGTTTGAAGATTGTGCGTGCAGACGTCACACTTAAGGTCCCTGGTTTATGGCCCTACATGTGACGTCCCACGCAGCTGCAACAGCCAGGCTGAAGCTTTTGTATAGGAGCCAACGTAAGAGTAGCCTGAAGGCAGGAAATCCCACACCAACAATACTGTAACATGGAAGAGAAAGGACATCTCTAGTTATGGTAAGATTTTACGCAACTATTCTTTATGAGTTTTTGATGTTTTGAAGGGGACCCATATTTTTTTTTTTTTTTGGTGCATTCAGTTGCTGTTTTTTTTTTTTTTTTTTTTTGTGCGCTTCTGGTTCACTTGTTTTCATTCTGGCCTGATATTGATATGACTTTTCTGCTCAATTTAACAGAATCATCCTAATCTTCTCATGTTTTGTAACTTTCACTGTTTAGATCTGGTAAGGTCATCAGATATATTTGCAGTCCCACAACTGCAGATCTATACATGTAATCAATTTTGAGGGCCATACCTCCTTCAGAATGAAGAATATACAATCTTGGTTTACAGTGGATTATTTGGGTATCATTTGATAAGCATGAAGCGTTTTCTTGTTTTCCTGTCCAACTGATCATTATCTTTTGGGATCAACCACCCCAAAACTGTAAGTTAGAAAAGGAAGAGCAAATTTGGTTTATAGCCTGGACTTTTCCTAGATTTCAGGGCAGTTTTCATTACTAATTTTAGTCTTCTGAAGTATTCCGTACTGAATTTTATGCACGTTTAAATGTTTGTTTTTTTCATTATTATTCACGAGTTCCCAAATATTTATACACTCCCTCTTGATCAAGTTCCTTTGTATCACATTTCGGCCCCAGATTGAGATTTTCTTGGTGCTGCAGCTTTCCTGCTTTGTGTTGCTTTTGCACACTTATCAAGACCAAATACTTTTCTTGTCATCTGAGAAAGTTTTAACCCCTTGCAGTTGTGCTTTCAGTTAATCATCTGAAGTCATTCATGAAAGAAAAGTCTTTAAACAAGGTTGCTTTATGTAAGCCAAATTATATTCATGATCTAATGTATTAAATAGCTGAAGTTTTTACAGGCAAGGGAAAAAAAGCAGAAGTGACAAAGAATCACTCTAAAATATCCCCATTGGAAATTTTTTAGCCCTGGGATAATTTGCTCTTGGTAGCAAACCACTTTGCAGTTGGGCCAAGACCGTTTCTTAGTAGCAGTAATGTAATTGATCAGTGTAGTGTGTATATTGTGCATCTGTAAGCATTCTCACTTTTGCCCCTAAATCTTTTTTTTTTTCTTTTTTTTTTTATAATTTCTCCAAGTCTTTTGGGTTTCTAATACCATGACAGGAATGGACCCCATTCCTAATCAAAGTATGATTAAAGTTCATGAAATTGTTTCAGTCTGTGATGATAGCCAGAAGTGCACTTCACAGCACCTGCAGTATGCCCAGTAATGACTCCTCCTGCCATTCATATGGAGTTGCATGTATCTGTGAAGTATCTAAGTATGATTGTGAATTCTTTTTTTATAGGACCTGTTGCTGTCACTACTCCTGGAACTGTCTGGGTTTCCTCCTTCCACATTGCTCTCATTTCTGCATGCAAATCCTGGTATTTTATGACAGTCTTTGTACATAACACTGTAGTCACTGAGAGTAGCAATTTAAGTGTTCAATGCTACTTTGTCTTCTTTTCATGGACTACTATGTCTGGTTTTCTCATATCTATTTTTTGAATTGTTGGTAATGGACAATCCCATGTGATATTAACTTCATTTACTAAAATGTTTTGTAGCTCATGTTTCAAGGGTTCAGCTACCTCAGTTTTAGTGTTTGCACAATTCCCAGTGCAACAGTCTTGCCACGTTATGCCTTTTGGTATACAGTCGTCCTGCCATTAGTGTATCACAACCAGCAATAAGGTGTGTGACTGTTTCCAAGTCTGTTTGACAAAACCTGCATTTGTTAGTCTCTCCCACGTGTTCAGTAGACCATAAATCAATGTGTACATAATCCACTACCTTGAGCCACCAATATTAACCTTTCATCTTTTGGCTTAAATTCACCTCTCCTTAACTATTGCTTCATTCGATCCTGATCAGCATGAGGTTGTTACAAGAGTTTTTTGTACTTGAATCTATATTGATGCATTTTGCACATTTCTTGCCTTCTCATCTGATCCTTCATATTGTATTATTTTGCTTTTGGCACATGCAATTGCTGCCTGATTTTTTATGTACTTGGTTTGATTTCAATTCCTGCTTGACACTGATATGCTTCTGCTACACTAAGAAGTCTTAGATTTATTCTCCTCATGTTTCAAAACTTTCACTATGGTTTGGTTATGTTGTGTGGTCAATAGATATGTATGAAGTCCCACGATTGCAGATCTATACGTGTAGTCAATTTCAAGGAGGCCCATATCTCCTTCAGAGTAGGGAGTAATATAATCTTGGTGTGCGCTGATTTTTGTAAATTTACTGAGCATGAAGCATCCTTGTTTTCCTGTCTAATCTATCCAGCACCTTTTTGGGCCAGTCAATCACTCCAGAACTGTAAGTTAGGACAGGAAGTACAAACTGGTCTGTAGGTTGAACTTTGTTCCTAGATGTCAACGTTGTTTTCAGGATTAATTTAAGTCTTCTAAAATATCCCTTACTGAATTTTATTTGCATTTGTTCTTTTTTTTATGCTCAGCCTGATGTTGAGCATGACTTTCAGAACTTGGACTTCTTCCCTTGGCCAAGCTGATATCTTCATACCACTGTCATCTCCACATACCCAATGCAGAGGTGTTATCTTCAGTATTTTGTGTGCATGTACATTTTTGCATCAACGGAGCACAAGTCTGTTTGGCATTGGCTCAGGCCTATGACTTGACATTAAAAGATGGTACCTCAGTGGGACTTTTTTCTTGATTTATGTGTGATGCGTTTCCTTGGATCACTTTTTCAGTACCTCCTGATGGGTTATCCTGCCCGAGGTAACCCGATGTCTGGCCAGTGTACCAAAGACAAAAACCTTCCTTTTGCACCATACTTCCAGCATATCACCTCAGCCCTTGGGCATAGAGGTACATAAGCAGTTATAGTAGTGTAAGATCTTTGGTCTGTCTTGCTTGCAGTCTAAATCCAGGATTATTGCTCCCATCAGTCTGTTAATTGCTTTGTCATTGCCTACACTTATCCAGGTAAGTGCCCTGTTGGGTACTATTCTTTGTCTTTTTTCTTTCTTTCTTTTTTTTTTTTTTTTATAGAAAATTTGTTTAATGTCTGCTAAGAGAGGGAAGTGTGACCGTGGTAGGCAAATGTATTAGATCTACACTACCCAGTATCTATATTTAGCAGCTGAAAATGATAACAGAAATTGCAATATCTGCCAGTTCATCCCAAAAACCCTTTGTGTACCTGACTTCGAGTCTCCCAAGTATTTAAGGAGCAATGTCTGAAGTGCATTGCCCAAACCAAGGTGGTGAAACCCTCTGCCTCAAATGACCCACTCACACCCACAAAGATGATTAAAAAAAAAAAAAAAAAAAAAACTGAGTCTTCAGCTGCAGAGTCTGATTCTGATGTGAGATGCAGCAGGAATCCACTGTACTTGTGACTCTCTTCACATCCCCAACAGAGGGTGGAATGGTGTCTGCTTCTTGCATGTCTAACAAAGCTGAGCCTGCCTCTACCGTAGAGGAGGACTCTAGGGTGATAATTTCAGTGGGGGCAGAACGCATACCTCTCATCCTTGTTGGAAGAGGTAGCTGGCACTCAAACCTTGGACCATCAGAAATCCTAACCATTGCATTTTTTTTTTAAAAGTGGATGTCACACTCAAAACATGTTTCTTCTACTTTGATGTTTCACAAAAAGAAATAGTTTGATTTTTCTCAAGGTTTCTGAAAGGCCATTTTGTCTCTGAAGCCTTCTTCCTTCCTGTCCACTTCCTTTCAGTTCACCTTTCGAGATCCTTTCTTTGCAGGCTAATTTGTAGTGTTTCTAGACTTGAAAGGTCCGTACCTGCACATCCCCATGAAACCCACTTGCAGGAAATTCCTCAGGTTCTTTTGTTTATTCATTACACTTTTGCATGTTATTTTTAGTCAATGTTTCAGTACTGATCTTTGGATCTTCCTTTCATGCAGAAGCTAGTGACTGGCCTGATTTCCCCAAGTCTTTTCATTATCCCAGGCCATCAAATTTCCAGTGGCCAATGTTCAGACGTCTGGGTATAAGACGTGCATCCCTTTGACATCATCTGTTCTTTCTAGCCGTGCAGTCCGACATGTTTCTTTCTACATGTACTCAAACTCCAAAGTAAACTGACAAACTACTTAAAACAAAAGAGGTAAAAAAAATGGAAACTGTTTTTTGTGTTAGCGCTTTCGTCAAGTTTAATAACTCAACTTCTTCAGACATACAGAGCAACCATATGAGGCGCACTTAAATACCAAATATAAATTCACATGATCAAGAGTAAAAATCATATGACCAAGCAATGTAAAACTTTTAAATGACCACATTACTGAGAAAAAAATTTTGAATGCATATAAAGTCATTTAAAATGCATTTAAAACATCATCCACCCTCTGAAAAACATTCAGAATCCTCATTTTTTAAAACATACACAAAAATACACATAATATAAAATTATCAACTATTAATAGTGTGCTAGTAATTTTACTTGGTACACAGCCACAGATTCTAATTAAGACAAGTGCATTTCTCTTTAATATATTGCCCATTGTGTCCTCAGTATACCACAGCCTTTTCTGTTGTAGTGAAACTTGCAAATCACTAGATTCACAGTTTCTGGTTATTTAAGCAAGAAGTATCTGTAGTGTATATGTAATTGCATGAGTTTTTTGATTAACAAATGAGTCAGGTTATTTCTATGCTGACACTAATTCCTAAACTTTCCTGCTGTTGCTGTTCCTCTTTTCCCCAATAAGAGACATGTTTAAAAGCTTCTTTCTTTTCTCCAAATGGATATGAGGTTCAGTACCTATCTTCTCAGCTGTTACACTTCTACTAAAGTGCACTTTATTTCTGAATTCACAGCTTTCACTTTGCTGAAGTTGTATGCATCAAGAGAGTTCCAGGCGGTTACAACTGGTGTTTTTCTGCTGTGAATTATATTTGCATACAAACTTTTGAATGCAAATATGTTTCTTGAGCTGTTCACATTTTCTCTTTATTATGGTGTTGTATGCCATCTTGTTGGCATGTAAGATGAAAAATAAATTTTAGCATCCATGAGATCCATATTTAGTGTTACCCCTCTAGATGCAGGTTGCAACACATGGTTTGCTACTTTCCATAGTTACATTATTTACATTTAAAGCTCTATGCTTTCTTCTCTTAGTATCTGTGAATATTCTGTGTAGATGATACTTGGTAGGCCTTTCCATTACACAGTGGATGCAATTTTCACAAGATGAAGGTGATGTGTATGTGACCTTTCTGAAGCCTCTTGTTAAATTTGCAGTCCTTTATCCATGTTAGAACATATTTGGTACTTTCCTTTTGTTCTGGATGTATGTGTGCTGCAAGTGTTGCTTTGCTGTAGTATGTAGGTTTGAAGTGGAGTACTCAGCATATCTTCATATTTTATTGACATGCTGTTGAAGTGGTTTCTTGCCATTCATACCTCATCCTTTTTGGCACATCTAAGTGTATGATCTGGTAGAGGGTTTAGCCGTGTACCCTTGTGATGGTCATCTTGGAAAGAGGACAAGGAATTGATTTTTTTGTTAAAGATGTAAGAGTATATTAATAGGCTTCTTATGTATGTTTATGTAGAATATGTAATATGCACGAAATAAAGGTGAATGATGGCTGCTGCGGTAGCGTTGTCTCCTCACAGTAAAGACGCTGTCCGGTTCGATTCTCAGCTAGAGCGTCTTCTGTGTGGAGACATGCGTGAATGGGCGTACCTTCATTGAAGGTTGTGCATCAGGCCTGGCAAGCCGGTACGTAAAAATCAACTGCCAATCATTAGCGGACCGGAGTTTCCGCTGTGGCGACCCCTAACCGGGAATAGCCGAAAGACACAAACAAACAATGGCTGCTGTAGAAAATAATTTCTAGAGAATAGTTGAAGGCCAGACTGATGCATGAGCAGCATGTAAGATCTTTTCATTAGTAGTTCCTGGGAGATTTATTAAGACTATAATTGTATCGTAAAGCTAGTTTGGCAGCTGTGTAACAGAAAGGGATGCAGGCTGGACTGCAGTTCTGGAAGTATGTATTTTTAGGCATAGTTGCTGTAAATCTTGTAAAGAATTTTTTTCTGAAGTTCCTAGGGTTAGGCTAAGTGTGTGTGCTTGTGCATGTGTGGTGACTTTTGTGTCCCTGCAGTACATGGAAGTGGTGAGTAAAATAATTGTAGTAATTGACTCAGATGTATATTGGTACAGTTTTGGAACAGTGAGGAAACTGCACAAACACTCAAATTTCCCTAGTAACTTTCCTTGTCTCTGAATGGGGGAGGAGTATTGGGGGTTATCTCACACTCCAGTCCTTTATACACCAACTGTGGCAGTAACTTTGTCCACCCTTGGTGAGCATGTATACTTGTTGGACAAACAGGAGTATTTTTGAAATGTGTTCATCTTTTGCTGGAGCATGAAAACGTATGTCCTGATTTGCCCTAGGAAAGGGCTGAGGTTCAGGTTCCCTGTTTCAGTATTATCAACTGACAGTCTCCTCCATTTTCCCTTCCATAAAATTAGTGTTATGGGTTTCACTCACTTTTGCTGTAACATGGGTAGATGTTTAGGTGGAGTGAGCATGGAAATTTTTTTTTTTGTTGGTCTAAAAAGGGGCTGGTTACCAAAGTGGCACAGGGAGAGCGTGCTGGAGGCCCATTTCCATTTTTTTCCATGCTGGTTTACACTTCCCTCATTTTATTTTTGAAATTTGAATTTGCTGATATTTTTTCCCTTTATTTTTGGAGGAGTTGATACTAACATGACAGGAGACCATATGAAATTTCCTTGCAATTTAGCACCATCCCTTTCTGTACAAGGCAAGTATTTGCTTGCTTTTTGTTACTCTTAAACAGTGTAAGTGAGGTTTATTGGCCCTTTGTATGTGGCCAAAAACCTCACTGACTTGGGTGCGCCAGTTTCGTTGCCTTCAACTTCAGAGCAGTGAAGGACCTATCCGTTGAGCTGAAGGGTAAATCTTTCTGCTGAGGCAGTGTTATGCATATTTACTCCACTGCAAGGGTATTCATTATTTGTTTTCTTTCCCCCATACAGAGGTCCCTGACTGTCCTTGGGCATCGAGTGGCTATGTACTACAGTGATCCTAAGCCTAAACTGAATGAAGACTGGATGTGTACTAAAGTAAGTCATTTTTTTGTGAACACCACCTGTCTGTAGAAATGCAAATGTTAAAAGTGCAGCTATGTTGAACTGTATATTTACTTGGTTACTCATTTACTTCTGGGTTGCGACTTTGTCTCGGGAAACCACAGCAGTGCAAGTGTGTGCTCTTAATCTAAGAAATTGCTACCTTTTTCTTAATGTGCAGGATTCGCAGCCACTTTGTTGGCATTTCTTTATTGTTGAGTGCATGTTTTTAATTGCAGCAGACTTCCAGAGCTGACAATTGTGCATAAAGGGCATCAAATCCTGTTGTAGCACTCTGGCATTATTTCTCTAGTTTTGATGACTGCCTATTTTTTTTCTGGCGGGAGTGATTAATCTTCAAGTATTTCTTGTGGCAAGACTTGTCCATTGGTATTAAGCATTAAGGTTTTTGTCACGCAGAGCATTGTAGCAATTGTTCTTTTTTGGTTAAGTAGTTCCTGGCTCCTGTAGGAGGGTAATGTAGGCTTTGGGCTGTTGCTTCTTCATCCATGTGTGTGCTCCATAAACTTGTATTTTAATTTATTTGTTTTATTTTCTCCCAGTTAAAGTATAACAAATAGTTATTTGTAGTGTAATTTCATACATGATTTTATTGAAAGGAAATCTCGTGCCACTTAGTCTGACAAATAAATATGAGAAAATACGAACACTGCTCAGGATTAAGCACCCTCGTGAAGCAAAGTCAAAATTCCAAATATCCAGAACTTCAAGGGCACAACACGACAATTGGAGCCGACTTCTTTCTTAAAAACAGCTTTATTCCAAAAGTAAAAAGTATAAACGGCCAGTAAGCACTTTCACGTTGTAATCAAAGCTACTTCAGACTTTCAACTACCATCTTTACAAAGTCTGCATTTATAAAACCAATGAGCCGATCAACTGTTGCTATCTCATTCAATTAATTAAATGAATGCATAAATTAATTCAAGCTGTACAGCTAAAACTTTTTAAATGTATATTATACGATACCTAAACTTCGCAATGCATATGCTTACACATCTAAACAGATAAAAAAGTTCAACTATGTGTGTGTGTATGTATATGTGTGTGTATATATATATATATATATATATATATATATATATATATATATATATATATATATATATATATATATATACATACACACACACACAAAGGCATATAGATATAAAAAATATATACATGTAGATATATAAATAAATATACAGACCCTATGAACTGAGTCACCTGCATAGCATAAATAACCAGTGCAAAAAAATGCTTATGTGGCTTAATGCCATTTAAAAATTAAATATATTAGCGCATCTAGTTAATTTGAGATACTGAACATCATGTATGCGTATTCACGTATATGCGGTTGCTCATAGAGCCAATACATTGACATTGAAAAATTGGTATCGGAAGAAGCGGTTACAACACAGCATGACTTAAATTTGGTCTCAGTAGCTGAAATGAATGACTTTTTAGCAGAACTGACTACATGCTTGAGCTTGCTAGAGACCAAGCTAATGCAAATTAAAAAGAAGCTCGAGAGAGATTACTTAGATTTTCAGAAAGGGAATATCTTCTCATGGCCACGAGAGCCAATAGAGTTAGGGATTCGACCCAACCCGCTAGTAGTAATGATGCATTACCAACAGATGAATGCCATGTGCCAGTGAACAGTAGAATGGATGCTGTTGAAAGAGATGTGATAGAGGGATCATTGACACACCATAGTGAACCAGCAGATCTACACACAGTGCAGATGACAGGCGACATCATACAAGATGTGCGGAGAAAGAAACCTACTTTGTGCGAGACACCTACAACTTCTAATGAAGAAATATCTTTTCTTCCTTTTCCATTACCATTCAAGGAATTTCAAAAACCAGGATGGAAATCACAATCGAGGGTCAAGAAGCGCAAGTCAGAGGAACGGCTGGAATTTCAGAAGAAGATTTTGCGACCAGTGAACCGAGTTTGGTAATTAACTTATCTAACTACCACTTGAATGAAGTGGAAACTAAACTTCTCAATAAGGGACTATCATTTATACCCACAAAGAATGTAGACTATGTAGATCTCTTGTTGGACATTAAAATGTTTACAAAAAAGGTAAGCCGGAATATGTTTGGTGAGAATACTGTTAATACTGAAGGATGTTTTAGGAAACATTCTACGTATGTACCCCCGCCACATCTGTTATTAGAACCATTTGAAAGAGCCTGTGAGAGAGATCTATTAGTTAATAAATAAGGCTGATAAAAAGATTTTTACAATTTAAGCACATTAGAATGTGAAGCCCTTAAGGGTTTGCAGAATAATGATGAGATTATGATTAGACCAGCTGATAAAGGTGGTGCCATCGTAATAATGGACAACACACTTCTATATGATTAAAATGAATGAGATGGTAAGGGATTTAGATACATGCCCCTTAATATTACATGTTTAGATAAAATCATAAGAGATGTACAGAGTGATCTTTGAGATGTTTTTGTGCAATGTATTAAATTTTGAATTATACAAATATTTATTGATTGAGAAACCGTTAGTTCCTGCAATAAGAGGTTTACCTAAGGTACACAAGAATTTGTCAAATCCTGACATGAGACCAGTTGTATCCAGTAAAGGCTGGCTGACAGAATCGGCATCCATCTATGTTGAGAAACATCTTTGACAGTTGAAAGAACTGATAGTTATAAAAGACACCCAACACTTCCTTGAGTCCTTCAGAGGACATTTCATGCTCACATGATGTATATTCTCTTATTTCTTGATGACTCTAGATGTCACTTTTTTATTCACGAGTATACCTAATGATATAGGAATTGAGTACATGAGATTGTTTCTGATTAAACACGACATGCCTAGAGATTTGATAATTAGATGGGCAATGTTAGTAGATATGATTTTAAAAAACAATGTGTTCATATTTGACAAAACCTATTTTTTTACAACAAAAAGGTGTAGCAATGGGGACTCCATGCGCCAGTTTGTATGCCAGTCTGGTCATGACATATTGGGAAGACACATACATAATGCAGAATGCACACTGTAGTACAAGAATTAAATACTTTAAGTGTTTTGTTGATGTCTTTCTAATTTGGGGAGATGATGAGAATAACCTAAGAGAATTCGTTGAATATCTAAATGGGACCACTACATTTTTGAAATTCACAGGTAGTTGGTCTAAGGACACGATAGAGTATCTTGATGTGAGAGTATTTAAATCTGGTGGAATGATACACACAGAACTTTTTAGGAAAGAATGTAGGAAGAATGCTATATTACATCGTACAAGCATGCATTCCCCCCACCACACACACACATCTATCAGAATTGAACTGTATAATTGAACCTTCGGCCAAAGTAGTGCAAAGCAAAATCAAAACGTCGTTTTATAGTGCGTTTGTTAAATCTAGCACAAAACCGACTAGTGACGTCGTGGTCAGGGCCTAGGCATGGAATGCAGTAAGAGTGGAAGTCCTTATGAGGTATTTGCTTCCCACAAGAAATACAATTATTAACTTTCTCTGACATCGGTCTGAGGCAAGAAAAAAGTTTCCCCAAGGGGGTACTAAGCTTTATTGAAGACTTCAGATTTGAAATTGGACTTCGAAAATCTCAGGAGTCGGCCGACCGGCACTTGCGAACTGCTTTTGCTTCGGGCACCACGCGGCAAGAAAGACTGAAGAAAATGGCGTCGGATGCATCTTATATACCCCTGGCGCACTGACGTCAGGGAAGAAGCGACAGCAACCGACGCCGGACCAAGACTTTGGAACTCTGGCCGACTGTGGGACCGCCTGATGGCAGGATAACCCAAGTGTAATGACTGCAGCAGTGTGAACACCCGAACATCTACATTTATGGTAGGTACAAAACTGTACTTTGTTTCACAGTCATGGAATTAAAACATAAAACTGTTAGGCTAGGTGATAACAAGAATCATACAGAAAAACAAGAGGCTTGATGGATTTTGAGATTACAAGCTGACAAGACTGCATCCGCTAAATGACAGGATTTCACTGAAGCCCTTCTTGAAAGAGAGACCGCTTGTACACTGAATGAGTTTATGAAGTCTCTAATATAAAGATTTTTAGTATAGTTATTAGTACAGTTTTTATGTAGATCTGTTTGCAATACTGAATCGTATATGTCATTATTGCTATATTTAACTAGATGGACTAATATATTTAATTTCATTTTTAAATGGCATTAAGCCACATAAGCATTTTTTGCACTGGTTATTTATGCTAGGCAGGTGACTTCGTTCATAGTGTCTGTATATTTATATATCTACATGTATATATTTTTTATATCTATATGCCTGCGCACGTGTATATATATATATATATATATATATATATATATATATGTATATATATATCTATATATATCTATACATATATATATATATATATATCTATACATATATATATATATACATACACACACACACACACACACACACACAGATGAACTTTTATCTGTTTAGATGTGTAAGCAAATGCATTGCGAAGTTTAGGTATTGTATAATATACATTTTGAAAGTTTTAGCTGTATAGCTTGAATTTATGCATTCATTTAATTGAATGAGATAGCAACAGTTGATTGGCTCATTGGTTTTATAAATGCAGACTTTGTAAAGATGGTAGTTGAAAGTCTGAAGAAGCGTTGATTACAACATGACAGCACTTACTGGCCGTTTATACTTTTTACTTTTGAAATAAAGCTGTTTTTAAGAAAGAAGTCTGCTCCGATTGTTGTGTTGTGCCCTTGAAGTTCTGGATATGAAGACAAATAAATCCATTACTGTACATTTAGTGATTCTTCCATGGGACATTGCACGACAGTGAGTTATAAATGCTGACAATGAATTATAAATGCTGATCTGTAGTTGTCATCTTCATTTGCTCTTCAACGTGTGGGCCCTGATCCGGGAAGGAACTGACTCGGGTACATTGCTCCAGCATCAGATCCGAGCTCCAAGCTCCTCCCCTACCCATAATGCCCCCTGTCTCCTTCCTCCCTTCAGATTTCGTTTGCTGCGCTCGTGTAAGCATCGTGATCCGCTGTTGCAGACTATTTTGGGCAAGTGTTAAATTTTAGTGGTTTAGATTTGCTTTCTGTCTTAACTTTCCTTGCTGTTGCTGTCCTATCTGTAGGTAGGTGTGTTTGTGTGTGTGTGTGCGCGCGCGCGCACTTTTCTGTTTGGGCCTCTATCTTGGTAAGATGTCATAGACACCCAAAGCTGGCTTCCGCAAGTGCACTGGGTGTGGCCATAACCTTTCCCCAGCTGATGGCTACACTGTGTGTTTTGTCTATGGGGTGCCCTGCTTGAATCCTCCTGCTTGATTTGTGCAGGGTTCAATACCCGCACATTGATAGGAGGAATAAACTTATTCTGAAGGGCCTTCTCCTTCCACTGAGCCCCTGCTTCTACCCCGGCTGCTACTTCTGTGTCTGCCCCGGCCTGTGGGACGCAAATTTCTCACTAAGAGGACCAGGGACAGAGATCAACACAAACTTAGGGACAGGCCGAGGAAGCGAACCCCTGACTGCTCTTCCTCGGCTGAACCACCAGACAAGCTGTGCTTGGCTCCTAGTATTGTGGCTCCCAGACTCTGTTCCCCCTATTTCTCCAGCATCGGCGGTACCTCACCACCTCTCTAGGTTGGTGTCAGTGGCCACTTCATCCAGATCCACCTGCAGTCTTTCCGAAGCTGAGGTGGACAGGATAATGCGGAGATTCATCCGCACCCAGATACTTATGGGAGTCTTGGCTGCCCTCTCTTCTCTGGAGCAGGGGGCACGCAGTCCACCTTCATCCTTATTAGATGCTCGTGTTTCACTGTTGCAGTCATTACATTTGGGTAGTCTGCTGGTAGGTTGCCCTCATTCGGACTGATTAACAAAGTCTTGGGTCCTGCGTTGGTTGCTGCCCCTTCTTCCATGATGTCAGGTCATCAGGTGTATAAAACATGCAGCCGACGCCATTACATCAGTCTTTCTTGCGTGGTGCCCAAAGCAGAAGCAGTTCGCAAGTGCCGGTCGGCTGACTTCTGAAATTTTCATTTTCGAGTTTCAGAACCGAAGTCTTCAACTAAAAGCTAAGTACCCCATTGGGGAAACTTTTTCTTGCTCCTTACCGATGTCAGTAAAAGTTAATAATTGTATTACTTGTGGGAAGCAAATACCTCATAAGGATTTTCATTTGTGCTGTTTTCCTTGGCTAGGCCGTGACCACGACTTAACTTGCTGTCGGTTTCGTGCTTTAATCAGCGCTCTATCAGTCATTGGTACATTTTTGCTTCAAAATATTTTGGATCATGGTTTAATTATCCAGAAATGGCATCTGTTTGCCATCTGCCTACCGGAATACCGAAAAAATGCAAAGAAAAAGAGAGACAGGCCGTTGAGGTCCAAAACTGCCAAAGACGCTTCTCCTAAGCCAGTCGTCTGTTCGCTGGTACTCAGGCGCTTTTGCAGCCCCTGATAACTGCTACTTCTGATTCGCAGGCCTCTACTGGGACCCATCTGGAGTCCGGTATGCCGCAAGATGCTTCACATATGGAACCCGCGGATGTGTCTACCTTGGATAGGTCCAGAGCCGCTGAGCAGGCACCAACTTCTGAGGGTGTATTCAGGCCTATAGACTTGCATATTAAACAGACTCCAACTTCAGTGCTAAGGCCTAAACCGTGATCTATGTCTAAAAAAATGACGCCCAGGCCACATGTTCAGGCCCCTATGCCTAAAAAACAAATGATCAAAATGGCTGAAGATTTAATTACTCTAATCAGGGGTAGTTAGCCCCCCCCCCCCAAAAAAAAAAGAGGCCTAGGATTGAATTTGATTATGAATCTTCTGAACAGGACTATTTCTTCTGACTTCTAATGATCTGGACTTGTCCATACCTTCTTATGAGGACTCTTATGCAGAGGATTCCATTCCCTCTGCTTTTCTGCCTGAGGATTTCTCTTTTGGGGAAACTTTACATACCTTAAGGGAGCATTTCCACTGGGAAAGTCAGGATTTCTCTGAATTCAAAAAGAGGCTTGGGGATTTCCTTCTTCCTCAGCATAGGCCTTTGGCTATACCTCCTGCACTAGATATTGTGTTTTTGGAATCCAGTATGGCCCCTGATTCCTTGCCTCCAGCCCCTAGCAAACCAGACCGGTACTACAGGGTTCCTGAGTCCCACAAATTCCTTTTCAAGAATCCTGTTGCGGACCCTGAAACCATTTCTCAGGGGCCCAAGGGCATTAAGACTTCTACTGCTAAAAATCCTACCCCTTCTGATAGAGACTCCAGGGCGCTGGATAGATGGGGTAGCAATCAGGGCTTTAAACTGTCAATTTCATATGCTAAAATATCAACAGCATATCGTGGGACTGCTTAAACAGAAAATGATGTTGATTTCTGACTGTGAGGAGAATAAAGATTTGCAGGATTTATTGCATTCAGCTGAACAAGTTGGCAAACATACTTTGCAATGTGGCGTACCTTCGTTGAAGGTTGTGAGTCAGGCCTGGCAAGCCGGTACGTAAAAATCAACTTGCAATCATTAGCGGACCTGAGTTGCGCTGTGGCGAACCCTAACCGGGAAAAGCTGAAAGAAAAAGAAGAGACCACCTCTTGTAGGGCTGCTGTTACTGGGTCTATGCTTAGAAGGCATGCTTGGCTTAAGGAGCAATCTCTGCCTAATCATGTTAAAGCAAAAATCTTTGAGATCATCCTTTACAGCAGGACCGCCTATTTGGCAATAAGGCTGAAGAAGTTCAAAAAAAGATGGAAGATTAAAGCTAAATCTATGCAAACTGTGAAATATTTCTTACAAGTGCAACCTCCTAGATTTATTAGGCATTGGCCTACTAAGAACTGGTCCTTTCCAGCTCCTTCTAGAGCCACTGCGGCCAAACCCAAACATTCTAAAAGCACCAGGTTTCAGTCACAAGGAACTTTCAGAACTAAGCAGTGGGGTGCTTCCACTTCCAAATCTGGAAACAGGGCACCACCCCATGGTAAACAGTCTCAATGACTTCCCTTTGAAATTACCAAGCACTTACCTCTTAGCCGCCCCTTTGGGGGGAAAACTGGCTATTCATTCAAGAAACTGGCAACTTATAACCCAGGACAAGTGGGTTTTAAATAGTGCCCCAGGGGTACCGATTTCATTTCCACATGCTGCCAACCCCAAACGGGTGGCCAGACCTGCCCCCAAATCAGAGGGCAGAGGCTCAGAAACAAGTTATTTCCCTCCTAAACATGGGGGCTATTCAACTAGTACCAGAAGAGGAAAAGGGACAAGGTTTCTATTCCAGACTTTTCCTGGTACCCAGAAAGAGAAATCATGGTGACCAATTCTGGACATGTCTACTCTAAACACCTTTCTGGACATTCCAAAATTCACGATGCTGACTCTTCACCAGTTACTTCCTATGCTAGGCAAGGATGCCTGGTTGGCAATTCTCGACTTGAGGCTTACCTGCATATCCCAATCAGGGAATCTTGCAGAAGATTCCTACGCTTCAAAGCAGGCTGCATGCATTATCAGTTCTCTGCACTGCCGTTTGGCTTGTCTGCTGCGCCCAGGGTATTCACAAAGTGCCTGGCTCCAGTAATTGCATTTTGCAGGCAAAGAAATATTCAAATATATCCATACCTGGACGATTGTCTAATTCAGGCAGAAAACCAGGCCATTCTTCTAAAACATCTGGTGTTTGTAAAAAGAGTTCTAACCTGTCTAGGGTACACCATAAACAAAAAGAAATCTCAACTGGTACTCTCTCAAAAGATTACATTCCTGGGTGCAAGCTTGAATACAACTGCCCAGATGGCTTTCCTTATGCCAGAAAAGCCAAATTCATTTGGTGACTTATTTCAAACAGCTGGTCACAAAAACCCTGCTATCTGCAAGGCAAATACTGCAAGCCTTGGGGTTCATGGCCTCCTGCATTCTTCTAATTCCATATGCAAGACTGCATATGAGGAAACTTCAGTGGTACTTAAAAAGTTTATGGAGTCAGCATAGTCAGCCTGGAAACAATGATTCCTGTCATACCTTGCCTGCGCCTAGAGTTATTATGGTGGGCAGAGGGACCGCCATTCACACCACCCCCTGCTCCCCAAACCCTAACTACAGACTCATCAGACTATGCATGGGGGGCTCATCTGGTGGGGAAGTGCGTTCAGGGCAAAAATGGAGCCCAATTCAAATGCACCTTCATATCAATCAAAAAGAAATGCTAGCTGTACAGAATGCACTGACCGCCTTCAAGTACTACCTTCATCCAGGACAATTACTGATAGACGGACAACACCACGGTTATGTGGTACATAAACAAGCATGGGGGGGTCACTCATCCCTACCCCCTCTGCAGACTAGCCATGGCATTTTGGAACACGGCCTTGAGCTACCAAGTACAACTATAAGCTCAATTCCTGCCAGGAAAGCAGAATGTTCTGGTAGACGAACTAAGCAGAAATCTCATGGACCCTCATGAATGGAAACTGGAACCACGTATTTTCAACATGTCGACATGGAAATGGGGGAGCCCAGACATAGATCTTTTTGCCTCACCCCAAAACTACCAGTTGGACAAATTTTGCACAAGAACTCATCTCAAAAAAGCCTGGAAAGTGGATGCTCTGTCCTTCTATGCCTTTCCCCCTCTGTCTTTGCTCTCCAAATTTCTACTAAGTTAAATAGGACAAACCAAAAATGAATTTGATTGCTGCAGACTGGCCTTGCCAACACTGGTACCCACTCCTGCTCTGTCACACATTTCTCCGTGGCACCTGCCTCAGGCACCTTCCTTACTGTCTCAGTAGGAGAACCAAATTCTGCACCCTCCGCTCTAAACATAGAGTCTTGCAGCTTGGCTAATCACTTAAATTCCCCCTTAGCATCCCTGCAAACCTGCGATGGATGTCATTTTGGAGGCGAGAAGACCTAGCACTAGAAAATCTTATGCTGACAAATGGAAAAGATTCTGTGCCTGAAATCAGTCTCAAGGGATGAGCACAGCAGTGCCCAATTTACCTCCGATTTTGCAATACTTAACTGAGATGCTTCACAGGCAGAATCTGTCATAGACAATCAATGGATGTTGTGAATCATATTCAGAGGATACTCAATTTCCTTCCTGTGAAGGCCAGTTCCGGCCAAATGCCTCCTGGACTCCCCATTTGCACAAAGGGAGGCAGCAGCACAGGAGATTTCTAAGCTGCTCGAAAAATGAGTCATCCAGCCCATCCCCCCCCCAGACCAGTCTGGATTATGTATTTATTCCAGGTTCTTTTTAGTTCCAAAGAAAATGGGGGACTTGAGAAATTCTGGCTCTCTTTGCCCTGAACCTGTTAGTTGCCAAGATTCAATTCTGGATGGTCAAACTTCACTCTGTCCTGCTTTTCCTGGAGGAGAATGATCGGATGTGCTCTGTAGACCTTCAAGACTCATACTATCACATCAAAATTGACAGAAGCTCACTGAGGTTTCTCCACTTCTGGCTGTAGGGGGGGGGCAGTCATTACAAATTCAGAGGCTACCCTTTTGTCTCACCACAGCCCCCAGGGTGTTCACCAAAGTGATGGCGGTGGTAATAGCTCACCTGTGGCTGCAGGGCTTCCAGGTCTTCCCTACCTGGTGGATTGGCTCCTTTCCACCCCGTCCAGGCATAGACTCTGCCAAACCAGGGATTTCCTCATCCAAATTGCCCACCAGTTAGGTATCACCATCAATCTCAACAAATCCCTGTTAGAACCGGTTCAAGTTCTGGACTTCATTGGAGCCAGGTTGAACGCCATTCAGACCAAGGTTTTCCTGACACCCAACGGACTTCAGGTCCTCATACTTCATGTCTGGCGTATTCTTCAGGTCCCATCTCTTCCAGCGGAGTTTGTTTTAAGGGAATTGGGGTCTATAGCAGCCACGATCACCCTCGTTCCCACAGCTGGGTTGCACATGTTGCTCCAGTGGACTCTGCTGGTTCAGTGGTCATTTTTAGATCTCCCCCCATCACATCCTGTTCCATCTCTTACGAGCATGTACAGATTATCTTCTTTGGTGGATTCAGTCCCCGGATCTCCTTTGCAGTCAGCCGTTCATTCTTCCCACCTGTCTGACCACGGTGACCATAGACTCCTCCCTGCTCGGGTGGGGGGCATTGCTTGGGAAGGGACAGTTCAAGGTACGTGGTCTTCCCTGGAGACCCATTTGCATATCACCATCCTAGAGATGAGGGTGGCGCTTTTGGCGTTGCAAGCCTTTCATGCCCATCTTCCCCTTCGGATGATTGCTATTCAGACAGACATGTCGGTAGTCTGGTACATCAGCAAACTGGGGGGGAACAAGGTCTTGCCCTCTTTGTCATAAAGCCATGAGATTATGGGAGTGGGCTATCTCCACTGGCCGTTTTCTGGTGGCAACGCACATTCTGGGGTGGTCCCAACTTTCTAGTGAACAGGCTCAGGAGGTCTATCCTGATGCCTTACAAGTAGTCTCTGAATCCATCAGTAGTGAAACAGATCTTTCTAAAGTAGGGTCAGCCTTGCTGCGATCCCTTCGCCTCTCCTTCCAGTGTGAAGTGCAGCGAGTCTTTCGCTCAGATCCCCCTTCCAATGGAGGCCCCCAGAGATGCTCTGGTTCATGTTTGGCTCTCCAGTCTCCTTTGTGCTTATCCTCCACTTCCCCTGGTTCTGAAGTTCATTTCACAAAGTGCAACGGCTGGGGGAGCTTAGTCATCCTCATTTTCACCTCCTGGCCTCACCAAGTATGGTTCTCTTCTCTGTGGTCTCACATAGTGTGTCTTCTGTGGATGTTGGATCCAGTTCCATATCTTTTTTCTCATCCTGCAGGGATTCCACATCCATATCTGGCCATTCTGAAGCTCAACACTTGGCTGCTCCAATTCTTATGATAGGATAACTGGTCTGTCTTCTCCGGTTAAGAAGATCTTCGTAGCTGCTTATAGATCTTCCATAAGGAAGGTCTGTTCCATTAAGTGGAAGCGTTTCTCAAACTGGGCATCTCAACGGGATTTGGATCACTTCACTGCTCTGATTCCTGTTACCTTAGAGATTCTGGCAGGCATTTTTCAACAGGGTGCCTCTGTGGTTAACGTTCCGCTGACTGCTATTTCCAGTTGGTACATAGGGGATAATTCAGCATGATGATCTTCGTGTTTGTGTTGCAGTTGTCACATTTGGGTTATTTGCCTGCATGTAGCTCTGTCAGACTGAATACCAGTCTTGGGATTTCTGCGTCGGATGCTGTCGCTTCTTCCATGACGTCAGATCGTCAGGGGTGTAAAAGATGCAGCTGACGCCATTACGTCAGCTGTTCTTGCAGTGCAGTGTCCAAAGCAGAAGCAGTTCACAAGTGCCAGTTGGGCGCCTCCTGAAATTTTCATTTTTCGAGTTTCAGACCTGAAGTCTTCTAAAAGATAAGTACCCCATTGAGGATCCTTTTTTCTTGCTCTAACCGATGTCAGAAAAAGTTTAC
Source organism: Protopterus annectens (assembly GCF_019279795.1). NCBI lineage: Eukaryota > Metazoa > Chordata > Ceratodontiformes > Protopteridae > Protopterus > Protopterus annectens. The sequence goes on along the minus strand of NC_056741.1, from coordinate 1,227,251,414 downwards.
AGTTGTCTTGTCTGTGGAAAGCAAATACCTCAGAGATTTTCTTTCTTACTGCCTCATCTGTTTAGGTCCAGACCATGGCATTCCTTGCTGTCGGCTTTGTTTAATGCTTGAACTGTTCGTCGTCAGGCTATCTTTGTCACTAAATTCTTTTGCTGTCATTCTCCGTATTCCGCCATCCGACTACCGATCCACCAAACAAACGTACGGATAAAGACAGAGACAGACTGCATAGGCCGGTACTCAGTGAGGCGCCTTTGCAGCCCCTGAGACCCATTCGGAGTCTGGTATGCCGCGAGCGTCTTCGACTGTGGAACCTGCAGATGTCTCTACCTTTGAGTCTGGAGCCGTGTGCAGGCACTGGCTTCTGAGGGTGTTTCCATGCCTTCCGATTTTCATATTAAACTGATGATTTATTTGAAACCAAAAATTCTGAATTTCTCAGTCCCAGAGTTCGCATTGCGCCTAGGAAACAGACAACGAAAGTGCATTCTCAGGCCCACATGCCTCAGAAACAAATGCTTAGAATGGCTGAAGATCTTATTACTTTAATTAGGGAAGCCAGCCTTACCCCCTCAAAAAAAAAGAAGAACTGATTTTCCATCTGTTTCTTCAGATCATGAGTCTGTTGACTCTGATCCTTCTGATTACCAGGACATGCCCTTATCTACCATGAAGGTTCTGATGCAGAGGATTCCATTCCCTCTGCTTCCCCACCAGAAGAATTTTCCTTTGGCGAAACCCTGCATACCCTTAGAGAACATTTCCGCTGGGAGTGCCAGGACTACTCGGTCCAAAAAGAGACTCAGGGAATTTTTAAACTTGCCTCAGCACAGGCCTATAGCTGCACCTCCTGTTCGGGAAATTGTAGATGTCTTCTTGGAATCCAGTCTTACCCCTGATACTTTGCCCCCAGCTCCCAGAAAACCTGACCAGTACTACTGACTTACACAAATTTCTCTCTCAAAATCCTACTGCGGATCCAGAGACCATTTCCCGGGGACCTAAAGGCTTTAAGGTTACAGCAGCCAAAAATCCTATTCTTTCAAACAGGAACTCTAAGGCTTTAGACAGATGGGGTAAGAAGGTATACACCTCTCCTACTCGTGCCATCAGGGCTTCAAATTGCCAGTTTCATATGTTAAAGTCTCAGCAACATATTATGGACTTAAACAGAAAATGATGCTGATTCCTGATTGTGCAGAACATAAGGATTTACAAGAGTTAATGCATTCTGCTAACAAAGTTGGAAAACCTACTTTGCAATGTGGTTTTGATGCTGTAGAAGCATTTTGCAGGGCTGCTGTCACTGGGTCTGTTCTCAGAAGGCATGCTTGGCTTAAGGAACAAACTTTGCTATGCCATTTCTAAATGGATAGCACATTGCATCCATTTCTGCTACAAACACCATGGGAAACCTACCCCACAGGGGATCAGAACACATTCCAGTAGGGCTACATCTACCTCTGCAGCCTTTCTCAGGGGAGTCCCTACCAGGGACATTCTGGAAGCTGCACTCTGGAGCTCTGTACACACACTCACCAAGCATTACCACTTGCCTATCTTTCCTAAATCCAGAGCTGGATTTGCCACAGCAGACTTAAAGGGTCTTCTTGCCAGCCCTAATGCTTTTCGACTTCCTCAACCCACTCTCAGCATTGGGAATCAACCCAAATGTGATGACTGCAACAGTGAAACATGAACATGGTACAGTTGTGTGCACTTAACCGTAAATGTAGATGTTAGTGTGTATTCACTGTTGCAGTCCTGGTTAACCTCCCTTCAGCCCCCCTGACTTCTCTCTACGTCTACCTGTCCTTTTTTGTTTGGCATACCTTATATCATTGGTATTTGCTTTTTGCTGGGGGTGTTCCATACCATGCAATTGCTTCCTATCTTGGGCAAGAAAAACTGATGTAATGGCGTCGGCTGCATGTTTTATACCCCTGACGACCTGATGTCATGGAAGAAGGGGCAGCATCCGAAGCAGAAATCCCAAGACTCTGGTATTCAGGCCGACTGAGGGCTACCTGCAGCCAGATAACCCAAATGTGATGACTACAACAGTGAACACTCTAACATCTACATTTATAGTAAGTGTACACAGCTGTACTTTCTATGTGTTTTACTGTTCCAGTCATCACACTTGGGTTATCTGCCTGCAGGTAGCCCTCAGTCTGCCCGAGTACCAGAGACTTAGTATTTCTATGTCGGATGCTGTCGCTCTAGGACTGATGTCAGGTCATCAGGGGTATAAAAACAGGCAGCCGACACCATTATATTAGTCTTTCTTGCCGAGGAGCCCAAAGCAGAAGCAGTTCGCAAATGCCGGGCGGCCGCTACCTGAATTTTCATTTACGAATTGATTAGTCCTGAAGTCTTCTAAAGCTAAGTACCCCATTGGGGACCCTTTTTTCTTGCTCTAACCGATGTCAGAAAACATTAACAATTGTCTTGCCTGTGGAAAGCAAATACCTCAGAGACTTTCATTCTTACTGCGTAACCTGTTTAGGCCCAGACCACGTTGTCACTCGCTGTCGGTTTGTGCTTTGTTCAACTCCCGAACCATTCATCATCGGGCTCCCTTTGTCGCTAAATTCATTCGCTCTCGATTTCCGTATTCTGAAATGGTTTTAAGCCATCCAACTACAGATATTCCGAATAAACGTAAAGATAAAAACAGACCGCATAGGTCCAAAACTGCTAACGATGCTTCCGTTAAGCTAGTCGCCAGTCCGCCGGTACTCAGCTGCTTTCACAGCCCCTGATGCCTGCTTCACTGGATTCGCTGGCCTCTACCAAGACCCATGCCACGAGACTCTTCTTCGACTATGGAACCTGCGGATGTCTCTACCTTGGATAGGTCCGGAGCTTCTGAGGCAGTTCTTTGTTCAATGGATGACTCAAACAGACTTATTTTTTAACCAAAACTGCTGAGATTCTTAGGCCCAGAGTACGCACTATGCCTATAAAACAGACCAAAGTGCATGCACTTGCTCCCATGCCACACAAATAAATGCTAAGAATGGCCAAAGGCCTTATTACACTGATTAAGGGAAGTCAGACTTCCCCTTGCTATGAGACCGAGTCCAGTCCCCTTCACCTTCTACAGACCAGGAGTCCGATGACACTGAGATTTCTGATTATGGAGACACATGTTCTTATCTGCTTATGAGGATTTAGATGCAGAGGAATCCATTCCCCCTGCCTCCCCTCCAAAGGATTTTTCTTTTTTTGTGAAACCTTGCATACCTTGAGAGCATTTCCACTGGGAATGCCAAGGCTATTCTCAGTCTGAAAAGAGACGTGGAGAATTTCTAGAGTTGCCTCAGCAGAGACCTTTAGCAATACCCCCCTGTCCTGAATGTTGTGGATGATGTTTTTATGGAATCCAGTCTTACTCCTTACACTTCACCTCCTGTCCCTAGGAAACCAGACTGGTACTACAGAGTACCTGACACACTCAAATTTATTTTCAAGAATCCTACTGCTGACCCAGAGATCATTTCCCCGGGGCCTAAAGGTATCAAGGCTACCACAGCCAAGAGTCCCACCCCTTGGGACAAGGATTCCAGAGCTTTGGACAGATTGGGTAAGAAGGTATATACCACTGAAACTCTTGCTGTTAGGGCATTGAATTGTCAGTTTCACATGCTGAAGTACCAGCAACATATTATGGAACTTATTAAACAAAAAGTGGCAACCTTTTCAGACTGTGGAGAAAATAAAGAATTGCATGAGCGTATGCACTCTGCAAGCCAAGTCAGCAAGCATACTTTACAGCGTGGCTTTGACGCCCTAGAAGTATCTTGCCGGGCAGCAGTCAATGGCTCTTTACTGAGAAGACCATGCTTGATTGAAGGAGCAGACCTTGCCAGACCATGTCAAGTCAAAGTTAATAGACGCTCCTTTGAATAAGGACTGTTTGTTTGGCATCAAAGCAGAAGAGGTTCTTGAAAAGATGGAAGAAAAATCTAAGTCTGTGCAGACTGTTAAAGAATTCTTACAAGTGCAACCCCATAGATTCAGTAGGCACTGTCCTTCAAAACACTGGTCCTTACCAGCCCCCCCCCCCCAGGCCTTCTCAAACCAGACCACCTGGGCTACAGTCTCAGGGTATGCAGAGATCTAAGCAGTGGAGTGCCCTCACCCCTAAAGCAGGGAGTGGTAAGCCACCTCCTTATGGAAAAAGCTCACAATTACTTCTTTACTCCAGTCCCCGGCCCTGGTCAATTGCTTGTGCCTCTAGGAGGAAAACTTGCCCTTCTTGCAAAAATTGGATGTCCATCACTCAGGACTGGTGGGTCCTCAACATTGTATCCCAGGGGTACAAATTTATTTCCATTCACTACCAACCCCAAGTGGGTTTCCAGAACTTCCTCCAAACCAGTGGGCAGTGGCTCAGAACCAAGTACTTTCCCTGCTCAATTTCAGAGCTATTCATCCGGTTCCAGTAGAACAGAGGGGTCAAGGATTCTACTCCAGACTCTTCCTGATACTCATGATCTTTCATTTCTCAACAACTTCCTGGTGGTACCAAAATTCAAAATGCTTACCCTGCAACAGCTTCTTCCTGTGCTAGCCAAGGATGCCTGGTTAGTCACTCTAGACTTAAAAGAAGCCTGACTGCACATCCTTATAAGGGAGTCATGCAGGAAGTATCTATATTTCAATGCAGGATCTATGCATTTTCAGTTCTCTGCACTTCCCTTTGGCTTATCTACTCCGCCCAGAGTATTCACACATAGCCTGGCTCCAGCCATTGCATACTGCAGGCAGAGAAATATCCAAATTTACCCGTACTTGGACAACTGCCCGATTCAGGTAGAAGTCGGGAATTGCTGCTGCAGCACCTGACATTTGTGAAAAACCTTCTCATATCCTTGGAGTACACCATCAACGAAAAGAAATGAAAACTGGTACCCAGTCAAACGATTGTATTTCTGTGGGCAAGCTTGGACACAACTTCCTAGATGGCATTCCTCACTTCAGAAAAACAAGTCTGACAGACTACTTCAAACAAATGACCACCAGAACCCAGCTGTCTGCAAGAAAAATACTGCAAGCCCTAGGGTTCATGCCTTCATGTATACTGCTAATTCCATATGCAAGACTGCATTAGTTTAACTTTAAGTTAAGTTTGAGTTTAACTTAGCGAGACAGCTTTAAAAAAAAAGCAACGGAGAATCTCCGTTGCTTTTTTAAAAGCTGTCTCGCTAGGTTAAACCCATTTAACATAGCGTGACAGTTTTGAAAAAAGCAATGGAGAAAGCAAGATCTCCGTTGCTTTTTAAAGTGTCTTGCTATGTTAAATGGGTTTAACATAGCGAGACAACTTTAAAAAAAGCAACAGAGATGCTCCGTTGCTTTTTTTAAAAGCTGTCTCGCTATGTTAAACTCATTTAACATGGCGAGACAGGTTGTAACAAGCAACGGAGATCTTGTGTTCTCCGTTGCTGTAAAAAAAAAAAAAAAAAAAAAAAAAAAAAAGGTCTGGGTGACCGGACCTTTTTCCATTACTATAACTGTGATTTACAACGTGCACGTTTTGGAATATTAATGGTGAGGGTCGTTGTATAATGGTATTTATTTTCCACTGGTGGGGTTCTTCCACCAGAACCTGCTCTCCTACTTTGGGAGCTCCTGACAGGTTAGAGCAAGAAAAACTGATGTAATGACGTTGGCTGCCTTACTTTATACTACTGATGACCTGAAGTCAATCTTCAAGCAACAGCAACCAACGCGGAAATACTAAGTCTCTGGTATTCAGGCCGGCCGAGGGCTGTCCTGGCAGGGATAACCCACATGTGATGACTGCAACAGTGAATACACTCTAACATCTACGTTTATAGTAAGTGTACACAACTGTACTTTCTGCAGGGCATGCTGACTTATGTCTAGGTCTCTAACTTATCCTTCCACCCCTATCCTCTGCTTTGGAAATCCTCCCACAGGCGATGACTCCAACAGTGAAACACGAAGAGTATAGTCCAGTTATATACACTTAACATAAATGTAGATGTTCGAGTGTATTCACTGTTGGAGTCCTGGTTTCCCCTCCTTCCCCCTTATATTCTCTTTTCTTAGGGATACCCAAGTTTCTCACGGTGGCTTTTAGCCACCAGGAACTCTTTAGCATATTTGCTTGTGCTCCTGACTAGTTAGGGCAAGAAAAACTTATGTAATGGCGTCGGCTGCCTTGCTTTATAGCATTTGATGACTTGACATCAGTCAGCAGCGCCGATGAAGAAAAACATTGACTCTGGTATTGGAGGCCGGCCAAGGGCTACCACAGCAGGGATAAACCCACAGGTGATGACTGCAACAGTGAATACACTCTAACATCTACATTTATGGTACGTGTACACAACTGTACTTTTCTGATTAAGCTGCTCATCTTTGTTCTACCTTTGGTACACTTATCTTCATAAGATGCACTTTTTTTAATTAAAATGCATATGTATGTACAGGATTGCTGCAAACTCTTTCTGAGGTAGGCTAGGGGGATGAGGCAGTATGGGTAGGATGGGAGGAGCTCAAGCTATGATTCTTCATCTTGGAAAACATCCGAGTCAGATGCAAGGGTCGGCTGCAAGACCCACAGTTTGAGGAGGAATGCAGTGACAACACATCAATCGTTATCATAAGAACATGACTTTCTTTTGTTTGCCTAAAGTATTGTTTAGCTAAGAAACAACGTTTTAGGACTATTGTATTTGAGTGGCTGTGTAAATGTGTATGTGATTTTGAGTTTTTGACCTAAAATTTTAGGTTTTTTGTTTCTGTGACAGAATACTTTGCAGTTAGGGGCCTCTTAGTGGTTTACTTAACTCAGAACTACTTGCTCTCTACCTTAAGTTTTGCTGACTTGTCTAGACTTCTCTCTCTGATATCTAGTTCTCTTTCTCATTTTAGCAGTGGAGCAGTTAACCAGTCATTGTGGCTTTACATTTGCATGTCTGCAAGGACAAGTAACCTGTCTGGAAGTCTTTGGTGTTGGGGGGGGGATCCTGTTATGCCCCGACTGATAGTGAATGATCCTCTGACTGCTTGTTTCTCAGACTACTCATCTTTTCCCCAGTCCCCTTGGTATAGCATATGCAGCCACAAAAGACTGTGGAATTGCCACTTCTGCAGTTCTTCTGATGCCTTTGGTGGGCAAGGGAGAACCACTCTATAGCCTAAGGGAAAAGTTTTTCACTAAAATGCCCTCCAAGTCTGTCATTCTCCAAGTAGATTTTTAGGAAAAGAGAACATAGTGAGAACTTTCCTGTCTTCTGTCTTTATTCCTATGTATAGAGAAAATTTACTGAGAATTTGGTAAGGAAAGTGTTCCATATTTCTCACCTTTTTTTTTTTATTCGGAAGAGCAGGCAGTGCAGGGGGATGGTTGTTGAGGAATTTTTTCAATCTGAGCACTGATTTTGGGAAAGGTACGATTTTAGGATTTCATGCTGAAGATTTGTCTTTGTCTGACCTTCATCTAGAATGAAAGTTTCCCCCTGTGGAAGTACAGTAGCACTGAAAATGTATTCATCTGGTGTTTTTTTCCATTTATTCCTCAATGTATGGATCTTGGATCTAACTTCGTCCACTCTCAGCTTTTGGATCTAGTGCTCAGGCTCCTCTCCTTGGCCACAATTACTGGTATATGAAATACTCTGATCTCATTTGCCGTCACTAGTTTAGGATGGATCTGAAGGTGCTTAGGCGATAAGTGATTAATATTTGGCAAATCCATCTTAAATCTCTCATAAATCTGTGTTTTAGTTGCGTACTATTACGATATCCTTTCCCCCAGTTTCTTTGACTTTGGTGTTGAATTTTCTTGTCAAGAATGTCTCTTAAGGCTTTCTACTTTCATTCTTTCCTGTTAAACTGTTATACCTGGTGGTGTAATTAATTTGTTCCAGCATGTCAGCTATACCACCTGGTTTTAAAAAGGTATGTGGCTTGTTTTCATCAGCTGCCAAACACTGAAGCCAGTGAGAATTATAGCCCAATGTCTGTGCCTTTCACATCTGTACACAGCCTGTTCCATGTGTGAAGCTTTTAACCAGCGTGCTGTAGTAGAGAAGAAACTTATTTTGAAAGGCTTATCCCAGCCCTTGCAGGAGAATGCAATCCTTCTGGTTCCTCAAAAGCATTCTACTTTTCTCTCCTCCAATAAAAATCTGCTCTCAAACCAAAGTACACACAGTGAGAGAGAAAGAGAGACAAAGAAAAATCCAAATCTTCAAGGACCAGGTCTCTGGATTATTCTTCCTCTTCGGATCCCATATTGAAAGTTTCAGAACCCTCTGATCCAGTTATCTGAACCAATTCCCTACCAAGGTTTTCTTCAGTCTGTCATGCAACTCTGTTCTCCAATCTTGCAAGAGGAAATTCATCACTCCCAACCTCCCTCCACTACATCTTTCTTGTCAGTCAAGTATTTCAGGAGCCTTACTGAAGCTGATGTGGACAAGATATTGAAATTCCTCATGATCTAGATCAGTTGGGGGTCATACCAGCTCCAGCCTCCACTGGAGTAAAGGGTTTGACTTCACATCTAGTTATTCCTGCTCTAATCTGACCGTTTGGATTGGGGTTATTGACTCTGACTTCCACCCGGGCCAAGTCTGCATCAGAGGCTAGGCTTAGATGTTCTTCGTGTTTCACTGTTGCAGTCATAACTGTAGGGTGTTCCTGCCGGCAGGCAGCCCGAGGTCGGCCAGAATTCCAAAGTCTGGGTCCGGCGTCGGCTGTACCAGCAAGTACCCTGACGTCAGAACGCAGAGGTACATAGCTGACAGCCGACGCCATCTTCTCCAGTCTTTCTTGCCGTGCGGTGGAAAGCGGCTCGCAAGCCGTTGGTTGACGTATTCAGAACAACGTGCTTTGATTGACTTCGGTCCGAAGTTTTCAACTTCTCTTCTCAAGTTAAGTACCTCATTGGGGAAACTTTTTTCTTGCTCCTCCGATGTCAGAAAAAGTTAATAATTGTATATCGTGTGGGAAACAAATACCTCATAAAGATTTCTACTCTTACTGTCTACCTTGCTTAGGCCCTGACCACGACGTTTCTTGCTGTCAGTTCTGTGCCAGGTTTAATTCTCGCACTATCAAGCGTAGGTATGATTGGGTCTTGAACTATTTCGGTAGACTATTTAATTACAGGATGTCGTCGGATACTTTACCGACAACCGGAATTCAAAAGAAACGCAAGGACAAGGATAGGCCTCCGAGGTCCAAACAGGATTCTTTGCAGCCGGAGCCAGCTTTGGGTTAGGCGGTCGTCAGTGAGGCACTTTTGCAGCCCCTGTCGTCCGCCACTTCTGAACCGATGGCCAACACGGACTCCCATGGGGAGCCATCTAGGCCTAATATTTTATCTGCTGCAGGACCTTCGGACGTCGCTCCTTCAGATGGGTCCGGAACCGCTGTGCAGGTACCGGCTTCTGAGGGAGTTTTCAGGCCTTCCCATATAACTATTTCAACAAAGTCAAAGGCAAAGACAAAAACTCCTGTAAAGCCAAGGGTTTCTACTCAAGCAACTTCGGATTCAGCTCCCAAGTCCCAGAAGCAATTACTACGGATGGCTGAGGATTTACTTACAATGATTAGGGGTTCTCACCCTCCTCCTGAAAAAAGGCCTAGACAGGATTTACCTTATGATTCCTCTGATCAGGCTTCAGTGTCTTCTGTCTTTTCCTCTGACCAAGATTACTCTCTTCCTCCTTATGAGGATTCAGATGCAGAGGACTCTATTCCCTCTGCTTCTCCCCCTGAAGATTTCTCTTTTGGGGAAACTTTACATGAGATGAGAGAGCATTTTCATTGGGAAGGTCAGGATTATTCTGCCTCCAAGAAGAGACTCAGAGAATTTCTCCTTCTCCCGCAACACAGACCCTTGGCTATTACTCCTGTGCTTGACATTGTGGATGATGCTTTCTGTGAAGCTAACCTGAATCCTGATTCCTTGCCGCCTGCTCCTTCTAAGCCTGATAGATTTTACAGAGTCCCTGATTCCCATCAATTCTTATTTAAGAACCCTTCTGCAGATCCAGAAACTATTTCTCAGGGTTCTAAAGCTGCTAAGGCCGCTTCATCTAAAAATCCTATTCCCTCTGAAAAGGATTCTCGTGCCTTGGATAGGTGGGGCAAAAAGGTTTATACTTCTGCTACTCTTTCTATTAGAGCTTTAAATTGCCAGTTTCATATGTTCAAGTATCAGCAATTTCTTTTGTCTGTTTTAAAGCAAAGGCTTTCTACCTTTCCTGCATGTGCACAGGACAAGGAATTACAGGATGTTTTGCATGCAACTGAACAAGTTAGCAAACATAGTTTACATTGTGGTTTTGATGCCTTGGAAGCTGCTTGCAGGCCGCAGCCTCTGGTACTGTTATAAAGAGACATGCTTGGCTTCGAGAGCAGAATTTACCTGAACAGGTTAAGGCGAAACTGTTAGATGCCCCTGTTCAACATGATGTGTTATTTGGATCTAAGGCTGAGGAGGTTATTAAAAAGATGGAGGAAAAAGCAAAATCTATGCAGACTGTCAAAGATTTTTTACAAGTACAGCCTCCTAGATTTTCTAGAAATTGGCCCTCCAAAAATTGGTCTTTTCCCACTTGTGACAGGCCTCAAAGGGGAAGATATAGACGGCCTAGAGGCCGGGCACAGACACAGGCCTCTTATAGGTCCAGACAGTGGACTGCTTCTTCACCTAGAAGGGGAGAAGACAGACCCCAATCACAACGGAAGCAGACCCAATGACTCCCTCTGTTGGGCTACAGGCCCTTCTTGCCTGGAAGCTCCTCTCGGAGGAAAACCATCTCTTTTTTACCAAAATTGGATGCATATAACCCAGGACAAATGGGTTTTAGATGTGATTTTAAAGGGCTACAAATTCCACTTTCATACTCTGCTAAGGTCTTACGGTTGGCCAGATTTGCCAAAACATCAATGGTCAGAGGCCTTAAATCAGGTGGACGTTTTATTGGCCATGAGAGCCATAGAACCTGTTCCACTCCCAGAGATGGGAAAGGGTTTTTATTCAAGACATTTCCTGGTCCCAACAAAACAAAATGCATGGAGACCTATTCTGGACCTCTCAGTATTAAATACTTTTCTGGAAATTCCAAAATTCAAGATGCTTACTCTGCAACAACTTCTTCCCATGCTCTCCCAGGATGCTTGGATGGTAACATTGGACCTGAAGGAGGCCTACTTACACATTCCCATCAGACAGGAATGCAGAAAATACCTCAGATTCAAGGCAGGCTCGAGACACTTTCAATTCTCTGCACTGTCCTTTGGCTTATCTACTGCGCCCAGAGTCTTTACCAAGTGCCTGGCTCCAGTAGTGGCTTATTGCAGACTCAAAGGGATTCATATTTACCCCTATCTGGACGACTGGCTTATCCAGGCGGACAGCAAGGATCTTTTACTTCAACATCTGCAGTTTGTTCAGCGTCTCCTCCTACTACTGGGATTTTCAGTGAACACAAAAAAGTCACATTTAATCCTCTCTCAACAAATGATCTTTTTGGGAGCTCTTCTAAACACAAGCTTGCAAAAGGCCTTCCTGACTCCAGAAAAGCAAGTACATCTGACTTCAATTTTCAAAACCTTGGCTACTTTGACTCTGCTCACTGCAAGGAAATTCCTGCAGGCTTTGGGCTACATGGCTTCTCGCATCCTATTGATTCCAAATGCAAGGCTTCATATGATATGAGAAAACTTCAATGGTACCTAAAGAGTGTATGGTCTCAGCATTACCACAGCCTGGAAACAATGATGCCTCTGATTCCCTGCCTCCAAAAAGAGTTCCTTTGGTGGTCCAGGACCTGTGCTTTAAACGAAGGAAACCCCTTTCGTCTGCCTCAGCCTTCTCAGATCATGACCACAGACGCTTCGGATTACGCTTGGGGAGCTCATTTTCTAGGCAACTGCCAGCAGGGCTTTTGGCCAAAGAAACATCTTCACTGGCACATCAACCTGAAGGAAATGTTGGTAGTTCAACATGCTCTTCTAGCCTTCCAGAAATTTTTGCAACCTGGACATCATCTGATTCGTACAGACAATACCACAGTCATGTGGTACATAAAAAAGCAAGGGGGCTCTCACTCTTACCCCCTTTGCAGACTAGCCATGAGTCTTTGGGACACAGCTCTACATCTGAACCTGCATCTTCAAGCTCAATTCATCCCAGGAAAGCAAAATCTCTTGGCAGACAGCCTAAGCAGAAATCTTTTGGATCCCCACGAATGGATGCTGGACCCCAACTTATTCAGCAGGATTACATCAGTTTGGGGTTGTCCTCAGATCTGTTTGCATCCCATCTCAACCATCAGTTGCCTCTATTTTGCACCAGGTCCTTCCACAAAACAGCATGGAAAGTGGATGCCCTGTCTTTCAGCTGGAGGAATCTTTCGGGATATGCCTTCCCTCCTCTTCCTCTTCTGCCTCGGGTGCTACTGAAAATAAAATGGGACAGACCCAAGATTATCATTCTGATAGCTCCAAATTGGCCTCGGCAGTACTGGTATCCAACCTTAAGACACCTGTTCTTGGAACCTCCTTGGATTCTGCCTCTGTCTCCTTCCCTTCTGTCCCAACATCAGGGTCAGATGCTACTCTCTCAAATCAAGACTCTTTGCCTTGCAGCCTGGCTCTACAAAGGCCTTTGATTCCTTCTGCTCTTCCCAAACAAGTTTTGGATGTTCTCTTGGAAGCTAGGCGTCCTAGCACTAGAAAATCTTATGCTTCTAAATGGAAAAGATTTTGTATTTGGATGCGGGATCGAGGTTCTGATCCTCTTCTACCTGATATTTCCTCCATTTTACTTTATCTCTCTGAACTCTTGCTTAAAGGCCTCTCTTTCTCTTCCATCAAAATTCATGCTTCTGCTATTTCGGCTCATTTCAACACTGATTCCCCCCCCCCGTTTTTTCTCATCAACTGGTGAGACAATTCTTGAGAGGGGCTAAGAATTTAAGACCTCCCAGATCTCCTCCTGTTCATGCTTGGGATCTTAATTATGTTTTGGAGAAGCTTACTTTCCCTCCCTTTGAGCCTGCTGCTGCTTCGGATATCAAGTTCTTATCCTGGAAAACAGCTGTTTTATTAGCATTGACTTCTGCAAGAAGCGTGTCAGAGTTGCAAGCTCTCATGGCTGTGGAACCACCTTATTTTCCATCAAGACAGGGTGGCCTTGAGGACCAATCCTACATTTATGCCTAAGGTGATTTCTAAAGTGTCTTTAAATCAGACTATTCACCTTCCTACTTTCTTTCCAAATCCTCAAAACAAAGGGAAAAGGATTTTACATTCATTGGACGTACACAGACAACTACGATTTTACCTGGACAGAACTAAAGATTTCAGGAAATCTGATCAGTTGCTTATCTCTTATGCCTCCAGTTCTCTAGGCAAGGCTATTTCTAAACAAACTATTTCCAAATGGATTGCTCATGGAATAAGGTTTTGTTACTCTCATTTTGGGAAACAGATTCCAGGCACTGTTAGGAGTCATTCTACTAGGGCAGCTGCCACTTCAGCAGCTTTTCTCAGAGGAGTTCCTACCAAGGACATTTTGGAAGCTGCCACTTGGAGTTCAGTGCATACCTTCTCTAAGCACTATAATCTCCCTTTGTATTCTAAGTCTAGGGCAGGTTTTGCCTCTGCTGTCTTGCAGGGTCTTCTGGCTGCCCCTTCTTCTGCATAACCTCCACCCTCCTTCACAGCTTTGGGATTCCACCCTACAGTTATGACTGCGGCAGTGAAACACAAAGAACATAGTACAGTTGTGTACACCTACCATAAATGTAGATGTTCGAGTGTCTTCACTGTTGCAGTCGGGGTTTCCCTCCCACCATTCCCCTCTTGTTTTCTATCTCCTCTTCCTTTGTGGTGTATTTGTGTTTCCTTTGGGACACCTTTTGGATATTTTGGGGAACTTCTGACATCTGGGGCAAGAAAGGCTGGAGAAGATGGCGTCGGCTGTCAGCTATGTACCTCTGCGTTCTGACGTCAGGGTACTTGCTGGTACAGCCGACGCCGGACCCAGACTTTGGAATTCTGGCTGACCTCGGGCTGCCTGCCGGCAGGAACACCCTACAGTTATGACTGCAACAGTGAAGACACTCGAACATCTACATTTATGGTAGGTGTACACAACTGTACTTTCCTCAGCCTTGAGTTCTCAGATTTGGTCAGCTTTTGCTGCTTCTGAGGCATCAGAATCTCTCAGCAAAACAGCCTTTGCCAACTCCTACAGGGTGGGTTTGTATCTGAGGTTCTTGGAGCTGTTTCTCTGTGTCAAGGCTTTGGCCATTAGATGGTTCTCGTCAGATGTCCGCCTCGGATCCTAGCTGTGCGGTTTCTCAGGTTGGGTGTCCTTCCATGGCTTTGGCCGCTAGACTTGGCTCCCTGGACCAGTTTCCAGCTCAGTGTTTTAGGCTTTCAAGGAATTACTCTCTCATTCTAGGGACAAGTGTTTTCCTTGGCTCTCATCCATCCCACCTTCAAAGGATCTCCCAAGGCCAGGGTTCTAGTCTGAGGCAGCCAGTGAACAACAATCTTGCACTGGCTGTTATGAAGTAGACCATATCAGCTTCTGAATCCTTCCCAGAGTATCCCACTGAGGAGGTACACAAGCACATGTGCAAAAGGATCCATCTAGACCATCTTCAAAAATCTGTCAACATTGACACCGACTTTGATGAAGAGTCTCTAATATGCTCCCTTGAGGACATGTCATTCTGAGAAATTCTGAAACTGTTTAAACAGAAAGGGCGATGGTCTTCCCAGCAGTCATCTCCAGAAGAGTTGGTATTCAGTAAAGCTCGTCTCGGTCCAGTCTGTTTTGGCTGGTTCCGTCCATGGATGAAGTGATGGATCTGATCTTCACATGGGCTTGGAAAGAGACTGACACTATGGAACCCATTCTCAAACAACTAGACACATTTCTTGTTTACCCTAAAGACTGTCCTGTAGGAGAAAGGGCCTGGCCATAAATTCTGTGGTGGTGGTTGCGTTGGCTACCTGGAAGGAATTAGTGGAAGAGATTGCCTTTGTCTACCCACTGAACAGGAATCTTGTGTGTTGGACAGATTTGGGAAGTGAGTCTATGCCTACTCTACTTTTATGGTGAGAGCTTTAAACTATTTGGCACATGTTAGAGTGCCCTGAAAGATTTGGCCAGATATGTCCAGATATCTCCTAGGACATTGCCTATGGATCAGAGGAAGTCCATTGATTCGCAGCTGGCTATCTGTCAATTTTTGTCCAAAATCTCTACATGCGTTATCTTAAGGGCTACAGAGTGCATCTAGAGCAGCTGGCACAGGCGTATCTATCAGGAGACATGCTTGAATTAGGCTTTGCATCTTTGCAGAACACATCAAGGCATCCTTTGTGAATGTCCCTTACGTTCAACACTCTTGTCCCAAGGCAAATCTCTAGGCATGAAAAAGAGGACAAATTTTTTTCTGCTGTAGAGATTACATTTTCACACCTCAAAAGACCTTTTCCTGGAATCAAATGCAAGGCAAAAAAAATTTGGTTCCACAGATCATGGGTGTTCTTACCCTTCAAGACTGGATACAGGCACCCATGTTGGGGGGACAATGTCATTTTTAATGAATATAGTCCTATGGGTCAAGGTGGTATGCAGAATCAAGGCTTCAAACGTTCCTCTCTTGAGAAGGCTTTTTAGTGCTCCTGAGCACTTGCCTGACTGCTGCACTCTGGTGGTAGTCAGAGTACACTTGTCCATGCAGCTAACAAACTGGGCATCCATCACTCGACTAATGGGTGCATAAGGATAATAACCAGAGATTACTTTATCCCTTCTCATGTCATTCCTTCTGTCCCAAAAAGATTTCCCAACATTTCACCCTCACAGGGGGACTGCAATTTCAGAAATAAAGAAGCTTCTGATCAGTCATCCAAGAGGTCCCACCAAACCAGTGAGGATCCATAATTTACTGAAGGCTTTTTTTTGTGCTGAAGAAAAAACCTGGACCTCAGACCAGTTTTGGATGTAAGCTATCTTATTGGTTTTGTAAAGAGAACCAAATTCTGAATGGTCACAGTGCAGTCTGTTTTCCCTTTCCTGAGAGGGAATTACTGGATGTGCTTGTTAGATCTTCAGGATGCATGCTACCACTTAAAGATGGACAGATGCCTCGGGAATCATCTTTGCTTCTGGCTGCGAGCCAGTCATTTTCAGTGTAGGGCCCTGCCCTTTGGTCTTGTCACCTACGCCCAGGTGTTTTTCAAGTGTATGATGGTGATTTCAGCTAATTTCTGACTGTACGGGTTCCAGCTGTTCCCTTCCTTAGATGACTGGCTTATTAACTACCACTACCTAGGGTCTAATCATCCAGGCCAGAGACTCCTTTCTCCACCTATGTATAGACCTGGGATTACTGTCAGTCTAGCTAATCCAAATTCTGTCCTTGGAATTCATAGGAGCCCATTTGGATCCAAAACATCAAATTACAGGATTTCTGCAGATAAGAATTGCAACCATTTGCCTTCATGATTCAAGAGTTTTTCCCTTTAAGAAGCCACCATTAAGAATGCTTAATCTCTTAGGGCCCGTGGCAGCATCGGTTCTGGTTCCCATAGCCAGGTACTGCATGCAAGTTATTCACTCGACTGTGCAGTCTCGTGGTCAGTAAGACAGCAATCCATGTCTTTCCAAGTAGTGTTAATGGAGATATGCAATTTACACATCCAGTGGTGGTTGGAGTCACCATATGTCAAGGATGTCCTTCCCTCTACACCACAGTGACTGTGGATGCTTCCCATTTGGGGGGGGGGGGGTACATGCGAAAGATGGTCCAAGGGACGTAGTCAATCAGAAGACAGACTTTACATCAGCATACTGGAGAGGAGTGGTCCTCCTAGCTTTGCAGGCCTTTCAGAACACACTTCCTAAGGATGAGAAATCCATCCAGACCATGTGGTAGTTGTCTGCTACATCAACAAACAGGGAGTAGCCAGATCTTATCCATTTTGTCTAGATGCCATGAAAGTATGCCAAATGGGTGATACGTTCTTGCTGCTTTCTAGTAGGAACTCGTATACCAAACAAATTCATTGTAGCACTGAACAAGTTAACCAGGTCTGTCCTCCTTCACACCTGGTCCTTTAATCCAGCAGTCATGAAGCAGATATTTGGTCATAGAGCCAACTTTGCTGCGATCTCTCTACATCTCTCCTCAACACCAAGTTCTTTGCTCTGATCCCCTCTTGGTGTGGATCACAGAGGGATGATGTGTGTGCCAGTTGGCCCCAGGACTCCTTTTTACATTTATTCCATTTTCTGTTTGTTTTTACAGAAAGCAGTGACAAAGATTACAAGTCATTCTTATAGCCCCTTATTGGCCTTGACAAGTGTGGCGGCCCTTTCTCTGGCCTCATCTAGTGCACCCTCCCTGGGTGCTGGGTTCTGTTCCAGATCTGTTATCTCGCTCATTTGTTTTGCCTCACCCTGACATTCCCTCAAACTGACAGCATGGTTTCTCCCGTTCCGTTGACTGCTTAAGACAGTCTAGGTTTTCATCTTCTGTTCGTAATCTTACATAAACCCAATTTTATACAAATGAAGGCGAAGCAAACCATATTGACATTTTCAGTTGCACACATTATACATCACTTGTAATCTTCTGTACAGTCAGTCAGTTAAACATTATATAGTTAATTTCCTGCCTTCCCTTAAACCTCATTCCTCCTCCAAAACCTGAGTCTTGTATTATTCCCACAGTCCCCATGCTTTTTCATTTCCTCCTACCCTTTTCTAAAGATGCCACTTCAGATGTCCTTCTAATCAAATGTTGCAATATTCTGCTAGTGGGTTTACCCTTCTGATCAGGTTGTCCACCAGGTTTCCAAAGATTTTCAGTCCCTCTTGGCATGTCGGACGTCTGACATGGAGGCAGGAATGAGGGCCATAAAGCTGATGTTTGTATGCACCAGCCCTCAGAACTTTTCAGCCGCCAGCTGTACGCCAGGTGTTCCTGCTACTCGCGGACGTCGGATCTGAATCAGATCAAAGCTAAGTACCCCGTTGGGGATTCTTTCAGTCCTTTTTTGTGTAATTTATAGTCTGTTCATGTCCAGTAAGAGTAAATGCAACTGTGGTCGCCAGATTCCCCATAAAGACACCCATGACCAGTGTCTGTTCTGTTTGGGTAGGGAACACGATTATAAAAGCTGAGTCATCCGCAAATCATTTGTTCTCAAGATCCTTTGTTGCCGTTTACAGGCTATTAATTTTTACCTTGAGAATCCGCGTTTAAGACTTATTGCACTAGGTTTGGAGACCGGCTCCGCCCCGTCTGAAAAGCCAAGGAAGAGGGCCAAGGTCATGCGGCCTACTACTTCCACTGTGTCTCCCTCTGCCACTCCTCAGTCTGTAGCCATCGTCAGCTTGGTTTAGGACCTGGCATCCACCACAGCAGATACAGTGGGTAATTTACAAGAGGCCACACAATCTACAGTGGACGATGTACCGGTGCCTCTTACAGACACCGTGGGGGGGCACTGCCTTAGATGGGTGTTTCAGACTTGGACTCTACCATCCCACTGATTACCCCTATGCCTGCTGCAGCCAGACACCTGCTAGGCCTTCTAAAATAAAAGACTAGACATCATTCTCCAGTGCCTGAATAGTTACCTAATTGGGAGGCCTTTAGCCAAAGTTTATACAATGCCTTCATGGCCCTTAGGCCTTCCACTGAAGCTGCTCCTGCTGATGTTCTTCGTGTTTCGTTGTTAGTCATCACATTCGAGTTATCTGCTTTGCAGTAGCCCTCAGTCGGCTTGATTATCAAAGTCTTGGTCCTGCGTCGGTTGCTGTCTCATCTTCCATGATGTCAGGTGTATAAAGCATGCAATCAACGCCATTACATCAGTCTTTCTTGCCGTGCGGTGCTCAAAGCAGAAGCAGTTTGCAAGTGCAGGTCGGCAGACTCCTGAAATTTTCGTTTTTGAGTTTCAGAACCAAAGTCTTCAACTAAAGCTAAGTACCCTGTTGGGGAAACTTTTTCTTGCTCTGAACCGATGTCAGTAAAAGTCAATAATTGTATTTCTTGTGGAAAGCAAATACCTCATAAAGATTTCCATTCGTACTGTATTCCTTGCCTAGGCCCTGACCACGACGTATCTCGCTATCGGTTTTGTGCCTTATTTAAGCAACGAACTATTCATCAGTATATTTACGCTTCTAAAAATTTTGGTGCTCTGTTTAATTATCCAAATATATCTTCGGTAAGTCATCCAACTACCGACATTCTGAAAAGACGCAACGATAGACAGACACAGACTGCCTTGGTCCAAAGCTGTCGACGACGCTTCTCCTAAGCCAGTCGTCAGTTCTCCAGTACTTTTGCAGCCCCTGATACCCACTACTTCAGATTTGCAGGCCTCTACTGAGACCCATTCGGAGTCCAGTGTGCCGCAAGATGCTTCAACCGTGGAACCTGCGGATGTCTCTACCTTGGATGGGTACGGAGCCGCTGTGCAGGCACCGGCTTCTGAGTGTGTATTCAGGCCTACTGACTTGCATATTAAACCAGTGCCATCTTCTTCAAGGCCTAAATCTCGAACCATGACTAGAAAATTGATGCCCAGACCAAATGGTCAGGCCTCTATGCCTAAAAAACAAATAAGAAGAATGGCTGAAGACCTTATTACTTTAATCAGGGGAAGCCAACCTTTCCCCTCTAAGAGACCTAGGACTGAATTTGCTTATGATAATTCTGACCAGGATTCTGAAATTTCTGTTTCCTGTGATGACCAGGATTTACCCTTGTCTACCTATGAGGATTCTGATGCAGAGGACTCTATTCCCTTTGCCCCCCCCCCCAAGAGGATTTCTCTTTTGGTGAAACCTTGCATACTCTTAGGGAACATTTTCGTTGGGAAAGCCAGGATTACTCTGCTCCTGCCCCAGTACAGGCCTTTAGCTATCCCTTCTGTACTGGACATTGTGGATTATGCCTTTTTGGAATCTAGCTTGGCCCCTTACTCTAACCTGATAGATATTGCAGGGTTCCTGACTCCCACAAGTTCCTTTTTAAAAATCCCACTGCAGAGACCATTTCACAGGGACACAAGGACATTGAGGCTACTACTGCCAAAAATCCTATCCTTTCTGATAGAGACTCCAGGGCGCTGGATAGATGGGGTAAGAAGGTATACACTTCTCCAACCTTGGCCATTAGGGCCTTTAAACTGTCAGTTTTATATGTTAAAGTAGCAGCATATTGTTGGCCTGTTTAAATAGCAAATGATGTTGATTCCTGATTGTGCTGAAAATAAGGATTTACAGGATTTAATGCATTCTGCTGAACAGGTTGGAAAACGCACTTTGCAATGTGGTTTTGATTCACTAGAGGCATCTTGCAGGGCTGATGTCACTGGGTCTGTACTTAGAAGGCATGCCTGGCTTAAGGAGCAATCCTTGCCAGATCATGTTAAAGCTAAATTACTGGATGCTCCCTTAACTCAGGACCGCCTGTTTGGCAACAAAGCAGAAGTTGTTAAGGTGGAGGAAAAAGCTAAATCTATGCAAACTGTTAAAGATTTCTTGCAAGTACAGCCTCCAAGATTTAGTAGGCATTGGCCCTCTATGAATTGGTCCTTTCCTGCCTTTTCAAGCCTTCTCAGTCCAAACCCAGATCCAGCAGAACACCCAGGCTTCAGTCCCGGGATACACACAGGACTAAGCAGTGGGGGGCTCCCACTTTCAAATCCGGGAGTAGTAAGACTCCCCCCTATGGTAAACCTGTCTCAGTGACAAAACTATAAAACTTGCAAGCACTTCTCAACTGACTGCTCCTGTAGGGGGAAATATTGCTCTGCAGGCAAAAGACTGGGAACTCATTACCCAGGACAAATGGGTTTTAAGTATAGTTTTCCCAAGGATACAGATTTTTAATTCCATACGTTACCAACGCCAAACGTTTGGCCAGATCTACCCCCAAATCAGTGGGCAGAGGCTCAAAAGCAAGTACTCTCTCTCTTAAGCATAAAGACTATTCAAACTCTACCAGAAGAGGAAAAGGGACAAGGTTTTTACTCTACTATTTCTGGTACCCAGAAAAGACAACTCATGGCATCCTATTCTGGACCTGTCCAACTTAAACACCTTTTTGGTGATTCCAAAGTTCAAGATGCTAACTTTTCACCATTTACTTCCTATGCTAGGCAAAGATGCTTGGTTGGCATTACTCTATTTAAAGGAAGCCTACCTGCATATCCCAATCAGGGAATCTTGCAGAAGATACCGACGCTTCAAAGCAGGCTACTTGCACCTTCAGTTCTCTGCACTGCTCTTTGGCTTATCTACTGCTCCCAGGGTATTCACAAAGTGCCTAGCTTCAGTCATTGCATTTTGCAGGCAAAGAAATATTCAAATATGTCCATACCTAGATGATTGTCTAATTCAGGCAGAAAGCCAGGGCATACTTTTGAATCATCTGGCATTTGTACAAAAGGTGCTAACTTGTCTTTGGTACACCATAAACGAAAATAAATCACATCTTGTAACCCAGTCAGCAAATTGTATTCCTGGGAGCAAGCTTAAATACAACTTCCCAGATGGCTTTCCTCACGCCAGAGAAACAAGTTCATTTGACATCTTACTTCAAACTATTGGCCATAAAAACCCTGCTATCTGCAAGGCAAATACTGCAAGCCTTGGGGTTCATGGCCTCCTGCATTCTACTAATTCCATATGCAAGACTGCATATGAGGAAACTACAATGGTATCTAAAAAGCCTATGGGGTCAATATTCTCAGGACCTAGAAGCAATGATTCCTATCATACCTCGCCTGTGGTTATTCCTTTGGTGGGCAGAGGCCTGCCAAAAACCAAGTGACTACCATTCACACTACCCCCTGCCGCCCAAACCCTAACAACAGACTATGCATGGGGGGGGGGGCCTAACCTGGCTGGGAAGTGCATTCAGGGCAAATGGAACCCAAGTCAGATGCACCTGCATATCAATCCAAAAGAAATGCTAGCTGTACAGAATGCTCTGACAGCCTTCAAGGACCACATTCCTCCAGGACAATTAATTTTAAAGACATAAACACCACTGTTATGTGGTACATAAACAAGCAGGGGGGCACCCATTCTTGCCCCCCTCTGCAGACTAGCCATGGCTCTGTGGAACACAGCCTTGAGCTACCAAGTGCATCTACAGGCTCAATTCCTGCCAGGAAAACTAAATACACTGGCATTCGAACTAAGCAGAAATCTCATGGACCCACACGACTGGAAACTGGAACCAAAGATTTTCAACATGTTGACAAACAAATGAATGAGGGAGCCCAGATGTAGACCTGTTTGCCTCCCCCCAGAACAACCAGTTGGACAAATTATGCACAAGGACTCCCCACAAACAAGCTTGAAAAGTGGATGCTCTGTCCTTCAGCTGGAAAAACCCTTTCCTCCTCTGCCTCTCCTACTAAAGATCAAACAGGACAAACCAAGGACGATACGGATTGCACCAGACTGGCCATGCCAACACTGGTACCCCCTCTTGCGCAGTGTCACTACTGGCTCCATGGCATCTACTTCAGACCCCTTCCCTGTTGTCACAACAGGAGAACTGGTTTCTGCACTCTCTGCTTCAAACCCTGAAACTGGCAGCCTGGCTAATTACCTAATCTCTCCACTGCCATCCCTCAGTAAACAAGTGTTAGATGTCATTTTAGAGACAAGGAGGCCTAGTACTAGAAAATCTTATGCTGAAAAATGGAAAAGATTCTGTGCCTGGAACCAAATTCAAGGGATGGGCACAGCAGTGCCCAATTTACCTCAGATTCTTCAATACTTAACTGAGATATTTCACAAGGGCCTTTATTTTTCCTCCATTAAAATTCACGCCTCAGCCATTTCAGCTCATGATAACACAGAACCACCCCTCTTCTCCCACCCACTGCTCAAGCAGTTCCTCAGAGGGGCCAAAAACTTAAGACCACCCAGGAGAGCCCCAACTCCAACCTGGGACCTCAACTTTGTATTGGAAAATCTCACTCTTCCACCTTTTGAGCCAGCTGCAAGTGCAGATTTTAAATTCCTTTCTTGGAAAACAGCCTTCCTTTTAGCAGTCACTTCTGCAAGAAGGGTATCTGAATTTACAGGCCCTTATGGCAGTGCAGCCTTTCATAATCTTTCATGTGGACAGGGTTTCCCTCAGGACCAATCCCTCTTTCATGCCCAAGGTGGTATCCAGTGTGGCTCTTAATCCATTCATTTGCCTACCTTCTTTTCTAATCCACAGAACAAAGGGGAATGGATACTGCACTGCTTAGATGTGCACAGACAACTTAGATTTTACTTGGACAGGACTAAACCTCAAAGGAAATCTGAACAACTGCTGGTGGCATTTGCTGAAGGGCAGAAGGGAAGGCTATTTCAAAGCAAACCATTTGTAGATGGATAGGCCATTGCATTAATTTCTGCTATAAGCACCATGGAAAACCTATCCTACAGGGGGTTAGACCCTATTCAACCAGGGCTGCATGTACCTCTACAGCCTGTCTCAGAGGTATACCTACCAAGGACATCCTAGAAGCTGCTACCTGGAGTTCTGTAGATACTTTCACCAAGCATTACAAATTTTCTTTAAATCCAGAGCTGGCTTTGCCACTGCAGTCTTACAGGGCCTTACAGCTGTTCTTAATGCTTTCAAAATGCCTCCTCCCATCCTTAACTTTGGGAATCTACCCAAATGTGATGACTGCAACAGTGAAAATCAAAGAACATAGTACAGTTGTGTACACTTACCATAAATGTAGATGTTAGAGTGTATTCACTGTTGCAGTCCTGGTTTCCCTCCCTCCATCTCCTTTTCTTTTCTTACAAAGGACATACTGGTATTTACTTTCTACTGGTGGGGTTCTTCCACCAGAACCTGGCTCCTACTTGGGGGGGGGGGTCCCTGACAGGATAGGGCAAGAAAAACTGATGTAATGGTGTCTGCTGCTTTACTTTATACTGCTGACGACCTGATGTCAGTCCTGAAGCAACAGCAACTGACACAGAAATACTAAGCCTCTGGTATTCTGGACAGCCGAAGGCTACGCTGGCAGGGATAACCCAAATCTGATGACTGCAACAGTGAATACACACTAACCTCTACATTTATGGTAAGTGTACACAGCTGTACTTTTCGTAAAATCTTACCATAACCATAGATGTCCTTCTCTTCCATGTTGCAGTATTTCTTCCCCCCCACCTTCCCCCTCATACTTTGCTGTCCTCTGCTTCTGGACAGGCTATTGCCCATCAGGACTGGATCCGTCTGGGGTTGCTATCTTTGTTCTCTGGGTGGTGTGTGCAGTCACTGTCTATATGGCCCATGTCAGACATCCGATGCACCAAGAGGGACTGAAAATCTTTTGAATCCTGGCCGGGACAGCCTGATCGGAAGAAGGGTAAACCCACTAGTAGAATACTGCAGAATGGAAGACAAGGGCATGTATGGTTATGGTAAGATTTTACATAGCTTTCCTTTCTTTTATCTCTCTCACTTTATTCACTACTTGTAGTATGGTTGGTTTAGACTTTGATTTCCATTTGCTAGTAATTGCTTTTTTGTCAGCCACCAAAATTAAACTTGGCAATGCCTTATTAATTTGACTTCTAGTCAATTCTGATTCTATGTCACAGTCCAGAAAAATGCACGAGTGTGCTCACCCAGTATTTCTGACAGATTACTCTATAGGGAATGATTAAATTCTGCCAACTTATATGACAAATGTTTGCAATTACTTCTTTCTTCCCTCTCAAACCTCCAACATTTGCAGTCTACCTGATGAAAAATTCTCTGGATTCTGCTTGGGTATAAAAATACTTGTGCAGACACTTCCAAGTAAAAAATCTTTAAATCTGCTAGATTTGTTGCATATGTGGGAGCCATACATATATCCTCCCATTGTTTTTGTGAATTACATATCCAGTCTGTCTTCCCAACCCTGTCTTCATTCTTCGTACTGGGTCCTGTAGTTGTCATACAATATTTTGTATGCCCTACTAATTATCCCTTTTTTAGCAGCTTATGTTCTAGTTTCTACTAAAAACCTGCCATTGCCTGTCTTTCTTAGTATTCCCCTATTCCTTTCTTTGCCTGTAAAATACACCAATGTGCTTGCCCTGTATTTTTGACGCCCTGTTTCATCATCATCCTTTTCTACTTTGAATTTCAGCTTTTTCCTTGTGGTATGTGTAGGAGCCTTAACTCTGTAGCTCAAAAATACCCCTTCAAAACCACGTTGTTCTGTTGGGTCAACTTATACCACTTGACTGTTGCTCTCTTCCCCTCCCTTATAAAAGCCTTCAGTCTTTGATTGCTATCCACAACTTCTCTGGGTGATAAAAGTACGCCTGACTTGTTTGCAAAAAGCAGAGCTTCCAATTTCTCAGTTTTTGTATGGTTTCTGTATAGTCTTTTCCTGTATATCCTTAGATGCCATATCAGAAGCCTTTTTAATCCATACTCCTGAGTACTTTATTTAATCGTGTTTCCATAAGTGTGGGTATTATTGAACCAGTTCTTGTGTGGATAGTTTACAGCGATTGCCTTTGTTTTATGTTCATTAATTTTTTTATCCCCAAAAAACTTAAATCTGTCTTCGAATGCTCCTCAATATTGAAATGTCATTTTCTGGTTTTACCAGGTAGAAAATATCATCTGCAAATATAGCCAAGATTTCTTGATTACTATACAAATATATCCTGGGATTTGAGTCCCTTATTTTCTTCGTCAGTGGTTCTAAATATGATGCAAATAAAGGAGATGGAGGGCACCCTGCCTGGTTCCTCTGCTCAGTGGAACTTGAGAGGAACCTCTCCAATTAAATTTTTGTCTGTGATCCCTCTTATATCCTCCTGATCAACTTTTCTTTATCAGGGAATGCCATTTCTTCCATTGCCCTACTTCTAAAATCCCAGCTTACTCTGTCCATTGCCTTCTTTGCATCAGTTCCTACCAGCAGCAGTGATATTTTCTTAAATTCTGCTTCCTTCCAGATCGTAGTTTTGTTAATGTTGTCAAGTGTTTGTCTTCCCTCTATTTTAGCTGTTATAGACAGTAGAATCATGGCTGAGAATCAAAGTGGGCCTATATGAAGCGATCTGATGGGCCTTTGCCATATTTAGGTATTGCAGCCACTAACACTTTCTTCCTTGATGTTGGTGCTTTCATCTTTTTAAAATACTGTTAAAGAAAATCTTCCATATCTTTCTCTTTCACTTCCCTCCTAGCTTCCAAACTTTCACAGAAATACCATCTATTCCTGGAAACTTTCCTGTGGATTAGTTATGCATCATCATTTTTCTCTCTGCTCCTGTCTTAATGGTTAGTAATTGAATCTCATCTCCCTCTAACTTTGGTATATTTAATTCTTCTGTAAACATTTCCATTTGCGCTTTTTCTTGATTTCCAAATTTCTCTGTTTTATACAAATTTTCATAAAATTTTCAAAATATATCTAATACCTCTACAGGATCTCTGGTTATTTTTCTTGTTAAAGGCTCCCTAAGCTTGTCAACCCTTTCTACTTTGAGCCATTGTGCTAAAAGCTTGTGTGCTCTGGAGTTATCAAAAATAGTTGCTAAAAAACAATCTTTCTAAACTCATATATTATCAAGGTAGTCCCTTATTTTCTGTTTAGCACTCTGTGCAGTTGCACCTCATCTTCTGTGAGAGTCCCCCTTTTCTTCAGTACTTAAACTTTTGTCAGTACCGCTAAATAATTCTGATTCGTACCTCTTAGCCATCTCTGTCTCGTTTCTGCCCTATTTTAAACTTCTTTCTGAAGAAATTTGTCTTTCCTAATAACTTGTGAATAATTTCTCTACCCATTCTTTAAATTCCTGTCTTATAGGTGGGGAAGTTCCAGTGTCTCGCTTTTATTTCATTGTCTTGCATTTTTATTTTAGTTAATGCGAGATCTGAACTAGTTATTGAATGCGTATCAAAAATTTTAATTAAATGCACATGTTTGTGTGAAGTATTTCTGTTTAGTCTAGCCCAGTGTTTGTACCTTGGAGAATATGTAAATTCTCTCCAAATTCCTTCTAACGAATTCATAAATTTCTTTGGAAATCTTCCATCTTGTTTTTTCCCTTCTAGGTGCCTCAGATAAATTCTTACTCTGCTGAATCAAATTGGTCCCCCCCCTGTAAGTAATATTTCTTGCTGAAAGCAGATTTTTCCCATAATTTTGGTCAGCTGTATTGTAGCCGGTTTAGGCAGAATATAAGTAACATGCCAACATAATCCTTATTCCTTGCCAGTATCCCCTTATTTTTACAGTTCTACCATTATCATCTTTTCTCCATTCTATCACTATTGAAGCTTTTCTATCAATTTATAAGTATTCCTCTTTTCCTTTGTCGCTTATATTAAGCTGAATAACCATCTTGAAATCCTTTCCTTTATCTAATTCACATACTCAGTTATTTATATATGTCTCCAGTAGCATAGCTTATTTGCACACTGCATTTTTTAATACTGTTCATTATTCTATATTTTTTGTATGCACCTGTGAGACCATTCACATTTTCAGATACTATTGAAAATGTCATTAGAAATTATTATTCCTGTTATGTACAACAGCTTTTTTAAGTTGTCTAGTTTCAGCTTTTGTCATATGCATACACTAATGCTTGGTGGGTTGATCTTTTATACAGTTGTTTCTTGTATCCATTTGAACCCATGTCACATCTTACAAGACTATTTTAACGACAACCCTCAAACTTGGACAGCCCTGTAATCTGTTAACTTAATACAAGCAGCAGTGCAGTCTTGAAATAATTAAATTTAACCTTCATAATAGAACAGTTGTCCCATATCGACAACTACACTCTCAAGCTTGAATTGACCTGTAATGAATGTTATCCCTTCTGAGCCGCATGGTACAATCCATGCTTCTCCTTGCTCCAAGTACTGTCTGTTTTTATTTTCTGTTCCTCTCCCAGATGTAGAAAACAAAGTGAATGCTTTCAGAAAACATATGTTAAGTTGTCTCTCTCGCATTCATTCTTGCTGGTTGGGTTCTGTGCCGATCCTCGGCTCTGACTCTGCCATCTAGCTCGAGAGCTGCTTTCTGGCTCGAGGCCCCCCTATATCCCATGATGCCTGGCACTAGATACCCAGATCTCATTTGATACTTCTGCTGTGAGGTTGCTCTACTGTCTCAGGTCATATAAAACTTTATTATTATTGTATTTTTCTTGTCAAAACTGCTAATTTTTTAGTGTAGAATTAGTCGTTCGATTAGACTGTTGTATTGTAGCTAGTTTTCTCTAGACCAGATTACTTTTCCCCAAGAAACTCGTTTGTTAGTGTTCCCCCCCCCCCTTCTCTCCTTTTCCTTACCTCAGAAAGGTTTTCCGTTTAAGTTAGAGGATAACCTTTTCTTTCTATTTCCTTCTAAAAACAAAACAAAAAAAAAAATTTTATTATCAGTGTTGGTGTTTAGTGATAATTAACTATAGTTTTTTCTTGTAGTAGTGCTTTGTAGTTGGTTGTAGTAACTGTAGTGTGTAATTTTTAGTGGTTGGTTACTTTAACCTTTCTGTGTGTGTTTCCTTGTCTTTGGTTTTTCCTCCAGGATGTCCAAGGATCCTAAACCATCTGGATTCAGGAAGTGTGACTCATGCTGTCAGAAGATGCATCTGACAGATGGTCACACTTGTGTTTATTTTCTGGGCGCTGTGCACCTGCAGGACTCTTGCTCGATCTGCCATGCTTTCAGTCCAAGTGTCCTGCAGGAGCGCAAAAACAAATTGATCCTGAGGGGTTTGCTTAAACCCCAAGATTCATCGGCAAAGACTCAGCCTGTGAAATCTTCCAGGCCACCTAAACCGTCGGCTCCCAGTTCGGAGCCGTCATTGGGTGAAGCCATACAATCCATCTCTGCTCCGGCTGGAACTGATGTCCCTCCCAGTCGGCTCCGACACATTCTTCAGAGCCGTCTGAGAGTCGGAAAAGATCCAGGTCTCCTTCTCTGGAATCGATACGTGTGGCTACGAAGTCGCCTCTGCTCCAATCGGAGCATAGTAATCGCTCATCCCACTCTTCTCTGCCCTCTAGACTTTCGGACCATGACTTGGAAAGAGTGGTCAGTAGGCTGTTAAAGTCGCAGGCCCTAGCCAAAATGTTGTCCAGCCCCCCTCATCAGGTGTCTGCTCCGTCCACAGCTGTAGATATTCCTCCTCCGACTCATCCTATGAGTTCGGAGCCGGAGTTCGCTGGGGTTCGAGTCGTGGAACCGTCGGCTCCGATACCCTCTCCTTTGGTTCCATCGTCTGCTCCGATCCCTTCCATGGTACCTTCCCTGGAGGGATCTGGGTGCCAAGACTCCCTCGTCGGCTCCGAGGGGGCGAGTGGCATTGGGCCCTTTTCCGGCCCTGCTCTCCCCCTTGGGGCTTCAGCTCAGGTGAGCTCGGCTCCCACATCTGCCTCGGAGCCATCCCCCCTCGGTGCGGGGAGAGGTTCTGGTTTCTTCAGAACCAGAGCCCTCTCTGCATCCGGGCAAGGATGCCTTTGAGGTGATGAGTGTACTGGCCCCTGAGTCAGTCCAATGATCGACCCTATCGGCTCCTCCCCCTAGGGTGCCTGCGTCTGCCTCTGCCTCTCTTCCAGACCCCAAGCGTGGGGATGCAGCCCTCCAGGACACCCCTTTGGGTGTATCCTCCTCTTCCGAGGCCTCCCCTGATCATTCAGAGGAGCCACCTCGCAAGAGGAATTGCAAGAGGAAGCATGTTGACTCCCCCGAGTCTCTCGCATCGGATACCGACTTAGAGGAGTTGGAAGGGACCCCAAGGTCCCCCTCTGAAGGTGTCTCCTTCTCAGACATCCTTGAAATGCTTAGGCAGAGGGGGAACTGGACTACCCTAAGCCCTTCCGAGGATGAGTCGGTATTCCTGGATGCGTTTGGATCCCGACCTTCCATCTCCTGGGTGTCTCCACCTTTCGACCCACTGATGTCTGTGGTGACTTGGAAGGCGTAGATGGCTCCAGACACAGTTGAACCGACCCCTAGAAGACCTGCCAAATTCATTACTGCACCGCAGGACAAACAGTTCTTGACCAACTTGTTGATGCCATGGTGGTAGCGGCGGCCACAAAGGAGTTGGCTGAAACTTCATCTGTCCATCCCCCTGACAAGGAGTCCAGGACGATGGACAGCTATGGGAAGCGGATGTTCTCTTCAGCGACCTTTTCCATGCGGTCCCTGAATTACCTGTGCCACTTTACCAGTCTTCAGAGGGATCTCCTGAAAGAGCTTGGAGATGCCCTCCAAGATCCATCAGCTGAAGGGGCCCAGGCTAAGGCAGCCCCCCAGCTGGCAACTCTTAATTCAGTGGTAAACTCCTCCATGAAGCTAATTTCGTATGCAGCCGATGGTGCGAGTAGTGCAGCAGGCACAGGCGTGGCCCTAAGGAGGTATGCTTGGATGAGGCTATGTAACTTTGCGGAACCCTTCAAAGAGTCTTTCACCAACACCCCTTTTGATGGTTCCTCTCTCTTCGGATCACAGGTGAAAGATACCCTTACCAGGTGTGAGCTGGAAGGCAAGACTCTCTCTGCCGTAGGAGTCCATTTTTCCACTCCTTCCAGACCATATCCTAGTGGTCAGAAGAGTGGAAAGATGTGGTTCCGGAAATCCCAGGGAGCCTTGCCAGACACACATGGTGAGTTCCCATCCAGGGGCAGAGGAGGGAACAATAACAGACGCCGCCCTCGGGGCAGAGGGGGTACCGCAAAATCAGGGCAGCAGAGAATCTTTCTCTGAGAAGCCCTTCCAGTATCCCTGAAGGGATGCCCACCTCTGGAGGCAGTCAGGGGAAGATTATCGCTGTACCCAAGAGCCTGGCAAGACAATAACACAAGACAAATGGGTACAGTCCATCATATCCGGAGGCTACAGAATTCCCTTCGTTCGCACCCCCTTAAGGTCAAACAAGTCCTTTCCAGACGTTCCACCCAATCTAAGGGACCAAGCAGTTCAAGAAGTCTCAAAGCTGCTAAGAAAAAGGGCCATCCAGCAAGTCCCAGCAAACCGACAAGGATCCGGAATTTACTCAAGGTTCTTTTTGGATCTCAGCAGACTGAACAGGTCTGTACAAAGAACAAAGTTCCGGATGGTCACGCTACAGTCCATTTTGCCCTTCCTGGGTCAGGACAATTGGATGTGCTCTATAGATCTTCAGGATGCGTGCTACCACATCAAAATGGACAGACGCTCCTGAAGATTCCTTCACTTCCGGCTGGGAGCCAGCCATTATCAGTTCAGAGCTCTGCCTTTTGGTCTTACCACAGCCCCCGGGGTGTTTACCAAATGTATGGCAGTAGTTACCGCTCACCTCAGACGGCAAGGATTCCAGGTGTTTCCATATCTCTACAACTGGCTCCTCACTGCTACCACCAGACATCACCTTCTGCGAGCCAGAGACTGCACTATCGACACTTGCTCCAGGCTAGGTATCACAATAAATTTCAAAAAGTATGCATTGTCGCCCTGTCAATCTATCACCTTTATAGGCGCAAATTTAAATACCAAAGGCATGTTAGCGAGCCTCCCACCAGACAGGGTGTTAGTAATTCGTCAGCATGTGAAGGTTTTATTGGCATGCAAAAGAATTCAAGCCAGGTTTGTCCTTCAAACTTTGGGTCTCATGGCAGCAGCGATCGTACTCGTCCCTGTAGCTCGTTTTCACATGAGGATTCTCCAGTGGCTTCTTTTCACCCAGTGGTCCTTCCAGCAACTTCCTATGTCTTACATGATTATGATCACTCAAGCATGCAAGGAGCACCTTGCGTGGTGGCTGGTCTCCACATCAGTGTTCCACGGCAGACCATTTGTTCTCCCCCCTCCAGTGGCTATGGTGACCACGGACGCCTCCCTGATCAGGTGGGGGGGGGGCATTATCAGGGCAGAACAGTCCAAGGCACCTGGCAACCTCACGAGTACCATCTACACAAATGTCTTTGAGATGAGAGCCATGCTCTTAGCGTTGCAGGCTCTTCAGGACTCTCTTCCTACCAGGACCATTGAAATTCAAACGGACAATGTCTGTAGTGTGGTACATCAACAAGCAGGGTGGAACCAGGTCCTACCCCCTATGTCGAGAAGCACTCAGACTCTGGCAGTGGGCGATCTCTTCCCAACGGTTTCTGATTGCAGTGCCCATCCCTGGGAGGTCCAACGTCATAGCAGACAGACTGAGCAGAGCAATTCTCATGCCTCACGAGTGGTCTCTGAACCAGGTAGTTGCGGACCAAATCTTCCGCAAATGGGGCCAACCTTGCTGCGACCTTTTTGCAACTCCCGTCAACAGCAAGTGCAGCAATTTCTTCTCTCTGCTTCCATTTCCCGGACATTCCCCCAGAGACGATGTAGTCCAGGATTGGCCTCAGGGACTTCTTTATGCATTCCCTCCTTTTCCCCTCATCCTGAAGCTAATTCAGAAAGCTACTGTACCGGGTTGCAAAATGATCCTCATTGCTCCTTACTGGCCTCGACAAGTATGGTTCCCGTTCCTGCATCGCTATCTTCTCGAGCAGCCTTGGACTCTGGACCTAGTTACAGACCTCCTGATTTATCAGTCGGGTGGGCTGCAGCAATCTCTACACTCTCTCCAGCTCACGGCTTGGTTGCTCCACTTCCAACTTTAGCCAGGCTTCCAGATATCTCCCCATCTGTGCACAAAATCATTTTGTCATCACACATGTCTATGACCAGAAATACTTACACTAGTAAGTGGAAACGTTTTTCTTCCTGGGCAGAGGCAAAAAGTATAGACCCCTTTTCAGCCCCTGTACACTACATTCTGGAATTTCTTGCAGAACTCTTCCATGCTGGGTCCGCTTCCGATACAATTAGAGTTCAGTTAGCTGCAATTTCAAATTTTCACATTGGCCTGTCTGAAAACAATATCATGTCTCATAAGCTGTGTAAAGCCTTTCTCAAAGGAACCACTCTGCTCAGGCCCCCAGTTAGAGATCCCCCCCACCGTGGGATCTAAATTTGATTTTAGCTTCTCTAATTTTGCCCCCTTTCGAACCTGCAGCTTCTTGTTCATTGAAGTTCTTATCTTGGAAAACACTCTTTCTGGTAGCTATTACTTCAGCCAGAAGAGTTTTGGATCTACAGGCTCTTTCTATCCTTCCCCCATACCTCGTGTTTCACAATGACGGGGTTGTTCTTGGGACTAATCCATCCTTCCTTCCTAAGGTCTCTTCAGAGAGTAACTTGAATCAGTCCGTAGACCTTCCTGTGTTTTTCCCTAACCACTCCAACAGGGCAGATTATAAGTTGCATCTGTTAGATGTTCACAGACAGCTACGCTTTTATTTGCACAGAACCAAAGACATTAGAAAATCAGATCAACTTTTCCTGTCTTATGCAGTAGGTAAACAAGGTCTTACGGTCTCCAAGGTAACCTTATCCAGATGGTTGATTTCTCTCATCACATTCATATATCAACTCAGGAATAAAGAAATGCCAATTAAACCAAAAGGTCACTCCACCAGAGCTTTAGCTACTTTGGTGGCCTATCAGGCTAGGTTGCCCATGGAATCTATTTGTGCTGCGGCTACATGGGCCAACCCACATACCTTCATTTCGCGTTACAAGTTGGATTTGGTTTCCAGGAGCATAGCTGATTTTGGTTCCACTGTTGTGAAGAGTCTTTTCGGATGAGCCACCCAGGACTTTAGGTGCTAGGGATGCTGTCCCAACCAGCAAGAATGAAGGCGAGATAGACAACTTAACATAAAAAAGCTATGTACCTACCATAACGTTCTATGTTAGTTGTCGTCTTCTCGCCTTTTTTCTTGTGTCCCACCCTCCATCCCCCTGTCCTAGTGTACCGAGAAGAGTTCTTCTTGATTTTTCACTGGCTGAGTCTTCTCTTGCTATTTCTTTCTGACTAGTAGTCTCTCCAGTAGGATTTATGCATTCTAGGATAGGATTCCTTTATTATTATTATTATTATTGTTATATCTGCAGTTAGACTTACCAAACGAGATCTGGGTATCTAGCGCCAGGCATCATGGGATATAGGGGGGCTTCGAGCCAGTAAGCAACTCTCGAGCTTTTGAAGATGGCAGAGTCAGAGCCAAGGATCGGCTCCGAACCCAACCAGCAAGAAAGAAGGCGAGAAGAAAACTAACATGGAACTTTATGGTAGGTACATAACTTCTTTTTTAAAGCCATTGAAAGAAAAAAGGTTTTAGTTTCTATTGCTCTTATCAGCTTGGCTCCATAGAAATATAAGAACCAGATACACAGTTGCCTTCATCTACAAGCTTCTGATGTTGCACTGTGAACACTTACTTGCTTTTTGTTATGTTCAGTGTTCTTTTATTTATTTAATTTCTTTAAAACTTGCTGTTAGCTCAAGCCAAGATCATTAATCCAGTCATTCCCCTGTGCAACGGTCAGAAAAAGTATGTCAGTTTTATTGTATCCCGCTCTTGTCTAGGAGCTTTTACATTGCAGTGCCTACATTTCTTAAAACTGAACAAGAAGGAAAAAGAGCACCCATTTACTTAGTAACAACATTGTACGGAAAAATAACTTAAAGGCTTTGCTTTACAACCTGGAGTTTTTTATTAAAAAAATAAAGAAAAAAAACTGGCTTAGTTACCGCTTTACCTCCTGTTCCCCTTTCTTTAATATTCTTTTAAACAATGACATGAAGTAGGGCATATAAGTTTGGAGTCCTCTAGAATTTTAACAGTCATATCCAATATTTACCTGTTACTTGCACCATATTTCACAAATGTGGTTGATAATTTGTAATCTCACATGTATTCATTAATTTCCAGTTACTGCTTTTCTTCCTGTTCTCTATCTCTCAACTCCAGTCTTTAGTTCATTTCCATTGTACTCCTGGTGCTTCCAGACAACTCCTTTATTTTTTCAGAGACTCAAACATTTTCGTTTGGAGTGTTGGAAAGGCTTCAATGGCATAATCTCTCCGAGCTTTTTTATGAGAAGAATAAGAAGCAAAATCCCTTTCAGTTTAATAGTTCACATTTTGTTGGGCTGAGTTTTGAATTTCCTTCCTAGCATGTTCTGCATCAAAAAAAAAAAAAAAAAAAACTGTCCCTCTAGGAAAAATATTCTGAAGATAGCTGGATACAGTAGCTTAAGCATCCTACCTGCTTCTCGATATTCCCTTATTACTGGAATAAATGTAATCCTTTTGTCTGGTGTACACTGAGTAATAATTTTCCACAAATACCGGACTGCCTACAACTTCTACAACTTATAGTACTTTTTCTCTAACATTTTAGTCCGTCAGTGCTTTCTGCTGGTAGGATTGCATTTTTACTATTAGAAGTTTCCTAGTCCTTGTGGATGTTCTCCTGCTGTACCCAAAAAAGAAGAAATTGCTTAGTAAAGAGCCTCAGCTGTTAGTGAGTGAACCTGTAGTAGCCAACTGGTGTTCCACAGACCACTCGCTCACTTTTCTGGATTCATCTGGTGTAGTACTTTATCATGGACTCTGGTCAGCAGCATCCTCTCTGGCTATTACTGTGTCTGATTCAGGGATGGGAGAATCTTCAACTTTGGGTCTGAGAGACATGACAAGGGATGCTTCTCAAGGTAACCATGGAAAGAGGTCTTGTGACAGGGCTAAAGTGCCATCTCCTAGTAGGTCATTTTTAGTCATGCCTTTCTTACCTTATCCAGGAAATTAATATTGACTTTTAATTCCGGTGTTCAGCAATCCTTGTCTGAGGGCAATGCCAGGAAAGGAATTCTTGAGGAAAATCTGTCAGGATTCTGACATGGACAGAGGTGGGGGGGTGGGGCAGGGGGCTTCTATAGATTCCAAAGTCCATAACGCTATTTCTGAGGGAATTTGTCTATTTTCACCTCCTTTCTCTGTGTTTCCAGGTTGAGTGAGGTATTTTTTGTGATAAATGGATTTACCCCATGAGTTGAGGAGAGGGATGCTAGAAGTGGATATACCGTACCCCCTCCCATTTTGCTAGGTTTGAAGGATGTGTTCAACACTGCTTTTAGTAATCCTTGACTATCTTCCTTCAGGCTCCAGAAAGGCAAATAGACTATAAAGTACCTATAAAATATTTTTTTTCATATTTGATCAAATACAGTTGCTGCAAATACTGTCAATACAGCCTCCTCCCATGTGGACAAAGAAGGCAAGGTTTTGGATAGATTTGATAAGAGAAATTTTCTCTTCCATGTTATCATAGAGATGCCCTCCTATTCCTATGTTGCACTATTCTTAGTGTGGGTTTCCCTGCCTCAGGCAAGCCAAACGTCTGCTCCTGTACAAAAGCTTAAGCCTGTGGCTGCTGTTGGTGCGTGGGCCATCACATGTAAGGCCATAAACTGTGGACCTTAAATGTGACGTCTGCACGCACAGACCTCAGAACTTTTCAGCCGCAGATGACATCACATTGATCACTTTGCTGCTGTACTCGAAGACTTCTTAAAAGCCAAGTACCCCGTTGGGGAATTTTTCTTGATTCTCTTGCTTGAGCTTGGTTAGTTGTAGTCATTGTTAGCCAATGTCACCTTAGAAAACCAAATGCCGATGCGGGCGTCGGATACCGCATAAGGATTCGCACAATCGTTGCATCTTTTGTCTGGGGAAGAAACATGAGCACACAGCTTGTTCCATTTGCCAATCATTTTCCCCCAAGACCCCTTCGTAGCCATCTGGTTGCTCAGGATGGATCCCGAATCGACCGTTCTCACTGAACCACCATGGAAAAAGGCCAAGGTTTCCAGGCCTACTTCAGCTGGCCTTTCCACCATCGGACGTCCCTCTAGCTTCTGATTTAGGGGTTGTGAGAAGTGCGGTAAAACTATCTACTTTTGCTCCCACCGAGCAAGCTGCTTTGGAAGTAATAGCCAGTGCGTCCACAGAGATAGCACAGAAGTTGGTCCCTACTGATGTCGAGGGGGCACCAGATACAGTTGAATTGACTGACCAGGACGCCATTACCTGAAGCCCAGGCTTCAGAACCTAGGCCTTTTCCCAGACCCTATGCCTTCTAAACACCTGACTACATCCCCTGAAGGAGTCCCAGACTGGCAATCATTTACCAACTCCTTGATGCAGGCCGTTGTGGTCCTTAGGCGCACAACCTCTTCCCCCTCCATTATTCCACTGCTTAGTCCTAGGCCTGCTTCAGCCATTTCTCTCCCCTTGCCTACTGCCCAAGAAGGAGAGGAGGGTTTAGAACCCTGATGTTCATCGTGTTTCACTGTTGCAGTCATTACACTTGGGTTATCCTGCTGGCAGGCTACCCGCAATCGGCCTGAATTCCAAAGTCCTGGTCTGGCTTCTGTTGCGGTCGCCTCTTCCCTGACATCAGTGCGCCAGGGGTATATAAGATGCAGCCAACGCCATTTTCTTCAGTCTTTCTTGCCGTTTGGTGCCCGAAGCAAAAGCAGTTCGCAAGTGCCGGTCGGCCGACTCCTGAAATTTTCGAAATTGAATTTCAGATCCGAAGTCTTCAATAAAGCTAAGTACCCCGTTGGGGAAACTTTTTCTTGCTCCAGTATGATGTCAGTAGAAGGATTTTCATTCTTACTGTATTCCTTGATTAGTCCCTGACCACGACGTTGCTAGTTGTCTGTACTGTGCTAGATTCAACCAACGCACTAAGTGTCTGTTCGATTTTGCTTTACATTATTTTGGCCGAAGGTTTAACTATATAATGCCGTCGGAACAGCTGACGTCCGGAGTCCATAAAATGCGCAAGGACAAAGAAAAAGACAGGCATCCGAGGTCCAAAACCGATGACTAAGCCTCTTCTGGGCCAGTCGCCGGTTTTCAGTGAGGTGTTTTCGCAGCCCCTGACACCCGCTACCTCAGAGCCTCAGGCCGCATCCGACTCCCATGTGGAGATGGCTAGGCCTCTGGAATCTCAAGGTATTGGGCCTACGGAAACAATTCCCTCAGATGGGTTCGGAGCCGCTGAGCAGGCATCGGCTTCTGAGGGTGTTTTCAGACCTACACAGCTTACTATCAAGTCCACTTCAGCAGCCAAGGCAAAGTCTAAAACACCTTTAAAGACAAAGAAACACGTACAGCATTCTCCTGGACAGTCATCCATGCCAAAGAAACAGATGCTCAAAATGGCCGAGGACCTAATTACTTTGATCAGGGGTTCCCATCCCCCTCCTGATAGAAGGCCTAGGCAAGACACTGATTATGACTCCTCTGACCAGGTTTCTTTTTCTTCTGATTCCCCTTCAGAACAGGGATATTCTCTCCCTCCCTGTGAGGACTCTGATGCTGAAGAATCTATCCTTTCAGCCTCTCCTCCTGAGGACTACTCTTTTGGGGAAACTGTGCACACCATGAAGGAACATTTCCATTGGGAGAGCCAAGATTATTCAGAATCCAAGAAAAGGCTCAGAGACTTACTTTTATTGCCTCAGCACAGGCCTCTTGCTATCCCCCCTGTACAATATATTGTTGATGATGTTTTTTTCTGAATCCAGTTTGACTCCTGATTCTCTACCCCCTGCTCCAGTTAAGCCAGATAGGTACTACAGGGTTAATCATAAATGTCTTTATAAAAACCCTGCTGCTGATCCAGAAACTTTCTCAGGGTCCCAAAGGGGTTAATACTTCCACTGCAAAAAAAACCCTGCTCCCTCTGATAGGGATTCTAGAGCACTGGACAGATGGGGGAAGAAAGTTTACACCTCTGCTACTTTAGCTGTAAGGGCGTTAAACTGCCAGTTTCACATGCTTAAATATCAACAATACTCGATGTCTTTGCTAAAACAGAAAATGCTTACAGCTCTGAATGTCCTGAGAACAAGGAAATGCAGGATTTATTGCATGCAACGGAACAAGTGGGAAAGCATACTTTGCGGTGTGGTTTTGATTCATTAGAGGAATCTTGCAGAGCCGCATTTAGAGGTTCTGTCATTCTAAGGCATGCTTGGTTAAAAGAACAGAGTTTACCTGATCATGTTAAAGCAAAATTATTGGATGCTCCACTACAGCATGATACTTTGTTTGGTGTTAAGGCAGAAGAGGTGTTAAAGAAAATGGAGGGTAAAGCAAAATCAATGCAGACAGTGAAGGATTTCTTACAGGTTCAGCCACTTAGATTTAGCAGGAACTGGCCTTCTAAAAATTGGTCCTTTCCAGTGTCAGACAGGCCACAAAGAGGCAGATACAGACGCCCAAGAGACAGATCTCAGCACCAAGGCTCATACAGACCTAAACAATGGGGTGCTTCAGCCCCCAAAGGCAGAGAAGACAAATCACAACCTTATAGGAAACAGTCGCAATGACTTTCCTCTACAAATACCAAGCACTTACTTTTGGCAGCACCCTTGGGGGGAAAACTAGCACTTTTCTCACAAAACTGGCACATTATCACCCAGGACAAATGGGTTCTGAATATTGTTTCTCAGGGTTACAGGTTCCACTTTCACACCCTAACAAGGTCAAAAGGTATGCCAGACCTGCCGCACAATAAGTGGGCAGAGGCACAAAAACAAATTTCTGCTCTCATGGACATGAGGGCTATTCAAAAAGTACCACAGCAAGAGCAGGGCCAAGAATTTTACTCAAGACTTTTCTTGGTACCCAGAAAGGACAAAACCTGGAGACCAATACTGGACCTGTCTATTCTAAATACTTTCCTGGATGTTTCAAAATGTTGACACTGCAGCAACTTCTACCCATGCTGGGCAAGAAGGCTTGGCTAGTTACCTTGGACCTCAGAGGCAATACCTGCATGTCCCAATCAGACAATCTTGCAGAAGATACCTCAGATTCATAGCTGGCTCAATGCATTACCAATTCTCTGCACTGCCCTTTGGCTTATCTACTGCGCCCAGAGTCTTCACAAAATGCCTGGCACCAGTAATTGCGTTTTGCAGACAAAAAGGAATTCAAATATATCCCTACTTGGATGACTGCCTTATTCAAGCAGAGAGCAAGGGGATTCTACTAAAGTATCTGGCGTTTGAAAAAAGATTACTAATTTGCCTAGGGTACACAGTAAATGAAAAGAGATCAAAACTAGTGCCCTCTCGAGATAATATTCCTGGGTGCAGTCTTAAATACAACTGCCCAGATGGCTTATCTCACACCAGACAAGCAAAGGTAACTTACTGGTTACTTTTAAATGATGGCAACAAAGACCCAGTTACCTGCAAGAAAAGTTTTGCAGGCTTTGGGCTTCATGGCATCCTGCTAATTCCATATGCAAGACTGCATATGAGGAAGCTACAATGGTATCTAAAAAGTGTTTGGACTCCACATTGCCATAGCCTGGAAACAATAATAACGCTTATCCCCTACCTGCAACAAGAGTTTCGATGGTGGGCACTAGCCTGTCACCACAACAAGGGACAGCCATTCACTTTACCCACAGCCAGGCAGACACTAACAACAGATGCATCGGATTATGCCTGGGGGGCGCACATGGCAGGAAAATGTATTCAGGGCACGTGGCCCACGGACC
Organism: Protopterus annectens; assembly: GCF_019279795.1. Taxonomy (NCBI): domain Eukaryota; kingdom Metazoa; phylum Chordata; order Ceratodontiformes; family Protopteridae; genus Protopterus; species Protopterus annectens. The sequence goes on along the minus strand of NC_056741.1, from coordinate 1,227,210,906 downwards.
AAATGCATCTTCATATCAATCAAGAAGAGATGCTAGCTGTACAGAATGCCCTGACAGCCTTCAAGGATCTACTACATCCAGGGAAACTATTGCTAAAGAAGGACAATACTACAGTTATATGGTACATAAACAAGCAAGGGGGCACGAATTCCTACCCCCTCTGCAGGCAAGCCATGACTTTATGGAACACCGCACTGACCTATCAGGCACAATTCCTGCCAGGAAAGAAAAATACTCTGGCAGACAAACTAAGCAGAAACCTCATGGACCCTCACGAGTGGAAACTAGATCCACAGGTCTTCATCATGATAACAAGGAAGTGGGGATGCCAAGACATAGATCTATTTGCCTCCCCTCACAACTGCCAACTACAGAGATTCTGCACAAGGACTTATCACTCACAAGCATGGAAAGTGGATGCTGTCATTCAGCTGGAAAACCATAACAGTTTATGCCTTTCCACCACTGCCTCTCCTCCCCAAGGTACTCCTAAAAGTCAGACAAGAGAAGCCAAAAATGATTGCCCCAGACTGGCCACGCAAGCACTGGTACCCAATCCTGTTCAGTCTCAGCCTCTCCACAGGATATGTACCCATAGAATGGCGCACAGCAACAGTGGTCCCGCTACACAAGTGTGGGGCCACAACTGACCTTGGGAACTACCGACCAATAAGCCTGACCAGTCTGATCTGTAAGGCTATGGAGCGAATCATTATGGAACTCATAAATGGTAAGATTGGGAACCTCCAGTCACTGGACCCCACACAGTTCGGCTTCGTCAAGGGCAGATCATGCCTCCTGAACCTGGTGGATTTCTTTGAGACAGTTACTCAGGCTATAGATAAGGGAAAGGAGGTACACACGGCTTACCTTGACCTTGCTAAAGCATTTGACACCATTCCCCATTCAGGTATTATTGATAAGCTCACCATCCTTGGCATAAACCCTTACGTCAAAAGATGGATCGCAAACTGGCTCTCAGATCCCATAAAGTAAGAGTAGCAGGATCTATGTCCGAATCCAGACCAGTAACGAGTGGTGTGCCTCAGGGTTCTGTCCTGGGGCCCCTCCTGTTTGGCATATACTTCTCAGAAGTACAGGCAAGCACGGAAGTGCTGTGGCTGACTAAGTTTGCGGACGACTGCAAACTGGATGCTATAATAGTCTCTAGCCAACATGGAGATCCTCCAGAAGGGCCTAAATGAGACTGATACATGGTGTCAAAGCCATGGTCTCAAGCTAAATGCAAAAAAAAATGTGTAGTAATCCCCTTTGGAAAAAACAGAGTACCCGCAAACTACAACATAGGAGGTAATCCTCTGAAATCTGAAGAAGAAATAAGGGATCTAGGGACCCAAGTAGATAGTCAGCTTTCCTTTGATAACCATGTTGCCAAAGTGGTTAGAAAATCCTTCTATGTGACCCATCTGATCACGAAAGGGTTTGCATCAAGATTTAAGGATGTAATGGTGCCCCTCTACTCTTCCCTCATCAGACCCATTATTGAGTACAATGCACCAGTTGGAATGTACCTGGCTAGACATCTCCAGCTGCTGGAGAGACCAAAGAGGTACCTAACCAAGAGGATTACTGGCCTCAAACAGTTGTCCTATGCAGCACGATTGAAAAAGCTAAGACTGTTCTCTGTTGTTTACCGCTTTCTCAGAGGCGATCTCTGTCTAACGTACAGAGCCATGTCCAACCCAGAATTGTTGAACATGCTCCATCTTAGCAAAACCAAATCTACTCGAGCTACATGCTCTAGGGATATAAACCTCAACACAACAATGAATAGAACATGCTGGAGGGATAGATTCCCTTCGCAGAGACTTTCTGTACTATGGAACAAGGTCCCGAGCTACATAAGACAGAGCCCCTCACTATCACTCTTCAAGAGGAACCTTGATGAGTGGATGGGTAACAGAAAGTTCACACCGGGGATCACACCAATAGCACTACTAGATAGGGGCCAAGGGTACTAGTTGCTAGTACAAGGGTCTAGGGAACTACTAAAGGGGAGGTGAATACCGCACAATATGGCTGGGCTAATATATGCCTTTGGGCAGATAGCCCAGTACCAACCTATGAACCTATAAAGAGCTTGTCTCAAGGCCCAGCCTGGACTTTACCTCAAATTCCTCATCTTCTGACTCAACAAAACAATCAGATCCTGCACAGCCAACTCAGAACCTTAAATCTGGCTGCATGGCAAATAATATAGCCACTCAGAACACACCTCTCTCTAAGGCTGTTATGGATGTCATGGATGTCATTTTGGAAGCCAGGAGGCCCAGCACCAGGAAATCTTATGCAGAAAAATGGAAGAGATTCTGTGCTCGGAACCAGGTACAAGGACTTGATCCACTTATTCCTCAGATTTTACAATACCTAACTGAGGTGCTGGGCAAAGGCCTATCTTTCTCATCAATTAAAATCCATGCCTCTGCCATTTCAGCTCATTACAGTACGGAACCTCCTATTTTCTCTCATCCACTGCTAAGAACAGTACCTCAGAGGAGCAAAAAACAAGACCCCCAAGGAGAGCACCGATACCTACATGGGACCTCAACTTTATCTTGGAAAAGCTCACACTGCCACCTTTTAAGCCAGCCAATACAGCTGATATAAAATTCTTATCATGGAAAACTGCTTGGCTCCTAGCAATAACTTCAGCAAGAAGAGTCTCATAGTTACAGGCATTAATGGCAGTGGAACCTTTTATCATTTTTCATCCGGACTGGGTTTCTCTAAGTACAAACCCAACATTTATGCCAAAGGTAGTATCCAGCGGGGCTCTTAGGTTCATTCATAGGTTCATAGGTTCATACTAGGCTATCTGCCCTAGGGCATTTATAAGCCTAGCCAGTGTGTGTGTGGCTTTCACCACCCCTTAGGATGAGAATACTATACCCATTAGTTTGCTGTGCCTCTGTCCAGCAGTGGCACAGAGATGATTCCCGGGGTAAACCTACGATCTCCCATCCACTCGTCAAGATTTCTCTTGAACAGAGTCAGTGAGGGGCTCTGCCTCACATGGACTGGGATTCTGTTCCATAGTGTAGGGAGTCTGTGGGTGATGAGTCTGTCCCTCCAGCACGTCCTATTTATATCCGTGTTGAGGTTTGTCTCTTGCTCTCGTGGCTCTGGTGGATTTGGATTTTTTGAGGTGGAGCATGTCCATTAATTCCAGGTTGGACATGGCCTTGTATGTCAGGCACAGATCACCTCTGAGCAGACGGTATGCGACTGAATAGAGCTGGAGTTTCTTCAGCCGGGCATCGTATGACATATGTTTGAGCCCCTTTATCCTTTTGGTGAGGAACTTTTGGGGTCTTTCCAACTGCTGCAGGTGTCGGGTAAGGTACATTCCGAATGGGGCGTTGTACTCAGTCATTGGTCTGATAAGTGAAGAGTACAGGGGTACAATGACCTCTCCTGATCTGGATGTGAATCCCTTTATGATCAGGTGGGCAATGTAGAAGGTCTCACTAACCACTTTGGCAGTGTGAGTGTCAAAAGAGAGGTTACTGTCAACTTGGGTCCCCAGGTCCCTGATACCTTCTTCCGTGTTTAATGGATTACCACCTATGTGGTAATTAGGGGTTACCTTGTTTTTCCCAAAGGGTATGACTATACATTTTTTGGCATTTAGCTTAAGGCCATGGCTCTGGCACCAGTTATCCATTTCTGAGAGACCTCTCTGGAGGGTGTCTGTGTCTGATGGAGTGTCAATTATGGTGCCCAGTTTGCAGTCATCTGCAAATTTTGTCAGCCACAATCCCCCTATGTTTGCCTGCACTTCAGAAAAATAAATGCAGAACAAGGGGGGGCCCAGGACTGAGCCCTGTGGGACACCGCTCGTGACCGGCTTAGTCTGACATGGCACCAGCAACTCTAACCCTATGGGTTCTGTCCTTGAGCCAGTTTGCAACCCATCTTGTGACATATGGGTTTACATCTAAGCTGGTGAGCTTTTCTATGATGCCCGAGTGGGGTATTGTGTCAAACGCTTTTGCTAGGTCAAGGTAGGCTGTGTGAACTGCCTTACCCTCATCAATGGCCTTAGTGACTGTTTTGAAAAAGTCGACCAAGTTCAAGAGGCAGGATCTGCCCTTGACAAAGCCAAATTGGGTAGGATCCAGTGGCTGTAGGTCCCCAATGTCTTTATTTGAGTTCCATTGTGATCCTCTCCATAGCTTTGCAGACAAGGCTCGTCAAGCTTATGGGGCGGTAATTTCCAGGGTCCGTAGAAGCACCGCCTTTGTGGAGTGGGACCACAGTTGCCGTACGCCATTCTTTGGGTACGTATCCTGTAGTAAGGCTAAGATTAAACAGCAGCCTTATGTGTAGGTTTAGTTCCTCATTGAGTTTGTGTAGCACACAGCCGGGGACACCGTCCGGTCCCATTGATGCTGTGTTTTTTGCTTTAGAGAGAGCAGCTCTCACCTGGGCATCTGAGATGTTTGGGCGGCTAGACTCTGGTGGGATAGATGTTTCTCCTTTTGGGGGGGGGTGGGAGAAATTAGCACTGAACCTGTCTGCCAGTATGTTGGCAATGTCTGTGGGTTCAGTGATTTTTGTATCATTTTGGACTAATTATGAGCATATCTGAGAGTTTCCACCCAGGTTTCTAACATAGCTAAAGAAGGCCTTATGATTGTCTTTTGTGTCTTTAGTGATTTTTCTCTCAAAGTTGGCCTTGGATGATTTTATGAGTGATCGTAGTTTTTTGCTAGTATTGATCACAGATGCCTTCCCTTTTAGGGATTTTGCTCTGTCATGTAGTAGCTTTGTCCTCTTGTTGTAGAGTTTGTTTATGGCTGGGGTCCACCAGACCGGGCGCCTGCCTTTGGTGGAAAGGGTCTTGATTTTATTAGGGATTGCTTGATCCATACATTCCTGGAGGTGCTCGTAGAAGGCATTTGTAAGGGTTTCAGCAGCGTGGGTTGTGGTTTCCACTGGCTCGGGGGCCTTGAAGGATACCACTCCAGTCTTAAGAAGTGTAAAGTTTGCTTTTGAGAAGTTCTTCACTGTGGTCTTTTTTGCTGGGGTTGGGGGCGGGATGTGGATCTCCAGTGAGATTAATTTATGGTCTGATCTCACCAATGAGGGATATACTTCCAGTGTGGTGCATTTTGTCCCCATGTTTGTGATGATCAGGTCTAGTATATTTTTTCCTCTTGTGGGAATGGTGACTAGTTGTTCCATAGCATTTGAGTGTATGAACTCCAGGAACCTTTGGGCTAGGGTGTTGGGGCTTGAGTAATGTTCCCAGTCTATGTTGGTAGTTGAAGTCACCCAATATGATGGTGTTTGGAGAGACATTCATACTCTCCAGTGTCTTCAGGAAGGCTGTGTGGGTTTCCTGAGTTTGAGAGGGTGGTCTGTAGCATGCTACAAACTGTAGGGCAGTTTTACCTATGGTTAATTGCACCTGGATGGTCTCCGATGCTTCATGCGTTGCCACTAACCTGGAGGTGTGGGTATCCTTTATGAATATGGATACTCCCCTCCTTTTGTGGTTCGGTCTGGATTTTGGGGCCGGAACGCATGATATGAGGTATAACCTGACAGTGCTGGGTGCTCTCAGGAGCCTTGAACCAGGTTTCAGTCACAGCACAGACATCGATGTTCTCCATATTGAGGAGGGCTTCGAGGGCGTGCATCTTGAGGTTTAGACTTCTGGCATTGAGCAGTATTACCCTTAGTTTTTTTCCATTTTTGTTTTCTAGGGCGGTAGGTTTATCATTAGTGCCTTGCCTAAAAAAGACACTATGGGGGTAGCAAGAGCCTTTGCCAATATCCGGAAGCCCAGGGTGACAGGTGCAAGCCGTCCCTTGCGAAGCAGCGTGGCTTGTCAAGCATGTCATCCCAGGCAGACAGACATTGGATCCCCTTAGAATGACACCAGTAATTAAGCCAATTATTAAAGTTGATCATTTTGTCTCTGTATTGTGGCATCATTCTTGGTGAGGGTAGGATACTGCTCAGGGTCAGGGTCATACCGGCCTGGGCTACATAATCTGAGAGCTCCTCTATGTCTCTTTTCATGTAGTCCAGGGAGGTACGTCTCAGGTCGTTCACGCCGGCATGGACAATTATTGAGTCATACTTGTACTTGCTGTGGAGTGACCTGAGTGCTTGTGTTATGTGGCGGATTCTAGCGCCCGACAGGCAGCTTACTGTGATCTTTTCCTTGTTCAGTCTGGTTAGTGGGACGTCAGTGTGTCTGACTATGGAGTCACCTATAACAAGTGTGTCTGGCATTGTGTTTGGCCTTAAGGGCTGTGACTGTTTAGCACACTGACTTTGAGAGCTGTGTGTTGCATGTCTTATGTCTTGAGGTGGCAGTTGCTTGGTTTTCTGCTTTGGAGGTCTCTGTAGTTTTGGTAGATTTTTGATCAGTGCCTCCGAGTATGTCTTTGTGTGTTTATGTGTTTGTTTTGCAGTTGTGATAGTTCTATGTGAAAACTGGGTTTGTGGTGTGCATGGTTTCCTTCTCCTCCTGTCTGGTCTTGCCAGTCCTGAGTTGAGAGAGCTCAGCCTCCAGTTTGGCTATATAGTTGCATCTTTCACATGTATTTGTGTTTTGTGGGAGAAGGAGTGGGTTGTCTGTGTACATGAGGCAATTGTAACATTGCCTCAAGATGCCAAGATTCACCAGCTGAACAGGAGAGGACACTAGCAAGTGACCCTTCGACATGCTAGAAAAAGTGAAAAAGTTTGCTGTGTAACTGAATCAGAAGGGACCTATAGGGAAATGGGTACTCAAGGGGATTCTAGGCTAATGTAGTACTTTTAGTATATAAGTAACAAACTAAAGATGATCAAAAACGAACCCAAAAAATAATCCTAAAGCAGCCAAGTTGAAGGCAGGAAACACACCAGCAAAGGTTCCACTGTTTAATAAGACCAGATTTAAAACAAGACGTTGTAGAAAAGCACAGATTAACGCTCTTGGCAAACAAATTGCGTTTTCGTCTTCACTAGCAATGACTTCATCAGATAATAATAAATTAATTAATTAAGCCATTAAATACTGAAAGTTTTCAAAATATTATCCTATCAGTCACAGTGCATCAAGGAGCAGCCAATCCGATTACTAACAATCATAAATATTAAAAATACGCACACTCAAATACATATATAAAAACAATATACTTTGTTTTTGTTAATAAGATAAATATATTAAAATACTTCATTGATACCTGAAACTAATATATTTCCTCATACTTAGAGTGCAAGTGAATGTTTTGAATACATTTAAACCATATATTTGTTAAGTTAATAGTATGCTTAAGGTAGTTACAATTCATTACTTCTTATAAGCCAACACCACCATCTATTGGTCATTATGGATATTGCAAATGAAAGAAATATTCTTAAATGTCTGCAGCTTTCAATTTGAGTACTGGGGTTATAGATATACTATCATTTAATCCAGGTTTTTTTGTGGCATTAAGGTGGATTTGCCACCATAGTTCTCTATAACCTACCCTTTCTTCCCATAAACCCCCTCTTAAATCCTGTTTCACCTGTTCAATAACAAAAAAATCAAATCTAGCCTCTTCACATTCTTTTGTGTGCCTATATAAGGCATTAGTATCTTTGGCCCTAGAAATTTCATAATAGTGTTCGTATATTCTTCTCCTCAAGACTCGTTCGGTCTTCCCTATATAAAAGGAACTACATGTGTTACAAATACTTATATAAATTACTCCTTTTGTCTCACAATTGTAATAACCATTACTTTTTATTATTTTGTTCCTACTAGGGATAGATATTTCACTGGCATTTGCCATGTGTTCACATTGGTTACAGTGACCACACTTGTAACTACCTGTCCTTTTTTGTCCATCTATCCCGTAACCTATTTTATTTTGTTTAGTTTGGGATTCTAGAATATTCTTTATAGTCTTAGAGTTTCTATATACAATTTTTGGTATCAAGTTGTTTATACTAATTATGTCAGATAAAGCCGAAAATTTAGTCCATTCATTTCTAAATATCTCACTAAGTCTGATGTTGGACACATTGTATTCCATAGTTAAAGCCTGTTCATATTTTGATTCATTCTCAACATTAGAAATGCTGTTATCTGTAATGTTATTAACAATTTTTTGTCCCTTTATCGGCTGGAATTTAGTTTTTCTACCCAATTCCACCTCCGTTCTTAATTTCATCACAAAATCCCTTGGATAACCCCTTTCCTCAAACATTTTGCGAAGCAAATTACATTCTGCAAAAAAATCTTCACTAGCGCTGGTCATTCTACTACCCCTCACAAACTGCCCCTTGACAATATTTTTCTTACAATGTGAGGGGTGTGCGCTAGTGAAGTGAAGAAAGGAGTTACAAAACGTTTCCTTCCTATAGATCTTAGTTTCAAAGTCACATTCTGTCTTGTATATTTCGACATCTAGGTATTGTAACTTCTCTCTTGAAAGGGTATATGTGAATTTTAAAAAAATCAGTAGAATTGTTTATATATTCAAAAAATTCATTGAATCTATCTATTCCTGCTATCCAAAAAAGAACTATGTCGTCCAAATAACGACGATACAATGTCCAACATCCGTTATACTTAGAATTGATTACATAATCTTCCTCCCATTTGGCTAGGACTATATCGGCATAAATGGGCCCTACAAGCCCATTGCTGTACCTTGGACTTGTTGGTAATATTCTCCATGAAATGTAAAAAAATTGTATCTCAAGACCATATCTACCACCCCGGTAGTTATACTTTTTTCAGCCTGTGTCAACTTAGTGTCCCTGTAAACCATTTCCTCAAACATAATTAGACCTTCATTGTGTGGTATACACGTGAAAAGATCCACCACATCCACAGTGATGAATAATAAATTTTCATTGTATAAATCTGGACCAATACATCTTAGTAGGTCCCATGAATCTTTCAGTGTATATAAATTCTCTACACTTATATGTTTTACCTTGTTGTCCACATATTTTGCTAATGGAAGCGTTTTAGACCCCGCCGCTGAGACAATAGGTCTCAAAGGTGGGTCTTCCATATTTTTGTGGACCTTAGGTATTCCGAATATTATTGGTATTCTTGGTTTTTCCACATGTAGAAATTCAAAGGTCTTTCTATCCATTAATCCCTCGTATAACAAATTATTTAATAAATTGTCAATTTTGTAATAGGCCAAATTTATTTCGTTAAGTGAGACAGAAGTATATTTGACAGTGTCTTTTAATATAGAATTCATTTTTCCTTCATATATGATATTATCCATGAAGACAATACCGCCCCCTTGTCCGGTTTCATTATTCTCAGGTCACTGTTGTTCTTTAATTCATACAATATTTCATTTTCTTGCTTGGAAAGATTAAATTCAGTGACCCTTTCTTCATACAATTGTCTAATTTCATTTTCCAACATAATTTCAAAGTTTTTAACTTGGGGGTGTAAGGGTGGATTGTATATGCTTCTACGGACCAAACCTGAGTCTTGAGGAGATAAATTACACTTGGTATTAGAATTGGTAGAAGAAAATAAAATACCAAAATTAATTTTTCTGAGGAATAATTTTACATCTATAATAGTACTCACCATTTCACCTTTCACAGAGGGAATAAATTTAAACCCTTTACTCAACAAGTGAAAATGTGATTTTGTAGGAATAACATTACTAAAGTTATAAATGGTAAAGTTGTCAAAAATATGTCTAATACCATCAACTTGTATTGCATTATGAATTTGTTCCAAGTCAGGGGTTGGGTGTATTTTATCTAATACCTCCCCCTCCCCCTTCTCCCCCCCCCTTTTGAAAATTTTGATATTCATCCTGATTCCTATAGGAATTAAAAGAATCTCTCCTTAATGGTGGAAATTCATTATCATATTCTGAATGTGTCCTTACTTTTCCATCATCCTCATTGTATCCATAGGGTGGGTCTACATGATGTTTGTAATGGTCATTTTTCTTAAAGGGCGGTTTGGGATAATTAGTATTATTCTCGTACTCACTTAAATCTCTCTTTAATTTGTTTATTTTTCTTTCAATAATGTCGCTGCATTTCCAATCAATATCTTCCTTTACTTTATAGTACTTATCTCTTTCTTCCCTAATTTGAAAAATAAGATCTTCCTTAATGCATACATCCAATGTCTCTATCTCTTTTTTCAACACATCCTGCACTCTATTGTTTTCTTGGATAATTAACTTTAAAATTTCAAGGCCACATTGATTAAATACTTTCAACAATTCATGATGAAAAACCGAACCTCCTATAACATTGTTAGGATACTTGTATACCCTTAGTCCCTTAGGAACCACTTTCCTATTAATGCACTCTGTTAAATATTCATTCTCTATAGTTAAGGTTTTAAATTTCATTATTAATTTATACAATTTATCCAGTTTGCTAAAGTAACTTGTTCCATCGGCAGAAGTCTGCTTATGTACATTATTAAACTGAATATTAAATGGCATTTTCAACCAGTCATTAATGTCCTTTTTCTTCCACGAAGTGTGGAAGGAAGTATTGACAGTACCTTTGCTTCTGTTGGTGTTAATGGGGTTATCAAGACTGTTGCCAGCATCCGCCAACAAAGAATTCGATGTATTTATAGTGTCAGTTGGCGCCAAAACCATTGGCGTTTTAGCCGGATTGAATGTTTCACCATTCGGTGCTTCTGCTTCAAAGTCCCGGTGTGTAGAACCACTTTTGCGATGTTTTCTTTTGGATTTAGCTCCTGTTGACCATTCGGTTCGTTCCGACACACTGATACCCTCTTCTCCTTGCTTCCGGCATAGCGTTTGACAAAGTGGCGTTAGAAGGTCAATCAACTCAGTGAGTTGACCTATCAGTCTCCGTGATTCCCCGATATCATCTTTTAGAGTTCCGCCTTCCATCTGGGATGCACAGCACAAAACTAGTAACAAACTAAAGATGGTCAAAAACGAACCCAAAAAATAATCCTAAAGCAGCCAAGTTGAAGGCAGGAAACACACCAGCAAAGGTTCCACTGTTTAATAAGACCAGATTTAAAACAAGACGTTGTAGAAAAGCACAGATTAACGCTCTTGGCAAACAAATTTTCACTAGCAATGACTTCATCAGATAATAATAAATTAATTAATTAAGCCATTAAATACTGAAAGTTTTCAAAATATTATCCTTCCTGCCTTCAACTTGGCTGCTTTAGGATTATTTTTTGGGTTCGTTTTTGATCATCTTTAGTTTACTAGTTTTGTGCTGTGCATCCCAGATGGAAGGCGGAACTCTAAAAGATGATATGGGGGAATCACGGAGACTGATAGGTCAACTCACTGAGTTGATTGACCTTCTAACGCCACTTTGTCAAACGCTATGCCGGAAGCAAGGAGAAGAGGGTATCAGTGTGTCGGAACGAACCGAATGGTCAACAGGAGCTAAATCCAAAAGAAAATGTCGCAAAAGTGGTTCTACACACCCCGACTTTGAAGCAGAAGCACCGAATGGTGAAACATTCAATCCGGCTAAAACGCCAATGGTTTTGGCGCCAATTGACACTGTAAATACATCGACCTCTTTGTTGGCGGATGTTGGCAACAGTCCTGAAAACCCCATCAATACTAACAGAAGCAAAGGTACTGTTAATACTTCCTTCCACACTTCGTGGAAGAAAAAAGACATTAATGACTGGTTGAAAATGCCTTTTAATATTCAGTTTAACAGTGGACATAAGCAGACTTCTGCAGATGGAACAAGTTACTTTAGTAAACTGGATAAACTGTATAAATTAATGATGAAATTTAAAACCTTAACTATAGAGAATGAATATTTAACAGAGTGCATTAATAGGAAAGTGGTTCCTAAGGGACTAAGGGTATACAAGTATCCTAACAATGTTATAGGAGGTTCGGTTTTTCATCATGAATTGTTGAAAGTATTTAATCAATGTGGCCTTGAAATTTTAAAGTTAATTATCCAAGGAAACAATAGAGTGCAGGATGTGTTGAAAAAAGAGATAGAGACATTGGATGTATGCATTAAGGAAGATCTTATTTTTCAAATTAGGGAAGAAAGAGATAAGTACTATAAAGTAAAGGAAGATATTGATTGGAAATGCAGCGACATTATTGAAAGAAAAATAAACAAATTAAAGAGAGATTTAAGTGAGTACGAGAATAATACTAATTATCCCAAACCGCCCTTTAAGAAAAATGACCATTACAAACATCATGTAGACCCACCCTATGGATACAATGAGGATGATGGAAAAGTAAGGACACATTCAGAATATGATAATGAATTTCCACCATTAAGGAGAGATTCTTTTAATTCCTATAGGAATCGGGGTGAATATCAAAATTTTCAAAAGAGGGGGAGGGGGAGGTATTAGATAAAATACACCCAACCCCTGACTTGGAACAAATTCATAATGCAATACAAGTTGATGGTATTAGACATATTTTGACAACTTTACCATTTATAACTTTAGTAATGTTATTCCTACAAAATCACATCTTCACTTGTTGAGTAAAGGGTTTAAATTTATTCCCTCTGTGAAAGGTGAAATGGTGAGTACTATTATAGATGTAAAATTATTCCTTAGAAAAATTAATTTTGGTATTTTATTTTCTTCTACCAATTCTAATACCAAGTGTAATTTATCTCCTCAAGACTCAGGTTTGGTCCGTAGAAGCATATACAATCCACCCTTACACCCCCAAGTTAAAAACTTTGAAATTATGTTGGAAAATGAAATTAGACAATTGTATGAAGAAAGGGTCACTGAATTTAATCTTTCCAAGCAAGAAAATGAAATATTGTATGAATTAAAGAACAACAGTGACCTGAGAATAATGAAACCGGACAAGGGGTGTATTGTCTTCATGGATAATATCATATATGAAGGAAAATGAATTCTATATTAAAAGACACTGTCAAATATACTTCTGTCTCACTTAACTAAATAAATTTGGCCTATTACAAAATTGACAATTTATTAAATAATTTGTTATACGAGGGATTAATGGATAGAAAGACCTTTGAATTTCTACATGTGGAAAACCAAGAATACCAATAATATTCGAATACCTAAGGTCCACAAAATATGGAAGACCCACCTTTGAGACCTATTGTCTCAGCGGCGGGGTCTAAAACGCCCATTAGCAAAATATGTGGACAACAAGGTAAAACATATAAGTGTAGAGAATTTATATACACTGAAAGATTCATGGGACCTACTAAGATGTATTGGTCCAGATTTATACAATGAAAATGTATTATTCATCACTGTGGATGTGGTGGATCTTTTCACGTGTATACCACACAATGAAGGTCTAATTATGTTTGAGGAAATGGTTTACAGGGACACTAAGTTGACACAGGCTGAAAAAAGTATAACTACCGGGTTGGTAGATATGGTCTTGAGATACAATTTTTTTACATTTCATGGAGAATATTACCAACAAGTCCAAGGTACAGCAATGGGCGCAGCTTGTGGGCCCATTTATGCCGATATAGTCCTAGCCAAATGGGAGGAAGATTATGTAATCAATTCTAAGTATAACGGATGTTGGACATTGTATCGTCGTTATTTGGACGACATAGTTCTTTTTTGGATAGCAGGAATAGATAGATTCAATGAATTTTTTGAATATATAAACAATTCTACTGATTTTTTAAAATTCACATATACCCTTTCAAGAGAGAAGTTACAATACCTAGATGTCGAAATATACAAGACAGAACGTGACTTTGAAACTAAGATCTATAGGAAGGAAACGTTTTGTAACTCCTTTCTTCACTTCACTAGCGCACACCCCTCACATTGTAAGAAAAATATTGTCAAGGGGCAGTTTGTGAGGGGTAGTAGAATGACCAGCACTAGTGAAGATTTTTTTGCAGAATGTAATTTGCTTAGCAAAATGTTTGAGGAAAGGGGTTATCCAAGGGATTTTGTGATGAAATTAAGAACGGAGGTGGAATTGGGTAGAAAAACTAAATTCCAGCCGATAAAGGGACAAAAAATTGTTAATAACATTACAGATAACAGCATTTCTAATGTTGAGAATGAATCAAAATATGAACAGGCTTTAACTATGGAATACAATGTGTCCAACATCAGACTTAGTGAGATATTTAGAAATGAATAGACTAAATTTTCGGCTTTATCTGACATAATTAGTATAAACAACTTGATACCAAAAATTGTATATAGAAACTCTTAAGACTATAAAGAATATTCTAGAATCCCAAACTAAACAAAATAAAATAGGTTACGGGATAGATGGACAAAAAAAGGACAGGTAGTTACAAGTGTGGTCACTGTAACCAATGTGAACACATGGCAAATGCCAGTGAAATATCTATCCCTAGTAGGAACAAAATAATAAAAAGTAATGGTTATTACAATTGTGAGACAAAAGGAGTAATTTATATAAGTATTTGTAACACATGTAGTTCCTTTTATATAGGGAAGACCGAACGAATCTTGAGGAGAAGAATATACGAACACTATTATGAAATTTCTAGGGCCAAAGATACTAATGCCTTATATAGGCACACAAAAGAATGTGAAGAGGCTAGATTTGATTTTTTTGTTATTGAACAGGTGAAACAGGATTTAAGAGGGGGTTTATGGGAAGAAAGGGTAGGTTATAGAGAACTATGGTGGCAAATCCACCTTAATGCCACAAAAAAACCTGGATTAAATGATAGTATATCTATAACCCCAGTACTCAAATTGAAAGCTGCAGACATTTAAGAATATTTCTTTCATTTGCAATATCCATAATGACCAATAGATGGTGGTGTTTGCTTATAAGAAGTAATGAATTGTAACTACCTTAAGCATACTATTAATTTAACAAATATGGTTTAAATGTATTCAAAACATTCACTTGCACTCTATAAGTATGAGGAAATATATTAGTTTCAGGTATCAATGAAGTATTTTAATATATTTATCTTATTAACAAGAACAAAGTATATTGTTTTTATATATGTATTTGAGTGTGCGTATTTTTAATATTTATGATTGTTAGTAATCGGATTGGCTGCTCCTTGATGCACTGTGACTGATAGGATAATACTTTGAAAACTTTCAGTATTTAATGGCTTAATTAATTAATTTATTATTATCTGATGAAGTCATTGCTAGTAAAGACGAAAACGCAATTTGTTTGCCAAGAGCGTTAATCTGTGCTTTTCTACAACGTCTTGTTTTAAATCTGGTCTTATTAAACAGTGGAACCTTTGCTGGTGTGTTTCCTGCCTTCAACTTGGCTGCTTTAGGATTATTTTTTGGGTTAGTATATAAGTACTTTACCTATATAAAAATGCTTTAGGAGCAAGTGCTGAGCTTTTGAGATAGAGAATAGACTGTTTAGATTGCAAGTAGAGAAGTTCTAAGGGAAAAATTGAAGAGCAGACTTTACGGAGCCAGAAATAGTTTAACCGGCGCTGCCCGATGGTGCTCTATGGGCAACTCCACGCAAAAGCGCGCTAAAGCGGGCTTTATAGCAGGGGGTTGAAAAGAGCTAGGAACTGACCCAAAATGGCCAATAGACTACAATTTTCTGTCTGGAACCACTGCTCTAGGGACAAATAGGCTGCTCTGTGCTCCCCACTCCGACTGGTGAACAAAGACGCTTCCTTTTATCCAAGTAAGGATATGGAATAGCACAGGAACCAAGACAAAGCCCAGAGATCAGCAAACTCTGAAGACTGGACTATTCTAGTTCAGTAAGGCGGGAAAACAAGATTTTTGTTTTTTTTTTTTTTTGTTTTTTTTTTTGTTTTTTTGCAGAAAACAGAGGAAAAACAGACAGTAAATGCTATAAATGCTTTTAAACGGCTAGCGCACTTGAGTTTGTTAGCCTACAGGTAAAATTAAGCAACAGATAACTTTTTAAAAGTGCAAAACAGTTAATCAACACAAAAACAGTTTAAATAGAATGCAGAGCTGTATAAACAGGTGAAAATGCAGTCGCTAAGCAGTAAATAATCAAAAAGCCAGAAAAAAATACTTAAATCAGTTATAGCAAACCATTCATTTGCCAACATTTTATCCAAATCCCCAGAATAAAGGGGAGAGACTTCTGCACTCTTTGGACATACACAGGCAGCTACGTTTCTACTTGGACAAAACAAAAGCTTTCAGAAAAACTGAGCAACTGTTTGTAGCATATGCTGCAGGATCACAAGGAAAGGCTATTTCAAAGCAGACTATTTCAAAATGGATAGGACACTGCATTCGTTTCTGCTATGCACAGCATGGCAAATCAGTGCCTAAGAATATTAGGCCACATTCTACCAGGGCAGCAGCCACTTCAGCAGCCTTTCTCAGAGGAGTACCAACCAAGGACATTTTGGAGGCTGCAACTTGGAGTTCAGTGCACACTTTTACCAAGCATTATCACTTGCCTCTTTACTCTAAATCCAGAGCAGGCTTTGCCACTGCAGTTCTGCAGGGCGTCATAGCCACTACGAATCCTATTTAGACCTAGCCGCCCTTCCTCAGCTTTGGGATTCAACCCAAGTGTGATGACTGCAACAGTGAAACACAAAGAACATAGTACAGTTGTGTACACATACCATAAATGTAGATGTTGGAGTGTATTCACTGTTGCAGTCCAGGTTACCCTCCCTCCATCCCCCTTTCTTTGCTGGGACTTACCTATACTTCTCTATCCTATACAACCTATGTGGTATATTTGCTTGTAGATGAAGGTATTGTTTTATTTTACTGTATGTTTTTATAAGCAATATGTATTGCCTACCTTCTAGGGGGCACCTGACATCTGGGGCAAGAAAAACTGAAGAAAATGTCATCAGCTGCATCTTGTATACCCCTGGCACACTGACGTCAGGGAAGAGGCGACAGCAACCACGCCGGACCAGGACTTTGGAATTCAGGCCGACTGCGGGTAGCCTGCCAGCAGGATAACCCAAGTGTAATGACTGCAACAGTGAATGCACTCTAACATCTACATTTATGGTAGGTACACAGCTGTACTTTATTCATCTTCAGATGAATCTATTTCTTATGCCACACAAATTGCCTCCCCTATGGAATAATGTTCCCCAGATGAGGAATCCATTGAAGGGGACTCCCCACCAGAGGATATTGCCTTTGGGGAAACAGTTACAAAAATGAGAGTCCTTCAAATGGGACACTACCCAGATGACTGACACCCAAAGGAGGTATTTTGAACTTCATGTGGAATCTCCCTCCCCATCAGCCAATTCCACCTGTCTTACCTGCCTATCTGGATGCTTTCACCTCTGCATCCAGGAACCCAGCTTCACACCCACCTGCTCTTAAGAGACCAGAGAGGTTTTACAAATTACCTGATGATAAGAAATTCTTATTAAATTCTCCACTAGCAGACCCTGCAATGATTGCGGTCTCCCTAACAATCTAGACAGATTCCTTCTGCATTATTTTGCCCACTAATAAGGATAGCAAAAGCATGGACAGAATTGGAAAAACGTTTACAACTCGTCCACCCTAGCCTTCAGAGCTATAATTTTCCAAACTGACATGATAAAATATGCCTTGGACCTAGTTTTGCCAGCCCTCTACTCTCTTGGCTTCTACCCCTGACTGCCCTACCAAAAAAGAGCATCAAAACTGTCCCTGGCTTCTCGGGTAGTCAGACATGCCATTAGATGCTGTTATGATGCCGCACAGGCCTCTTCTAGGTCTGCAGCTTCTGCCTCAGTTCTCAGCAGATATTCCTGGCTTCACCTCCAACCACTTCTAGAGGATTTCAAATCTGAAATCCTGGATACACATTACACTATAAACTCTTGAATGGCAAACAATTCGCAGAACTTTTTTAAAAACCTGCAGGGGAAAAGTAAGGTGCTTCAGGGCAACAAGCATTTGCTTGCGTCTCCCATTCCAAAAAATTACAGGAATTATCCTGCAAAGACTTCCTTTGTCAGGTGACCCCCTTCCTCTACCAGGCATAGCAGAGGAACCAGAAGGCAAACCTACTCCAGACCAGTTACCTCACAAACCCAGTCCAAGGCAGCCCTTTCAGGATAGAAGTGGTCCCAACAATGCATGACTGCCTTGCCCAACTACCTTTGTCTGCACACCTCCCCCACTGCCTCCTCTTTTGTGAAACCCATCACATCAGACTGCTGGGTTCTGACCATCATTCAAAATGGTTATTTCTTTTCGTGAAAGGAATAGCCCATTTCAAGGCCCATCCCCTCCCCCCCCCCAAAAATCAACTCCACCTCATACCTCTCATACTACTAGATATTCTTCTATTCCAGTGTTGCAGTGTTGTACTTGTGGATTTACCTTTCTTCCTCTCCAGTTTGTCCAGCCAGGTTTACAAAGACTTTCAGTCCCTCTTGGTGCGTCAGACGTCTTATGTGGCTGCAGGAATGTGGACTATGAAAGTGACGTCTGCACGCACCAGTCCTCAGAACTTTACAGCTGCCAGTCGTATGCCAGGTGCTCCTGCTTCTTGCAGACGTCGGATCGTAAAAAGATTCAGTTAAGTACGCCCTTTGGGATTCTTTCAGTCCTACCTTGTTGATGATTATAGTCCGTTCATTTCATCGTGCAAGTGCGGTCTGCAGATTCCCCACAAAGGCACCCATGACCAATGTCTCTCTTGTTTAGGCAGGGAACACTACCATGAGAACTTTGCCATTTGCCGATTGTCCCCATGACCTTACGCCGCGGTTTGCAGACCTTACATTTATATTTAGAGAATCAGCGCTTGAAACAATTAGCATTAGGGATGGAGGCTGCGCCCGATGTCCCATCTGAACTGCCTAGGAAGAGGGCCAAGTCATCATGGCCTACTTCGTCAGCTGCGCTTCTGTCTGCCATACCTCAGTTTGTAGCCGATGTCAGCTTGGCTGAGGTTCCGGCATCTGCTGGTGTAGATAAAGCGGGTACCTCTGAGAAAGCCACACAATCTTAGACGACATGTCCACAGAGTATTTATCAGCGCCTACCGTAGGCACCGGGGGTACCAGTATTCACTCTGGGCCCATCGAACACCACCTCCGCCATCCCGATGCTTGACCCAAGCCTTTGCCTAGCCAGGCGCCAGTGAGGCCTTTAACGAAAAAGCAAAAAACAAAACACCATACTCCAACTGCTGAAAACATGCCAGATTGGCAGGCCTTCAGCTAGAGTTTGTTCAATGCCTTTATGGCCCTTTGGCCTTCTGCAGAACCCTGTGCCACTGCTTCTCCCCTCCTCAGTCCCAGCCAAATGGGTTCTGTCCATCCTACAGAACGGCTCCTTATGTCCTAGATCACCCCCTCCCCCCATCAAGACTGGGTATACCACAGCCTCCTCCCAGTCAGCTACCCCTCCTCCATCAGGTTTTGCAAACCCTGCTACTACTACAAGGCACCATACAACCAGTACCTACACAATCAAACAGAGAAAGATTCTACTCCAGAATTCTTTTACTACCCAGTAAGGAAGGACCATGGAGGCAGTTTCGAAACCACTCATGCCTCAACTCCTTCCTAAAAGTTCCTACTTTCAGGGTGCTTACCCTACCCACTCTTTCCACTCATTCTTCCTCAGGGTTTCATGGCAACCCTGGACATAAAGGATGCCTACCTTCACATACATATAAAGTCCACTTTCAGGAAATACCAGAGATTCCTGGCAGGCTCCTCTCACTTTCAGTTCTATGCCTTGCCCTTTGGGCGTTCTACTGCCCCCAGGATATTTACAAAATGCCTGGCTACAGTCATCACCTAGTGCAGGGAAAAGGTAATCCACTTATTCCCTTACTTAGATGACCTAATTCAGGCAAAAGACATGGAAACTCTTCTCAGCCACTCCCAGGACCTTCTGGTAATCCTACAGTCTGTAGGGTTCATGATCAGCTTCCCAAAATCCCACCTCAACCCCACACAGGATATTGTCTTCCTGGGCTGCAGGAACAGGGCAAACCTCATATAGTCCTTTCTTCCAGCAGAAAAGGTGGTATCCCACTCCAAAACCACCTTCTTGCTGCCCTGCAATCAACAGAACTGACTGCAAGACAATTTCTGAGACTTCTAGGTTACATGGCAGTGGCCGTTCCCATGGTGCCCCTAGCAAGGATGCACATAAGGAAACTTCAGTGGTACCTCCGGTCGGTGTGGATCCAGCATTCCCCCCGCTCCCTTGTTTACATCAGGAATCGAGATGGTGGGTGGCTCAGGTAGCCCAGAACCCAGGACTCCTCTGCAAACACCCTTTCCCTCCCAGACCATGCACACAGATTGCTTGGATCTGGGCTTGGGAGCAACTCTGTGAAAAAGGAAAGTACAAGGTTTGTGGACAGATCAACTAGATCACATAAACATCAGAGAAATGAGAGCCGTCGTCCTTGCTGTACAGACCTTCCAGTCCTACCTATAGCAGGGCCCTCTAAAGATATTCACAGACAACACCACAGTCCTGTGGTATTTCAACAAGCAGGGAGGGTCCAAATCCTACCTTTTATGCAGACTAGCTCTGCTGACATGGGAACTGGCTGTCTCACAGGGGATCACCCTTCAGCCTACATTCGATCCCTCCACAACTCCCAGGCAGATTACCTAAGCAGAACCATTTCAAACAACCACGAGTGGATGCTGCAAAGATAAGTTTTCCTGAATAATGGTCCACAGGTTGGGTATTCCACAAGTAGACCTGTTCGCCGCCTCCATAGACGGGCAGCTTCCTGGCTACTGCAACAGGACACCAGACCCCAAGGCATTAGCAACAGATGCCTTCTTGATAACCTAGAAGGGGAAATTCCTGTATGCACCCCCCCCCCCTTCCCATTGATACAAAGGATCCTGCTGAAAATTCAGCAGGACTCTCCCAAAATCTTGCTGGCGACTCCCTACTGGCCAAGACAACACTGGTTCCCTCTTCTTCACCTGCACAAGGTCAGTCAACACAAGCTACCCCCTTCAGTGGACCTGCTCGCACAACACGAGACTCAGATGCATCCACAGTGGCAATTCATGCACCTCACCCTGTGGCTGATAGGATTCTGATCCCCTTCAGACAACCTATATAATGAGGACGTTCTCACTGTCCTGCAGGAGGCTAGGAAACCTAACACAAGGAAATCCCATCTCTCTAAACGGAAAAGGTTTTCTATTTGGTGTCAGAAGACAGTTGGACCCGCTGGAAAGTGATATGCCTGTCAAGCGGTCATACCTGTGTGAACTCATTCAGACAGGGTTGTCTTACTCGTCTCTGAAGGCATACTTATCTGCTATCTCTTCTTGCCTCCCCGTGGATCCACCCCTTGCATCCAGACTCCCTTCCAGACTTTTTCTCTCCCCCTCCCTGGGACCTAAACTATGTTCTAGAAGAACTCACTCTAGCCCATTTTGAGCCAGCAGACCAGCCCACCTTAAAATTTTGCACATGGAAGTGTATTGCTGGTACCTCTGACTTCAGCTAAAAGGATTTCAGAATTACAAGCTTTTATGGCTACACACCTTTCCTAATCTTCCACCTGGACAGGGTGACCCTCAGGACAAACCTGTCATTCATTTCCAAAGTAGTGAATGACCTATCCTTGAACCAGCTCATCCACCTGCCCACCTTCTTTTCTAACCCACATAAGTGTGTGTGTGCTACATTCCCTAAATGTCCACAGGCAATTTAGAGGTTTTATCTATGTAAAACCAAATCCTTTAGGAAATCAGACCAGCTGTGTCTCTTCTTCCATCCGATGGCCTTGGGGAAAGCTGTGAGCAAACAGAAAGTTTTGGCCTGGATCTCCGGGGCCATTTCCATCTGCTGCCTATACCATGCTAAGACCTTAGAGGGCAATGTCAAGGCCCACTCCACCAGAGCAATGGCCTCTTCTGGAGCCTTCTTTAAAGGGTTAGACACCAACTCCATACTTGAGGCAGCCACTTGGTCCTCAGTTCACACCTTCACCAAACATCACAAACTGGACCATATCTCCAGAGCCAGGGCGGGGTTTGCCAGGGCTATCCTACTTGGATTCCTGGAAACTTCATCTAGGCCACCTCTCAATCCTCAGTGAGCTTTTGCACTCGCCCACAAGTAGAAAACCGCAACATTGGAATAGGATATAGGAAAGTTGTGTAAAATCTTACCATAACCAAAGATGTCCTTCTCTTTCTTGTTGCAGTATTCCTTCTCACCCACCTTCCCCACTTGTATGACTGCACTTGCTCTCCTGGGTGATACTGGACAGGCTATGCCCTTATGGGACTGCCCCCGACTGGGGCTTTTACTATGTTCTGAGGACTGGTGCATGCAAGTTTCACCTTTATGGCCCACGTTCCTGCAGCCACATCAGATGCCCGCACCAAGGGGGACTGAAAATCTTTGGAGACCTGGCTGGACAAATTGGAGAGGAAGAAGGGTAAACCCACAAGTAGAATACTGCAACATGGAAGAGGACATATATGATTATGGTAAGATTTTACACAACTTTCTTATCTTCTGAGATTAGGAACAGTAGAGCCTGTCCCCCCAAGACAGGAAGGAAAAGAATACTACTCAAGACTTTTTCTGGTCTCCTAAAACGAAGGGCCTTGGAGACCAGTGCTAGATTTATCCTTCATAAACCGGTTCCTAAAAGTCCCATCTTTCAGGATGCTATCCCTTCAAATTCTTCTTTTAATACAAGCCCAGACCTTTCATGGCCACTCTAGATCTAAAGGAAGCTTATCTTCATATCCCCATAAAACCCTCCAACAGGAAATTCTTAAGTTTTACTAGACCCTGTTCTCATTTTCAGTTTACAGCCTTGCCCCTTTGGTTTGTCTACTGCACCCAGGGTATTTACAAAATGCCTAGCCACAGCCATTACTTACTGTAGAACCAAAGGTGTCCAAATTTATCCTTACCTAGACATCCTCCTCCTATCCTCCAAAATCATCTCAGGTTCACTAATTCCCTACTGCCAAACTTGTTTTTCACCCTCGACCTCTAGAAATCATCCTTACTCCCAGAGCAAGACAAAATCTTTCTGGGCTGCAGGATCAGAACAGATTTGATCTTGGCTTTCCTCCCCCAGGACAAATTCCTGTCATTCTCCATTCACTTCCAAAGCCTATTACTAGTTCCTCAGATAACTTCAAGACAGTTCTTGCAACTCCTATGACTGATGTGGAAGTTCCAATGGTATCTGAAAAATGTGTGGTCACAACATCAACACTCCCTAGAGCAACAGATTACCCTTCTGCCCTGCCTCAAAGCAGAACTAAAGTGGTGGATCCAACAAATACTTCAGAACCTGGGACTTCCACTTTAGATCATGTTCCCAACCCAACTTATGCATACAGATGCATCAGCCTAAGGTGAGGGGCCACCTTGAAGGGTTTCAGGGTACAGGAGGCATGGAATCCCGCCCTCCAAAAAAAAAAAAAACACAAATCAATGTAAGGGAAATTACTGCAGTTCTTCTGGCACTGAAGACATTCCTTCCTATTCTCCACAGACAACACCACAGTAATGTGGTATCTCAACAAACAAGAAGGGACCACCAGGGCTTACCTCCTATGCCGGCTAACATTACAAATTTGGGACCTCGCCCACAGGCACAGCTTAACCCTGCAGGCTTCATGCATCCCCTGTCAGGGTAACAAACAAGTGGATATTCCCATCAGAACATCCTCTCTACAGCACGAGTGGATGTTGAACAGGGAGACCTTTCTGGACATTGTCCACCGGTGGGGCACACCTAAAGTAGATCTGTTTGCCTCCCTCCAGAGCAGACAGTTGAACAAATTCTGCACCGAGGATCACTTTCCACTTGCCTGGAGGGTGGATGCCTTCAGCATTCCATGGAAGGGGCTGTTTGTATATGCGTTTCCACTCTTCCCACTCATCCAAAATGTCCTACTGAAAATCATGAAGGGCAAACCAAAAATCTTGGTGATGACTCCCTACTGGCCATGGCAGCACTGGTTTCCCCTACTTCACTCATTTGCCAAGGGCAATCATCACAAGTAACCCCACACGTTAATCCTACTCGCACAAAAGGGAACTCTAATTCACCCTCACTAACAGATGTTAGGCCTAACATTCTTTGTGATAAACTTCTTATCCCTTTCAGGCACCACTACTCAGAGGATGTGCTTTCAGTCCTGAGGGTGGCCAGGAAGCCTACTACTAGGAAATCATACATATCGAAATGGGAAGGATTCTCCAATTGGTGTCTGCATAAGGACAGTGACCCCAGCCAGGCAAGACACATCCCTCGTCCTTGCTTGTGTGTGAACTCATTAAGGCTGGCCTTTCCTACTCTTCAGTGAAAGTCCACCTTTCAGCTCGTCTACCTCTAGATCTCCCTTTGCTATCCAGGCTGGATGTAAAATTTTTCCTGAGAGGGATCTTACACATCAGACCACCAAGAAAACCCATCCCACATCCTGGGACCTAAACTTTGTTCTGGAAAAACTAACATTGGCCCCATTTGAGCCAGCTAGCAATGCTACGCTCCAAATGTGTACATGGAAGACTGTACTGCTAGTGGCTATTACTTCGCTAGAAGAGTGTCAGAGTTACAGGCTGTCATAGCCGCCCCCCCCTACACCATCTTCCACAAGGATAGAGTGACCCTGCACACTAACCCTTCCTTCATGCCTGAAGTGGTCAACGAACTGTCCTTAAGCCAATCCATTCACCTGCCTACCTTCTTTCCGTCTCCAACCAATGATTGTGAGAAGGTTCTCCATTCCCTGGATGTGCACAGCCAACTTAGATTCTACCGAGGCAAAACTAAGTCCTTCAGAAAATCTAGCCAACTGTTTGCATCTTTCCAGGGCTCTGGGCAAGGCAGTCTCCAAACTATTTCATGATGGATCAGAAAATCTTTTTCCTTCTGCTACTTGCACTATGGCAAGCACTTACCCCCATGGGGTAAGAGCTCACTCTACCAGAGAGGCATGGCTACTTCCAAAGCCTTCTTCAAAGGGCTGGATACAACTTCCATCCTGGAAGCAGCCACCTGATCCACAATTCACACCTTCACCAAACACTACAAATTGGACCACATCTCCAGAGCCAGGGCAGGTTTTGCTAGAGCAGTCTTGCAGGGTTTCTGGAATCTACATCTACCTCCACCCTTTCCTCTATTTAAGCTGTGGTACTCTTCCACACTAAGAATACTGCAACAGAGAAATAGAAGGACATAGAATAGTTGTGTAAAATCCTACCATGACCATAAATGTCCTCCTCTTCCATGTTGCAGTATTCGTTCCCTCCCTCCAAAAACCCCCTGTATTTAATTGTGACTATGGACATGTCTCTTAGGCACTATGAAGGCTCTACCTTAGTTCAAGAGCAGACTAGCCAGTATATGATACTTGCACTTCTGGCTGACATCACTTGCGACCTTCTTTAGGACTGCCTGGGTTTCCAAGTTCTGAGGTCTGTACGTGCAGACGTCACATTTAAGGTTCACGGTTTATGGGCCTACATGTTATGTCCCACACACCTACAGCAGCCAGGCTTAAGCTTTTGTACAGGAACAGATGTTTGTTCGCCTGAAGTGAGAGGAGGACATCTATGGTTATGCTCAGATTTTACACAACTATTCTTTTCTTTGTTGTTGAATCGTAAGATTTCCTGACATAGTTTTAAAAATGTTCTTCTTGCTTTTTTTCTTTTTTCCTGTCAGAAGTTACTGAGCATCTAAATTTCAGCTGGAGTGCTCAGACATGGAATGTTGTTTCAGTGTAGCTAGTGTTTGTGTGTGTTTTTTTTTTTTTTTTTTTTTTTTTTTTTTTTTTGCTGTGCTGCAGGTTGACTTTCGACAGGCTTTTATGTCTTCCTAAAATACTTGACTATTTTTTGTTTGCCTTTTAGTGCCGTGTTTACAACTTCAAAAGAAGAGACAAATGCTTCAAGTGTGGAATTCCAAGAGCAGGTAAAGTTTGATGCTTTATTTTCTTTGAATATATGTAAAGGACAACTACAAGATATAAGCATCAGTTTCTGTTTAGCAACACTGTTTTCTTCCCCAACGTTCTATTCCAGCCATTACAAATGAAAATAAACCACTAGTTTGATTTTTCACTGTTTACCATTTTCTTTTTGAACTGTAGTAAGCCATGTTTAGCTTATGCTTCCTTCTGCAATGCTTTCCTGTCAGTTTGGGCGCCCCTTGCTACTGATCATAATGCCCATTGTTTTCCAGTCTTGAGTCAAGCAGGGAACACTCCACCTAATTTAGTATGCAACCCAACAACCTGAGCTAATCCTCCTACATACATAAGTAGCTATGCCAACAGTTTAGGATCCACTTTTCTATGGACAGTTCTTGAACATTATGTGGAGGACATGAGTGCATCACTAATTACACATGGATATGGTTCTGCAGAAGTGTAAGTCCTTAATTTCCCAGAGTGCATTGTAGATGTTCCCTTCTTATTTGTGGTGGTTACATTTCAGTTTAATAATCTGTAAAGGGATTCTGCTGCTGTTGTAGCATGCAGTTCACCATTTACTTTAGAAAGTACTCATTAAATCACAGCCTCATAGTCTCTTAGTTGTTGTGTTCAACAAGAACAGTATGTAAAATAAGCTCCCAATTTGAGTTCTATGCCCCCGAACCAGAGTTTGGAGATAAGTTTGATGGCCATGTCCTCTACTGATGTTTCAGAATTGATTTCACAATGTTGGCTTGCATTAAAGTACTGTCTAAGCACCATTTGCACATAGATTTCACGACTGCTCCTGATTTTGTCCGTTTTCCTGGTTTTTCCTCATATTTTAGCCATGTCCTTCATAAAGTCTGATTTTAATGACCAACTTAAGTTTCATACTTTGTATTTAGAAAATGTTGTGATGCAAAACCTGCTTTTCTACTAACTTTGTGTCCTAGAGTAATTAAAATTTCTCCAGATGTTCATCGTGTTTCACTGTTGCAGTCATTACACTTGGGTTATCCTGCTGGCAGGCGACCTGTAGTCGGCCCGAGTTCCAAAGTCTTGGTCTGGCGTCTGTTGCTGTTGCCTCTTCCCTGACATCAGTGCGCCAGGGGTATAAAGTTGCAACCGACGCCATTTTCTTCAGTCTCTTTCTTGCCGCGCAGTGCCTGAAGCATAAGCAGTTCGCAAGTGCCGGTCAGCCGACTCCTGAGATTTTCAAAATTGAATTTCAGAACCAAAGTCTTCAATAAAGCTAAGTACCCTGTTGGGGAAACTTTCCTTGCTCCAGACCGATGTCAGTAAAAGTTAATTGTATTTCTTGTGGGAAGCAAATACCTCATAAGGACTTTCACTCTTACTGCATTCCTTGTCTAGGCCCTGACCATGACGTCACTAGTTGTCGGTTTTGTGTTAGATTTAATAAACACACTATTAAACGTCGGTTTGATTTTGCTTTAAATTATTTTGGATGAAGATTTAATTACATAATGCCGTCGGAAAAACTGACTACTGGAATGTATAAAAAAGGCAAAGAAAAAGACAGGCATCCGAGGTCCATAACAGACGACAAAGCCTTCTAGGCCAGTCGCCGGTTCTCAGTGAGGTGCTTTCGCAGCCCCTGACACCCGCTACCTCAGAGTCACAGGCCGCAACCGACAGCCACGTGGAGACACCAAGGCTTGTGGAAACTCAAGGTATTGGCCTACGGAAAATATACCCTCAGATGGGTCCGGAGCTGCTGAGCAGGCACCGGCTTCTGAGGGTGTTTTCAGACCTTCACAGCTTACAATTAAAGCTACTACAGCAGCAAAGGCAAAGTCAAAAACACCATTAAAGACAAAGAAACAAGTGCAGCATTCTCCAGAACAGTCATCCATGCCTAAGAAACAGATGCTTAAAATGGCCGAAGACCTTATTACTTTAATCAGGGGCTCCCATCCCCCTCCTGACAAAAGGCCTAGGCAAGACGTTGATTATGATTCCTTTGATCAGGTTTCCATTTCTTCTGATTCTTCTTCTGACCAGGGCTATTCTATTCCTCCCTATAAGGACTCTCATGCTGAAGAGTCCATTCCTTCAGCCTCACTGCCTGAGGATTACTCTTTTGGGGAAACCCTGCACACCATGAGGGAGCATTTCCATTGGGAGAGCCAGGATTACTCAGAATCCAAGAAAAGGCACAGATTTCCTTCTATTGCCTCAGCTCAGGCCCTTGGCTATCCCCCCTGTGCTTGATATTGTTGATTGTTTTTTCTGAATCCAGTCCATCTCCAGATTCTTTACCCCCTGCACCAGTAAAGCTAGACAGATACTACAGGGTCCCTGAATCTCATAAATTTCTTTACAAAATCCCCGCTGCATACCCAGAAACTATTTCTCAGGGTCCAAAAGGGGTTAAAGCTTCCACTGCCAAAAATCCTGTCCCCTCAGATAGGGATTCCAGAGCTCTGGATAGATGGGGAAAAAAGTTTACACTTCTGCTACTTTAGCTGTATGAGCTTTAAACTGTCAGTTTCACATGCTTA
The DNA here is from genome assembly GCF_019279795.1 of Protopterus annectens. Classification (NCBI taxonomy): domain Eukaryota; kingdom Metazoa; phylum Chordata; order Ceratodontiformes; family Protopteridae; genus Protopterus; species Protopterus annectens. The sequence continues at coordinate 1,227,182,521 of NC_056741.1, read as the reverse complement.
AATATCAGCAGTATCTCATGTCATTGTTAAAGCAGAAAATGGTTACAAATATAGAAGGTCCTGACAGTAAAGAAATGCAGGATTTATTGCATGCAGCTGAACAAGTGGGAAAGCATACTCTGCAATGTGGTTTTGATTCATTAGAGGCTTCTTGTAGAGCTGCAGTTACAGGCTCAGTTATTCGAAGGCATGCTTGGTTGAAAGAACAAAGTTTACTTGACGATGTTAAAATGAAATTATTGCATGCTCCACTACAGCATGATACTTTGTTTGGTGTTAAGGCAGAAGAGGTGTTAAAGAAAATGGAGGATAAAGCAAAGTCAATGCAAACTGTGAAAAATTTCTTACAGGTTCAGCCACACAGATTTAGCAGAAACTGGCCTACAAAAAATTGGTCCTTTCCAGTGTCAGACAGGCCACAAAGAGGCAGATACAGACACCCAAGAGGCAGATCTCAGCCCCAAGGCTCCTACAGACCTAAACAATGGGGTGCTTTAGCCCGCAAAGGAGGAGAAAACAAATCACAACCTTATAGGAAACAGTCACAATGACTTTCCTCTGCAAATGCCAAGCTCTTACCAGTTGACAGCACCCCTAGGGGGAAAGCTAGCACTTTTCTCAAAAAATTGGCACATGATCACCCAAGACCAATGGGTGTTGAATATAGTTTCTCAAGGGTACAGGTTCCACTTCCACACACTTCCAAAACCAAAAGGTATGCCAAACCTGCCACAAAACAAATGGGCAGAGGCACAAAAACAGATTGCAGCTCTTATGTTCCACAAGAAGAACAGGGCCAAGGATTTTAATCACGACTTTTCCTAGTTCCCAGAAAGGACAAAGCATGGAGACCAATACTGGACCTGTCAATCCTAAATAATTTCCTGGATGCTCCAAAATTCAAAATGTTAACACTACAACAACTCTTGCCCATGCTGGGCAAAGAGGCTTGGCTAGTTACTTTGGATCTCAAGGAGGCATACCTGCACGTCCCAATCAGACAATCGTGCAGAAAATACCTCAGATTTATAGCAGGCTCAATGCATTATCAATTCTCTGCACTGCCCTTTGGCTTACGTACTGCGCCCAGGGTCTTCACAAAATGCCTGGCACCAGTAATTGCATTTTGCAGACAAAAAAGGAATTCAAACATATCCCTACTTGGACGACAGCCTTATTCAAGCAGAGAGCAAGGACATTCTTCTAAAGCACCTGGCGTTTGTAAAAAGATTACTAATTTGCCTAGTGTACACAGTAAACGAAAAGAAATCAAAACTAGTGCCCTCTCAAGAGATAATATTCCTGGGTACAAGCTTAAATGCAACTACCCAGATGGCTTATCTCACGCCAGACAAACAAAGGCAACTGACTCGTTACTTTCAAATGATGGCAACAAAGACCCAGCTCCCTGCAAGAAAAATTCTGCAGGCCCTGGGTTTCATGGCATCTTGCGTTCTACTAATTCCATATGCCAAACTTCATATGAGGAAACTACAATGGTATCTAAAAAGTGTTTGGACTCAGCATTGTCACAGCCTAGAGTCAATCATAACCTTGATTCCCTGCCTACAACAGGAGTTTCAATGGTGGGAACTGGCCTGTCACCACAACAAGGGACAGCTTTTCACCTTACCTACAGCCAGGCAGACAATAACAACGGATGCATCGGATTACACCTGGGGAGCACATATGGCAGGAAAATGTATTCAGGGCACATGGCCCAAGGAACAAATGCATCTTCACATCAATCAAAAAGAGATGCTAGCTGTACAGAATGCCCTGACAGCCTTCAAGGACCTAATACATCCAGGTCAATTATTAATAAAGACGGACAGTACCACAGTTGTGGTACATAAGCAAGGGGGCACACATTCCTACCCTCTATGCAGACAAGCCATGACTTTGTGGAACACAGCACTGACCTGCCAGGTACATCTGCAAGCACAATTCCTGCCAGGAACAAAAAATACACTGGCAGATGAAATAAGCAGAAATCTCATGGATCCTCACGAATGGAAGCTAAATCCACAAGTGTTCAACATGATGATAAGGGAGTGGGGACGCCCAGACATAGATCTTTTTACCTCCCCTCACAATTGCCAATTACAGAAATTTTGCACAAGGACTTATCACTCTCAAGCATGGAAAGTGGATGCTCTGTCTTTCAACTGGAAAAACCTGACAGTCTATGCCTTCCCTCCGATGCCTCTTCTCACCAAGGTGCATCTAAACGTCAGACTGGAGAGGCCAAAAATGATCCTGATTGCATCAGACTGGCCACGCCAGCACTGGTACCCAATCCTAAAGATTTTGTCCCAAGGCCCGCCTTGGCCTCTACCTCAAATCCCTCATCTTCTGACACAGCAAAACAGTCAGATTCTGCACAGTCAACTCAGAACCTTAAACCTGGCAGCATGGCAGATAATGTAGCCACTCAGACTGCACCTCTCTCTAAAGCTGTTACGGATGTAGTTTTGGAAACCAGGAGACCCAGCACTAGGAAATCTTATGCGGAAAAATGTAAGAGATTCTGGGCTTGGAACCAGGCACAAGGACTCGACCCACTGGTCCCTAATATGCCTCAGATTTTACAATACCTGACTGAGATGTTGGACAAAGGCCTATCTTTTTCTGTTATTAAAATCCATGCCTCTGCCATTTCAGCTCATTACAATACGGATCCTCCTATTTTTTCACATCCTCTACTACGACAGTGCCTCAGAGGGGCAAAGAATATAAGACCCCCTAGGAGAGTGCCAATACCTACTTGGGAACCTGAATTTTGTTTTAGAAAAACTAACACTGCTTCCTTTTGAACCAGCTAGCACAGCTGATCTAAAATTCTTGTCATGGAAAACTGCTCTGCTCCTAGCAATAACTTCAGCAAGAAGAGTTTCAGAGTTACAGGCATTGATGGCTGTGGAACCTTTCCTCATTTTTCACCAGGACAGGGTTTCTCTAAGGACGAACCCAACATTCATGCCAAAAGTGGTCTCCAATGTGGCCTTAAACCAAACTATTCATTTGCCTACTTTCTACCCAAATCCCCAGAATAAAGGGGAAAGACTTGGATATACACAGGCAGCTATGATTTTACTTGGACAAAACAAAAGCTTTCAGAAAAACTGAGCAACTGTTTGTAGCATATGCTGCAGGATCACAAGGCAAACCTATTACAAAGCAGACAATCTCCAAATGGATAGGACACTGCATCCGCTTCTGTTATGCAGAACATGGCAAATCTGTACCGAAGGGCATTAGGACTCATTCTACTAGAGAAGCAGCCACTTCAGCAGCTTTCCTCAGAGGGGTACCAACGAAAGACATATTAGCTGTAACCTGGAGCTCAGTGTACACTTTTACCAAGCACTACTACCTACCTCTCTACTCCAAATCCAGAGCAGGCTTTGCCACTGCAGTTCTGCAGGGCTTGTTAGCCTCACCAAATCCAATCTAGACCCAGCTACCCTACCTCAGCTTTGGGATTCTACCCAAGTGTAATGACTGCAACAGTGAAACACGATGAACATAGTACAGTTGTGTACCTACCATAAATGTAGATGTTAGAGTGTATTCACTGTTGCAGTTCTGGTTACCCACCCACCATTCCCCCTCTCTGCTGGGGCTATTCTGTACTTCTCTACTCTATACAACCTGTGTGGTGTATTTGCTTTTAGAAGAAGGAAATGTTTTTAGTGATATATGCATGGTTGTTTGGCATATTTTTATCTTTACAACCTTCATATCTGGGGGCACCTGACATCTGGGGCAAGAAAAACTGAAGAAAATGGCGTCAGTTGCAACTTTTATACCCCTGGCGCACTGACGTCAGGGAAGAGGCGACAGCAACCGACGCCGGACCAAGACTATGGGGCGCCTGCCAGCGGGATAACCCATGTGTAATGACTGCAACAGTGAATACACTCTAACATCTACATTTTTGGTAGGTACACAACTAGCCTTTTTGGACCATTGTCCATATACTGTTGTATGCTTTGTCCTCAATAATTTAGCCAGGAAACTGAGGGAAGTGTCCCAGCCACAATCTCCCAGTGGTGCTGTAGTGCAGTCCGTTCCCATATTTTATTTGCGGTTGTAGCTGTAGAGTTAAAACTCTGAAGTGTTTAATGTAGTATTTTAACTGTAGCAAATGGTGTTTACATTTGTAGCAAATCATTTGTTACAGTTTGAGTTAAATATATTTTTTTGTCTAAAACTTGAAGATCTTTAGACTTTTTATATGAATTTATTTTACTCCAAGTTTGTGTGGGGTGGGGGGCAGCTCATAAAACTCCACAGGACACCAGAAGACTTGTCACAGTCTTGAACAGAAGAAGAAAAGTGTAGAAATATGGAAATTATATCAGCTGCCATATATTTCTATAAAATGTACAACTAATGAGAATGTTAGTACTTTTGTTTAAATCTAAATATTGTATTTTGGACATTACTAGAGGGTCACTGCCTAGTAGTGACAGGGATTATACAATTAATTTTATAAATATAAGAAAAGTGCCTTAGCAGACCATTTTCCATCTAGCATACTAAATTGATTGTGGACATATCTAAAACAAATGAATAAAACTGAAGTACTGGATTTTCTTAAGGCACAATTTAAAGAGTAAGTTGATGCATATCTTTTCATTACTACTCAAAACATAATTTTGAGTGCTAAGTAGCAAGGTAAGAATCACATGCTTTATTTCTGAGTATCAACAAAAAAGCGTCTGTGTGTTTGATAGTGAACATGCTCAGTTTATAACTGAGCATATGTAGATAATGTGTACCTTTTGACAACTGTATAAAATATTGGACATTTTTGCCAAATATGAATTTTGAAGTTGACCTTTTGTAGTTTAGTCTGTTAAACCGAAAATATTGATGATAAACAGGCTACGAAATTGCTGTTAGTTAAAATGCTCTATGTTCAGTAAAGGATTTTAGTCTAATGCACAGTTGTGCAAGCAATGACCGATAGTTTCCCTCCATAAACATTGACAGGAGGAGAGAGAACACAGCTTCACTCCAGCTTTTCTGTACTACAGTAGTGGCTACTTTAATGTCTGTTATCAGTGATATATAATGTAGTGCACATAGTTTCCTTTACTAGAATTTTGGCATGGTCAGACTGAAAGGACTTTCATGATCCAAGCTCCTGTACAGTTTTGGCAGAGGAGTTTTGTAATGACAGACTGTTAGAAAATAAAATTTAAAGTCCAAGTATGTAGCTTAGTAGTAGTAAAACATTAGCTTGCTATTTATTTAATATTATAAGTTGCAAGGCAAATTATAGCCCGACAGGCTGCAAATTTCATCTACTATACAGTTTCCCTGCAGTAAATAGCAATTTTTGTGATTAGTACCCCTTATATTTTTGACTATTGATATTTAGAAATGTTGTTAGGGATTATTAATATCCATGTCCATCTAATGATAAAAACTTGCAATTCTCATCCACCTGAGTCTCTCAGCCTTTCCTGATGTTACAAAATATCCATGATTTTGGTTCGCGTTTTTCTCTGTCTTATAATTTTGAATTTCTGGTCAAACAGTGAGGATTAGTGTCAGTCACAAGTATCAGTCATCTTCAAATCATAAGTAAAGACCAAAAAACAGGAAAACCTCACCAAAGGCAACCACTTATGAAAACCCAACAGCAAAAAATCCATGAAAAGCAGTTACCACCTCTGCTCCGACTCGGCCTATTCACAAGCTCGAAGTCTTCCAGTTAGCTCGTGGCTAGAAAGGTATCCCATGGTGCACCAGTACAATCCCCAGATCTCATTTGCCGCGTCGACGAGTTTTGATGTGGCTAAGTTTTTCACATTTTCTTCAAAAATTTGATTAAGTCTTATATTTTCAAATTTGAAAGCTTTTATAGTATTCTATACCTCTAGTTAGTGTAGTGTTTGCATTTAGATAGCATTTAGTAGTGCGTCTTTGTGTGCATTTTAAGTACAGTTGGCCATTGTCCTTATAGTACTTGGTATCCTGTGTGCCAGTTATTACTTCGTTATGATTGTTTTCATACCTTTTGATGTTAGTTGTAGGTGCTTTTTGCACTTTAACATGTGTGTGCTTGCTTTAAATACTGTAAATAATAACTTTTTTGTGGAGCCTCCACTTGGTGATATTTTCTGTTAGTGTTTCATACAGAATGAGGTTCTTTTGACCTTGTTCTTTGTGTTTTCTCAATTCAGATTATATTACTGTTTTAGTGTGTGTGTGAGCCTGTCTACTGGTTTCTGTGCCCCCTAGGTCCGTTTTAGTTAAAGGACCTAGTTTCCCTTTCTCTCCTACCTGGGCTAGGCCTTTTTAAGTTAGAGGACCTAGTCCTCGTGGTGTTTCTTTACTGTTCCTGTAGGGATAGGCCCGTTTAAGTTAGAGGACCTAGTCCTCCCTGTTTCTTTCTTGTGTGTGAGTTTATCTTCTGTGAGATGCCTAAGGTAGGCAAAGACCATAAGCCATCTGGTTTTAAAAAATGCATAAAATGCTCAGAGATGATGTCCATAACGGATGGCCACAGTAACTGCGTTTACAGTCTGGTGGCCATCCACTTAAAAGAAACTTGCTTATTTTGCCACTCTTTTAGTGCTAGGGTGTTGCAAGAAAGAAAAAGTAAGCTGATTCTAAAAGGTCTCTTAAAGCCCTCTTTTGAGGAAAATCTGGCTAGCTCTTCCTCCTCTGCTAGATCTCAGGGAATCAAAAAGGAAAAGTCCAAATCCTTTGAGGCCCTCCCTGGCACCGCCTGGTGTCTGAGCCGCGTCTTAAAATGACTAAGCGTGACAAAATTGCTGTCTCATCGGCTCCACTGAGTTTGGAGCCGATCGAGAGTCTTACTACTGTGGTTACAGGGTCGGCGCCAAGTAGTTCGGAGCCGACCACTGAGAGTATTCAACAGAGCCTGTCTGTGGACCCTTTTCAGTGTCCCCTACATTAGTCGCCTATACTGCAAAGATCCCGTTCTCCTACTCTGTCCACCAGTTCATGCAGGAGTTTATCGGAAGTTGTGGAGAGGGTAGTGCTGAGACTGCTGAAGTACTCTGTCTTATCTAAATTGTTTGCTCCGACCCAGTCGGTTCCGGGCCACTTGAGTCCGTCCCCCCTTCGGTGACTCCTCCTTCAAGCCATGCTGGTCTTTCGGAGCCAGAGCGTTTGGTACCACTGATGGAACATGCGGTTCCAGCTCCCCCTGAGGTTGCTTTGGATCAGAGTTCCACCCTGACGCTCTGTGCTGTCTGTGGTGTCTAGAAGCTGAAGCTCCCCGGTCGGCCCCGACAGGGATGCCTGGAACTGAACCTCTTTGGTTCCGAGCCTTCCTCTCGACACGTCAGCCAGGGTGAGCTCGGATCCTACGTCTAGCTCAGAGCCGATGGCTCTGGAACCAATGGCATCCTCGGTCTCCTCTGAGACAAGGAGGTCTTCAGAGCCAGAGAGGTCGGCGTTCTAGATGATGAGGAATGTGCTGTCCCAATCATCAACTCCTAAGATAAACAAACTGGCTCCTGCCGCAATCCAGTCGGTATACTTCTGCTGCAATCCAGTCAGTGTACTTGGTAATAACCACAAGCTGTTGTTTACTAAAATTCCAACTGGTTTATTTGAGAAAAACGAAATAAAATACTCTGTATTCTGTACAAAGAAACGAATGGATAAAAACTATACAGTCGAATTAGGCGCCTTTCTTCTCTCTCAAGTCACGAGACTTCAAAATACGTCGACTCTAACCCTCCCCTCGTTTAAATGCCTCATTAATATGTCACGACTCCTACCAGGTGTACTGACACTCTTCCCCCAATGGCACATACTTCTGTTTCCGCTCCTACTCTCTCTCTCTCTCTCTCAGGAGCCACCGGCTGGTGGTCACCACTCTTCCGAGACCTCCCCAGAATATCCTTCTTAGGAGCTCCCACGGAAGGGAACATGCAAGAGTAAGCATGTAGTCTCCCAGGATGTCTCTTACTTCAGACACTGACCTTGAGGATTCAGAAGGGTCCCCCAAGTCGTCCTCTGATGTCTCTTTCCTAGACATCTTGGAAATCCTTAAGCAGAGGTGCGGCTGCCCCAATGTCACCCATTCTAATGAGCAGTCAGTGTACCTGAAGGCTTTTGGGTCTCAATCTTCAGCCTCTTGGGTGTCTCCACTCTTCGACGAACTAATGGAGCTAGTCAGTTGGAAAGTGTGGGATACTCCTGATGCCGTGAAGCCAGTCTCCAGGAGACTATATCGGAAGGTGTGGGATACTCCTGATGCCGTGAAGCCAGTCTCCAGGAGACTATACAAGTTTCTTTCTGCACCCAGAGAAAAGGAATTTTTGTCTAAAGGTGTTCCCATGGATGCCATGGTGGTGGTGGCGGCCACTAAGAAGGAGCTAGCGGAAATTTCTTCTTTTCATCCACCAAGTAAGGAGTTTCGAATGATGGACAGGTATGGGAAGCGTATCTTCTCTTCAGTGGCATTTGCTTTTACATCACTGAACTACCTTACACACCTCAAGAGGCTTCAGATCAATCTCCTTAAGGAGTTAGGATATTCTCTACAAGGTACATGTACTGAGGGAGTCCTTGACAAGGTGTCTGCCCAGTTGTCCACCTTAAACTCTATTGTCAACTTGTCCATGTGGCTTATCTTGTATGCAGCTGATGGAGCAAGTAGAGCAGCGGGTTCAGGAATTTACATAAGACGCCATTCCTGGATGCGTTTGTGTAATTTTGCAGAACCTTTCAAGTCCACCTTTATCAATGCCCCTTCGGTTCTTCATTGTTTGGATCCAAGGTAAAGGACACACTCACCCGGTGTGAGCAAGAAGGGAAAACCACTCTGCCGTGGGAGTACGTTTTACTGTCCCATCTAGACCATACCCTAAGGGTCAGATGGGGGTGGTAAGATGTGGTTCAAGAAGTCCCAGAGGTTTTTCCAAGATGCACAGGGTGACTCCTCCTTCGGTGGGGGTGGAGGAAATGGTAGATGTCACCCTAGAGGCAGGGGTGGACCGCAAAACCAGGGAGGCCGCGATTCATTTCAGGGCCGGCCTTAACCACGCTCCTGATGTGGGGCCCGACTGTGCTTCTCTGGAGCTGGTGGGGGTCGCATTTCTTTGTATCGAGAAGCCTGGCTAAGTATCACTCAAGGCAAATGGGTACAAAGAATTATTACCAGAGGTTATGTCATACCCTTTTCTCTTCCAGCCTACTTTCCCAAGGGGATCCTGGATGTTCCACCCAATCACAGGGATCAGGCATCTGTGGAGGTCAACAAGTTGCTGGCAAAAAGTCATCCAGACAGTCCCAGCAGACCAAATAGGATCTGGAGCTTGCTCCAGATTCTTTTTAGTGCCAAAACGTACAGGGGACTGGAGGCCCATCCTGAACCTCAGCAGATTGAATGAATCAGCAAAAAAGGACAAGTTCTGGATGGTGACACTGCAGTCTATACTCCCGCTATTAGGGAAAGACACTTGGATGTGCTCAATAGGTCTCCAAGACGCTTACTACCACGTAAAAATGGACAGGGCGTCGAGGAGTCATCTACGCTTCCGGCTGGGAGCCAGTCATTACCAGATTCGTGCTCTGCCCTTTAGTCTCGCCACAGCTCCCAGGTTGTTCACCAAGTGTATGGCAGTAGTGACAGCTCACCTTAGATGTCGAGGATTCCAGGTGTTTCCATATCTGGACGACTGGCTCTTGTCCACCCCCACCAGGCATCTACTTCAGACCAGGGATGCTACCATTCAATTTTGTGCCCATTTGAGGATTTCTATCAGCTGAGAAAAATCTGCCTTATTGCGGTCTCAATCTGTGAATTTTATAGGTGCAGAGGTAGACACGGTAGACATGTTGGCTTGTCTTCCAGTAGAAAGGTCACAGAATCTGGTTCTTCAAATTCAGTATCTTCTCCCCCTACCAAAGGTCAAAGCCAAGACTATTCTGCAGCTTCTAGGGACCATGGCTTCCACCATACTACTAGTACCGTTAGACTACACATGAGAATTCCTCAGTGGCTACTGTCATCCCAGTGGTCCTTTCAGCACCTAGCATTATCTCATCACATACTGCTGAGAGACTTTTGCAAGAAGGACCTCATTTGGTGGACTCTACCCAATCAGTTGACCACGGGCACTTCATTTGTTCCTCGCCATCCCGTTGTCTCTGTGACCACAGATGCCTCACAAATAGGGGGTCATTATCTAGGCAGGGCTGTCCAGGGCACATGGCAAGATCACGAGGCTCACCTGCATATCAGCGTTGTAGAGAGGAGGGTGGTGCTCCTGGCATTGCAAGCACCACACGACCTTCTGCCTCTGGGGATGATTGCGATACAATCAGACAGCATGTCGGTAGTATGGTATATCAACAAACAGGGCGGAACCAGATCATACCCATTCTGTCGAGGCCATTCGAGTTTGGAAATGGGCGATATCTTCCCAACGTTTTCTGATGGCATTGCACATCCCAGGGACAACCAACGTGATAGCTGATAAGCTCAGCTGGACAATCTTGATGCCTGACGAGTGGTCTCTGAAACAGGAAATAGCGGAGCAGATTTTCAGCAGATGGGGACAGCCTTGCTGCAATCTCTTTGCCAGCCCGATCAATGCCAAATGCAGCAGCTGCTTCTCCCTCATCCCCCCCCTTTGGGGGAGTCACCGAGAGACGCAGTCGTTGATGCTTGGCCCTTGGGTTTCCTTTATGCTTTTCCTCCCTTTCCTCTCATACCCAAGGTTATTCAGAAAGCGAAACAGCTGGGAAACAAACTGATCCTCATTGCTCCTTACTGGCCTCGTCAGGCTTGGTTCCCCTTTCTTGACTTCTCCTAGACTATCCTTGGATTTTGGACCCAGTGCCAGGTCTCTTGACGCACATGTCAGGCTCGATTCATCCCACTTTAACCTCAATTTGACAGCTTGGCTGCTCAAGTTCCATCCCTAGTCAGGCTTCACAACTTCTCACCCTTGATGACTCGTATCCTAACATCCTCTCATAAACCCTCCACTAGGAGACTATACTCCAGTAAATGGAGGAGATTCTCCATCTGGGCTGAGAAAAAGAATGTTGACCCTTATACCGCCTCCATTCTGGTGGTTTTGGAATTCTTGACTAAGCTTTTCTACCAGGGATCTGCAGCTGCCACTATCAGGGTTCATTTGGTAGCTATTTCTAATTTTCATCCAGGCATACAAGATTCTAATCTGATGTCAAGCTGTGCAAAACCTTCCTCAAATGTGCCACTTTAAGATCCCCATTTCAAGAGCCTGTTGCTTCATGGGATTTGAATTTTGTGCTATCCAAATTGATGTGTCCGCCCTTTGAGCCTTCTCATTCATCGCCTTTGAAATTTTTGTCTTGGAAGACTTTGTTTCTGGTGGCTATCACATCTGCCAGATGGGTGTCAGAGTTGCAAGCATTATCTATAAAACCCCCTTATCTGATTTTTCACAAAGACAGAGTATCTCTTCGTACTAATCCCTCCTTTGTCCCCAAGGTCTGTTCCCGTAACACTTTAAACCAATCCATAGAACTTCCAGTGTTCGTTCCAAATCATTCCACCGCAGCAGAATACAGGTTTCATCAGTTGGATGTCCATAGACAATTCCGGTTTTTATTTGCACCGGACGAAGGAATTCAGGAAATCAGACCAATTATTTATTTCCTTCTCCGAATCCAGGTCAGGTTTACCATTTTCCAAAGTGACCCTCTCAAATTGAATTTCTAGCTGTATAGCTTACATTTTACACACCTGAGGGGTAGACCTTTACCTTTCATAATCAAGGCTCGTTCTACGAGATCTCAGTGTACCTCTGCAGCCTTTCAGGCTCAGGTCCCACTTGATAATATTTGTGCTGCAGCAACTTGGGCTACCCCTCACACGTTTATTACTCATTACAAATTGGATGAAACCTCCCGGGGTAGAGCATCCTTTGGTTCCACGGTACTCAGGAGTATTTTTCCTTGAGCCACCCAAGAATAAGGTGCTAGGGGCGCTGACCCATATGTAAGAATGAAGGCGAGGTAGGACTACAGAACATAAAGAAGTTATGTACTCACCATAATATTCCATGTTTGTAGTCCATCTTGCCCTTGATTCTTATGAATCCACTCTCGTACCCCCATCCTGGAAGTACCTGGAGACAGAAAAATATTATCTTTATTCTGTGGAGACTTTTTAGTATTGGCTTCTTTCTGTATGTTATTTTTTTCTCCTAGTTAGCAGCAAACAAGATCTGGGGATTGTACTGGTGCACCATGGGATACCTACCTAGCCACGAGCCAACTAGAAGACTTTGAGCTTGTAAATAGGCCGAGTCGGAGCCGAGGATCGGAGCGCTCTGATCCCATATGCAAGAATGAAGGGCGAGATGGACTACAAACATGGAACGATGTTCGTGTTAAACTGGTGCAGTCTTTACACTTGGGTTATCCTGTCGTCAGGCGGTCCCTCAGTCAGCCAGAGTTCCAAAGTCTTGGTCCGGCGTCAGTTGCTGTCGCTTCTTACCTGACGTCAGTGCGACAGGGGTATATAAGATGCAGCCGACGCCATTTTCTTCAGTCTTTCTTGCCGCGCGGTGCCTGAAGCAAAAGCAGTTCGCAAGTGCCAGTCGGCCGACTCCTGAGATTTTCATTCCGAATCCAGAACCGAAGTCTTCTACAAAGCTAAGTACCCCGTTGGGGAAACTTTTTCTTGCCTCAGACCGATGTCAGTAAAAGTTAATAACTGTATTTCTTGTGGAAAGCAAATACCTCATAAGGATTTCCATTCTTATTGTATCCCATGCCTAGGTCCAGATCACGACGTCACAGGTTGTCGGTTTTGTGCTAGGTTTAACAAGAGCACCATTAAACGTCTGTTTGATTTTGCCTGACATTATTTTGGCAGAAAATTCAATTACACCATGCCGTCGTAACAACCGGCGATCGGAATACTCAAAAAGCGCAAAGACAAGGACAGGCATAGAGACCCAAAACCTGACGGCAAAGCCTCTTCTTGGCCAGTCGCCGGTTCTCAGCGAGGCACCTTCGCAGCCCCTGACTACTGCTTCTTTGGAACCACAGGCCTCCTCTGACTTCCACGTGGAGATGGCTGGGCCTTCGGACACACCAGATTTACGGCTTACTGAGACACACCCTTCAGAGGGATCCGGAGTAGCTGAAAAACCCGCAGCTTCAGAGGGTGTTTTCAGATGCTGAGGAATCAATTCCTTCAGCCTCTCCACCAGAGGACTACTCCTTTGGGGAAACCTTACATACCATGAGGGAGCATTTCCATTGGGAGGGCCAGGATTATTCAGAATCCAAGAAAAGGCTCAGAGGTTTTCTTTTATTATCTCAACACAGACCCCTTGCTATTCCGCCAGTGTTAGATATTGTGGATGATGTATATTCTGAATCCAGTTTAAATCCTGATTCTTTATCTCCTGCTCCAGTTAAGCCAGACAGATACTACAGAGTCCCTGACTCTCTCAAATTTCTTTATAAAAGCCCTGTTGCTGACTCTGAAATTATTTCCCAGGGTCCCAAAGGGGTAAAGGCCTCTACAGCAAAAAATTCAGTCCCCTCTGACAGATTCCAGAGCATTAGACAGATGGGGGGAGAAAGTATGTACATCTGCAACTTTAGCAATGAGGGCCTTAAATTGCCAGTTTCACATGCTTAAATATCAGCAATATTTGATGTCTCAGTTGAAACAAAAAATGCTTCCAAATTCAGATCTTCCTAACTATAAGGAAGTGCAGGATTTATTGCATGCAGCTGAACAAGTGGGAAAACATACTTTACAATGTGGTTTTGATTCATTAGAGGCCTCCTGTAGAGCAACAGTTACAGGGTCTGTCATTAGAAGACATGCTTGGTTAAAAGAGCAGACTTTACCAGATCATGTTAAAGCAAAATTATTGGATGCACCTTTGCAGCAGGATGTTTTATTTGGAGTTAAGGCAGAGGAGGTATTAAAGAAAATGGAGGATAAGGCAAAACCTATGCAAACGGTTAAGGATTTCTTACAGGTTCAGCCTCCTCTATTTAGCAGAAATTGGCCAACAAAGAATTGGTCCTTTCCAGTTAGACAGACCTCAAAGGGGCAGATACAGACATCCAAGAGGCAGAGGTCAACCACAAGGTCCTTACAGGCCTCGACAATGGGGTGCTTCAACCCAGAAAGAAGGGGAAGACAGGCCTCAACCTTATAAAAAAACAGCCCCAATGACTTCACACTACAGCTGCCAAACACTTCTCTCTTGATAGCCCCCTTGGGGGAAAAACTGGCACTTTTCTGTCACAATTGGCATATGATCACCAAAACACATGGATTCTCAACATTGTATCTCAAGGTTACAGGTTCCACTTTCACACTCTGCCAAGGTTAAAAGGAATGCCAAATCTGCCACCAAATCAATGGGCAGAGGCTCAAAGACAAATTACAGCACTCATGAACATGAGAGCTATTCAAAAGGTACCAACACAGGAGCAAGGACAAGGATTTTACTCAAGACTCTTTCTGGTTCCCAGAAAGGACAAAGTCTGGAGGCTCATTCTGGATCTTTCTTCTCTAAATACTTACCTGGATGTTCCAAAATTCAAAATGTTGACACTACAGCAGCTTCTTCCCATGCTGGGCAAGAAAGCTTGGCTTGTAACTTTGGACCTCAAGGAGGCATACCTGCATGTCCCTATCAGACAAAACTGCAGAAGATACCTCAGATTCTTAGGTTCAATGCATTACCAATTCTCTGCATTGCCCTTTGGCTTATCTACTGCGCCCAGGGTCTTTACAAAATGGCTGGCACAAGTAATTGCATTTTGCAGACAAAAAAGAATTCAGATTTACCCATACTTGGACGACTGCCTTATTCAAGCAAAGGGCAAAGACATTCTTCTACAGCATCTGGCGTTTGTAAAAAGATTGCTAATTTGCCTAAGGTACACAGGAAACGAAAAAGAAGTCAAAACTAGTGCCCTCACAAGAGATAAATTCCTGGGTGCCAGCTTAAATACAACGGCCCAGATGGCTTATCTCACGCCAGACAAGCAAGGACAACTGACTCAATATTTCCAATTGATGGCAACAAAGACCCAACTCCCTGCAAGAAAAATTCTGCAGGCCTTGGGTTACATGGCATCTTGCATACTACTAATTCCATATGCCAGACTGCATATGAAGAAACTACAATGGTACCTAAAGAGTGTCTGGTCTCAACACTGTCGCAGTTTAGAAACAGTAATACCACTTAATGTTAAGTTGTCAATCTCGCCTTCATTCTTGCTTGATGGGTTCGGAGCCGATCCTCGGCTCCGACTCGGCACTTGCTAAGCTCGAGAGTCACTTTTACCAGCTCGAGGCAGCCCCATATCCCATGATGCAAGGCGGTAAGTACCCAGATCTCGTTTGCCGCTTCGCTGATGAGGTCCTCCTTTTACCAGCTCCTGGTAAGTGATTTTTACATTACTATTTTTGCCCCTTTTCTTAAAAAAAACTTTAAAATTATTAGTTTTAACCCAGTTTTAGTCCTTTTCTGACAAGAATTTCCCTGTCTCCTGAAAACTTTTAGTCAGACTTCTCCCATCCCATCCCCCCCCTTGTTAGGGTGTGTGTGTGTCTGTTATTGATAGTTTTTTCATTTATATATAATTTAATTTCTTGGACTGGTGTGTGTGTGTTTTATTCACCATGTCTAAGGAAAGGGTCTCAGGCTTTAAGAAGTGTGACTCGTGCTGTCAGAAGATGTCTCTGACCAGACGGTCACACTTCTTGCCTTTACTGCCTGGGGCCTCTTCACCTGCAGGACTCCTGTGCTATATGTCACTCTTTTAGCCAGAGTGTCCTGCAGGAAAGAAGAAATAAATTGATTTTGAGGGGCCTTCTTAAGCCGGAGGGCTCTCCGGCTAAGTCGGCTCCATCCAAGACTTCTAAGTCTTCCAAGGCCCAGGCTTCTGTGTCCAAGCCTGTGGCCTCGGCTCCGACTCTTTCAGAGTCGAGATTGGCTCCGGCTGGAGCCGATTCTGGTTTACACAAACCTTCGGCACCGATGGCTATCTGTGCCGATTCTGGTTCGACCACTTCGGTGTCGGCTCCGATCGGTTCCGACCACCATGTGGCTCAGGCATCGGTGTCGGCTCCGACACCCTAACTTTTATGGCTGTATCGGCTCCGGCTGGAGCCGATGCATCGAAGCTACCTGTCGGTGCCGATAAGTTGTCGGCTCCGACAGTTTCTGTAGTTTCATCGGCTCCGATGGTTCCTTCGAGGAAGAGGTCTAGGTCCTCTTCCTTGGAGCCGATACTCTCGGCTCCGGCTTCACCTCTCCTCTCGGAACGGAGCCATCGGAGCCGATCTTCAAGGTCATCCAGGCTTTCTGACCATGATTTAGAGAGAGTGGTCAGTAGATTACTAAAATCACAGGCACTGGCCCAAATGCTACATAGTCCGTCTCAGCAGACTATTAGTCCACACCACATTGCAGTTCCTCCTTCGACTCTACCCCAGAGTTTGGAGTTGGAGTCTTCGGGAATAGTTTCTGCTACGGCTGAGGGACAGATACCCCCTTCTGCTCCTTCAGCCTCTACTCTTATCTCCTCTTCGAGACCTTCCTTAGAGGGATTCGGTGGCCGGGCTTCCCTGGTCTCCTCCGAGGGGGTGAGTGGCATCGGACCCTTGTCCGACCCCGCTCTTCCCCTTGGAGCCTCGGCCTTGGTGAGCTCGGCTCCGACATCTGCCTTGGAGCCTTCCTTTTCGGTGGGTCCTGGAGTTCCTAGCTGTTCAGAGCGGGTTCTCTCGGACCTCCCTGGGAGGGGAGCCTTCGAGGTGATGAAGAGTGTGCTGGCCACTGGACTCAGCCAGCAGTCTGTTCCCTTAGCTCCTCCCTCTGTAGTGCCTGTTGACATCTCTGCCACTTCTCTTGCTCCAGGACCCAGAGATCCTCCGCCTCAGGTTTCCCCACTGGGAATATCCCCCTCTTCCGAGGATTCTCCTGATTAGTCGGGAGATCCTCCGCGGAAGAGGACTTGTAAGAGGAAACACGTAGACTCCCCCGAGTCTATCACTTCAGATACTGACTTAGATGAGTCAGAGGGATCCCCAAGATCCCCCTCTGAGGATGTCTCCTTCTCAGACATCCTAGAACTCCTTAGACAGAGGGAAACTGGCCCACCAATAATCCCTCTGAGGATGAGTCAGTATACCTGAGGCGTTTGGATCTCGGCCCTCCACCTCCTGGGTGTCTCCGCCTTCGACCCCTTATGCAGGTTATTGCTCGAAGGCGTGGGCTGCTCCTGACTCTGTAGAGCCAGTCCCTAGGAGGCCTTCTAAATTTATTACCGCCCGTCGGACAAGCAATTCCTCACAAAAGGTGTCCCCGCTGATGCTATGGTGGTGGCGGCTGCCACCAAGAAGGAACTTGCAGATCCTTCCGCATCTGTCCATCCTCCTAATAAGGACTCTAGGACCATGGATAGATATGGTAGCGGATGTTTTCTTCAGCGACCTTTGCTATGCTCGCTGAACTACCTATGTCACTTCACCAGACTCCAGAGGGATATCCTTAAGGAGCTAGGTGAAGTTGTGCAGGATCCTACAGCTGCAGGGGCTCAGGAAAAATTGCTTCGCAGCTAGGAACCCTTAACTCCATTGCAAACTCCTCCATGCGGCTGATATCATATGCTGCTGATGGAGCAGTAGGCCGCAGGTACAGGTGTGGCTCTTAGACGCCAAGCCTGGATGCGGCTATGTAATTTTGCAGATCCCTTTAAGGCCCTTCACAAACTCTCCCTTTGATGGGTCAGCTTTGTTTGGCCCTCAAGTGAAGGAAACGTTGACCAGGTGTGAGCAGGACGGCAAAACTCTTTCTGCCGTAGGAGTCCGTTTTTCCACCCCTTCTAGACCTTACCCCAAAGGACAGAAGGGTGGCAAAATGTGGTTCCGCAAATCCCAAGGAGTCACGCCGGATTCACGTTGTCAGTTTACCCCTAGAGGCAGAGGGGGTAACAACAACAGATGCCGCTCTAGAGGCAGAGGGGGTCCACAAAACCAGGGAAACAGAGTCTCTCTCTGACAAGCCCTTTCAGCATCCCTGAGATGTTGCCCGGCTGTCCCTCCTTGGAGGCAGTCGGGGGAAGACTATCGCTGTACCCAGAAGCCTGGCGTTCCCTCACTCAAGACAGATGGGTACAGTCGATCATATCCGAGGGTTACAAAATTCCTTTCGAGTTAAGTCCTTTCTATCCCTCAAATTCCCTTCCAGATGTACCACCCGGTCTAAGGGAAATTGCAGAGTTAGAAGTCTTAAAACTACTGCAAAAAAGAGCCATTCAGCCAGTTACAACAGACCATTCAGAGCCCGGAATCTACTCAAGGTTCTTTTTGGTCCCCAAAAAGACGGGAGACTGGAGACCAATATTGGATCTCAGCAGACTCAACAAGTCTGTGAGGAAGACAAGATTCTGAATGGTCACTCTTCAGTCAATTCTGCCCTTCTTACAGAAGGACAACTGGATGTGCTCAATAGATCTTCAGGATGCGTACTATCACATAAAAATTCACAGATGCTCCAGGAGATTTCTCCGCTTTCGGCTGGGGTCCAGTCATTTCCAGTTCAGAGCCCTGCCCGTTGGTCTCACTACAGCCCCCAGAGTGTTCACCAAATGCATGGCAGTGGTCACGGCTCACCTGAGACGTCAAGGATTCCAGGTGTTTCCGTATCTCGACGACTGGCTCCTTTCAGCCACCACCAGGCATCAGCTTGTTCAAGCCAGGGATTACACAATAAATCTTTGTTCTCATTTGGGCATCTCGATCAACTTCGAAAAGTCATCCTTATCGCCCTGCCAGTCTATTCCTTTCATAGGCGCAAACTTAAACACTGTTTGGATGTCAGCTACCCTTACAGATCAAAGAGTTTCAGACATTCAAAGTCATGTCAGGATCATTCTAGCCAACAAGAAAGTACAGGCCAGAATGGTTCTAAAGGTATTAGGCCTCATGGCGGCGGCCATTACTCTTCTTCCCCTGGCTCGCTTCTACATGCGCCTTCTTCAGTGGATGTTGTTCACTCAGTGGTCTTATCAACAACTTCCAATGCGTCACCAAATTCTGGTGACACAGATTTGCAAAAATCATCTTGCTTGGTGGATCACTTCTCCCCAGATTCACCAAGGCAGACACTTTGTACCTCCATCCCCGGTAGCCACTGTCACCACGGATGCCTCCCTGATCGGGTTGGGGGGTCATTATCAGGGCAGGATGGTTCATGGGACGTGGCAACCGTTCAAATACCACCTGCACATAAATGTCCTAGAGATGAGAGCAGTGCTTTTAACGTTGCAAGCCCTCAACGACTTTCTTCCCGTAGGGACAATTGCAGTCCACACAGACAACATGTCTGTAGTTTGGTATATCAACAAACAGGGCGGAACCAAGTCCTACCCCTTGTGTCGAGAAGCGCTCAGACTTTGGCAATGGGCGATCTCCTCTCATCGGTTTCTGGTGGCAACGCACATCCCTGGGAAAACCAACATTTTAGCGGACAGATTGAGCAGAGCTATTCTCATGCCTCACGAGTGGTCTCTCAAGCAATCTGTAGTGGAAGAGATTTTTCTGGAATGGAGTCGCCCATGCTGCGATCTTTTCGCTACTCCCCAAAACAGCAAATGCCCAGACTTCTCTCTCTTCCCTCTGCCAGGCCATCCCCCCAGAGACGCTCTGACCCAGGATTGGCCCCAGGGACTTGTTTATGCCTTTCCTCCATTTTCTCTGATCCCTCAAGTTATCCAGAAAGCAACTGTTTTGAGAGCCAAAATGATTCTCATTGCTCCTTATTGGCCTCGACAAATTTGGTTTCCATTCCTCCATCGTCACCTTTTGGTGCAGCCGTGGCATCTGGACCCAGTGCCAGATCTTCTGATTCACCAATCCGGTCAGCTGCACCGGTCTATCCCTTCTCTCAACCTCACAGCATGGTTGCTCCACTTCCTTCCTTAGCCAGGCTTCCTTTGATCTCTAACCCCGTTAGAGACATTCTAGTAGCTTCCTTAAAATCCTCTACCAGGAGGATTTATACAAGCAAATGGAAACGTTTCTCTTATTGGGCTAAAGCCAAGAATATTGATCCCTTCACTGCGGCAGTTTTGGATTTCTTAGCGGAGATTTTTCATGCAGGTTCCTCTTCTTCCACAGTTAGAGTTCAATTGGCTGCTATCTCGAACTTTCATGTCGGGCTAGCAGATCACAATATTATGTCCCACAGGCTTTGTAGAGCCTTCTTGAAAGGAATTTTCCTCCTGAAGCCTCCAGTCAGGAGTCCTCCTCCTCAATGGGATCTAAATTTAGTGCTGCCATCCTTGATTCTTCCCCCCTTCGAGCCAGCTGTTTCTTGCTCCCTGAAATTTCTTTCATGGAAAACCTTATTCCTAGTAGCCATTACATCGGCCAGGAGGGTGTCTGAACTTTAATGCTCTATCTGTTCGACCCCCCTATTTGGTCTTTCACAAAGACAGAGTATCATCGAGAACTAATCCGACCTTTTTGCCTAAGGTCGCCTCAAAGACTAATTTGAATCAATCCATTGATCTCCCTGTATTTTTTCCAAACTATTCAAACAGATCGGAACAAAAACTACATTATCTTGATGTCCACCGCCAACTCAGATATTATTTGGACAGAACTAAACAATTTAGGAAATCCGATCAACTCTTTGTTTCCTATGCTGATAACAAGAAAGGCCTTCCTGTCTCAAAAGTGACCTTATCTAGATGGCTTTCTTCTGTCATCTCTGAAATTTATCGGCTGAGAGGAAAACAGCTGTGCTCAAAACCTAAAGCACATTCAACCAGAAGCTTAGCTACTTCTACAGCCTTTCAAGCTAGACTTCCTTTAGACACTATTTGTGCAGCGGCCACTTGGGCCACTCCTCATACTTTTGTTTCCCATTACAAATTGGACTTGGCCTCCAGGGACAGAGCCAGTTTTGGCTCTACAGTCCTCAAGAGTCTGTTCCATTGAGCCACCCAGGATAGAGGTGCTAGGGACGTGGTCCCATCAAGCAAGAATGAAGGCGAGATTGACAACTTAACATTGAGAAGTTATGTACCTACCATAACGTTCCATGTTAGTTGTCTTCTCTCGCCTTCTTTCTTGCGACCCTCCCTCCTTCCCCCAGGCCTGGACAGACCTTTTTTATACAAGGAATTATTATGATGAAGACCATACAGAGCTGGTCCTTCTTCCATCCTGCAGGTTTTTTCTTTCTTCTTTCTTCCTTTGGGAAGTGTTTATGCTTGGTGCTATTGCCCTTTTGTCATCAAACGAGATCTGGGTACTTACCGCCTTGCATCATGGGATATGGGGCTGCCTCGAGCTGGTAAAAGTGACTCTCGAGCTTAGCAAGTGCCGAGTCAGAGCCGAGGATCGGCTCCGAACCCATCAAGCAAGAAAGAAGGCGAGAGAAGACAACTAACATGGAACGTTATGGTAGGTACATAACTTCTCATTCCTTGCCTTCAGCAGGAGTTTCGATGGTGGGCTCAAGCCTGTCAACTCAACAAGGGACAGCCTTTCACTCAACCCACAGCCAGGCAAACACTGACAACAGATGCTTCGGATTACGCCTGGGGAGCACACATGGCAGGAAAATGTATTCAGGACAGGCCCGCAGAACAAAGGCATCTTCACATCAATCAAAAAGAGGTGCTAGCTGTCCAAAATGACCTTATAGCTTTCAAGGACCTTCTGCATCCAGGACAACTACTACTAAAGACAGACAACACCACAGTTATGTGGTACATAAACAAGCAAGGGGGCACTCATTCATATCCCCTCTGCAGACAAGCCATGACCTTGTGGAACACAGCTCTAAACTATCAAGTTCATCTGCAAGCACAATTCCTGCCAGGAGAGAAAAACACACTGGCAGACAACTTAAGCAGAAACATCATGGATCCGCACGAGTGGAAATTACATCCACAAATATTCAGAATGATGAGACAAAAACGGTGGAGCCCGGACATAAATCTGTTTGCACCCCCAATGAATTGCCAGCTACAGAAATTCTGCACAAGGACTTACCACCCACAAGCATGGAAAGTGGATGCCCTCTCATTCAGATGGAAAAACCTACAAGTATATGCTTTCCCACCACTACCTCTCTTTTCAAAGGTACTCATAAAAGCCAGGCAAGAAGAGCCAAAGATGATCCTGATTGCCCCAGACTGGCCACGCCAGCACTGGTACCCATCTTAAAGAACTTAGCACAAGGTCCACCCTGGATTTTGCCTCAAATCCCACATCTTCTGATTGAGCAAAACAATAAGATACTTCACAGCCAGCTCAAGACTTTAAACCTGGCTGCATGGCAGATTCCTTAGTCAAGCAAGCATTACCTCTCTCCAAAGCTGTTATGGATGTCATTCTGGAGGCCAGAAGGCCTAGCACCAGGAAAGCCTATTCGGGTAAATGTAAGAGATTCTGTGCCTGGAACCAGGCTCACAGCCTTGACCCTCGTGTCCCAAATATTCCTCAGATACTACAATACTTAACTGAGATGCTCGACAAAGGCCTCTCCTTTTCATCCATCAGGATCCACGCCTCTGCCATCTCTGCTAATTACAACACGGACCCGCCAATGTTTTCTAATCCTTTGCTAAAACAGTACCTCAGAGGGTCTAAAAACATAAGACCGCCCCATAGAGCACCAACACCAACTTGGGACCTCAACTTCGTGTTGGAAAAATTAACTTTACCTCCTTTTGAACCAGCTAACTCAGCAGACTTAAAATATGTCTCTTGGAAAACTGCTTTGCCCCTGGCAATAACCTCAGCAATAAGAGTTTCAGAATTACAGGCACTAATGGCAGTGGAACCTTTCATCATTTTCCACCAAGACAGGGTGTCTTTAAGAACAAACCCTACTTTTATGCCAAAGGTGGTATCAAGTGTGGCTCTAAACCAAACTATTCACTTGCCAACTTTTTATCCAAATCCACAGAATAAAGGGGAGAGACTTATGCATTCCTTGGACATACACAGGCAGTTACGCTTCTACTTGGACAAAACGAAAGCATTCAGAAAAACTGAGCAATTGTTTGTAGCATATGCTGCAGGAGCACAGGGAAAAGCCATTTCAAAATGGATAGGACACTGTATACGTTTCTGCTATACACACCATGGGAAAACTGTACCCAACAGCATTAGGTCTCATTCCACCATGGCAACAGCCACTTCAACTGCCTACCTCAGAGGAGTACCTACCAAGGACATTTTGGAAGCAGCAACTTGGAGTTCTGTACATACCTTCACCAAGCATTACCATCTGCCTCTTTACTCTAAATCCACAGCTGGCTTTGCCACTGCAGTGCTTTATAGCCACCCCTAATGCCTTATAGAACCAGCCACCCTGCCTCAGCTTTGGGATTCTACCCAAGTGTAATGACTGCAGCAGTGTAACACGATGAACATAGTACAGTTTTGTACCTACCATAAATGTAGATGTTCGAGTGTATACACTGCTGCAGTCCAGGTTACCCTCCCTCCTTCCCCTCTTACTTGCTGGTACTTACCTTAGCCTTCTACCCTTTGCTACCTATGGGGAGTATTTGCTGGTACCTGAAAGTTTTTGATTACTTTTCTTATGTATGTTTTATTAGCAATTTACATTGCCTACCTTTTTGGGGGCACCTGACATCTGGGGCAAGAAAAACTGAAGAAAATGTTATCGGCTGCATCTTATATACCCCTGTCGCACTGACATCAGGGAAGAAGCAACAGCAACTGACGCCAGACCAAGACTTTGGAACTTTGGCCCACTGAGGGACCGCCTGATGGCAGGATAACCCAAGTGTAATGACTGCAGCTGTGTATACACTCTTAACATCTACATTTATGGTAGGTACAAAACTGTACTTTATGGTGAGTACATAACTTCTTTTTCTTACTCATGACTAAATATTTATGTAAAGACGTTAATACTTCTAGCCAGAAGTAAGGTACTGTATCTGGATTTGGGGTATTATCCTTAGGAGCGTTTCTTAAATTGATTTCATTTTCTCTGGCCGTTGATTCAACCCATTTATTATCTTGTACATTTGAACTTTTATTCTTTTATTTCTATCCATTCAGCAACTTTATTCCACGGGATCTTCATAGATATTTCTCTAAAATGCATCTATTTCTTCTGTTTTTGTGGTGTTTCAGTTCCTTTTGCCTTCTTTCCCAGTTCTCTAAAAAACTTTTTTGGGTCCTCAGTAAATCTTAGTTTGTACTTTACAATCTCCGTATCTTCTGCATTTTTCTGCCTGTGCTGATATCTTTTAGTTTATTTGCAGTAGTGTACAATAGATCCTGATCTATTGCGATACTGTGAGTTATTTTTATCATGTCTATTTTTCTTGATCTGTTCCCTCTTCTGTACTGTTAACAGCGACACTTGTCATGATTGCTTTATAGTTTTCTCTGTTCGATGCTTCCATGATGGCATTTGATTTTTCCACGTCCTTTCCTTTACTGTTCTGTGTTTTTGTGGTAAGACTTTATCTGTTATTAATTTATGAATTTCTATGAACAGTCCTGATTACTGTGTTAATTTGTTTTATCAAAAGGCTAACGTTAGATCTTATTGATTTTCTATAGTCTGTCTGTTTCATTGATCTTAATATGTCTGCCCATCTCTGATAAGTCAAACAACTCTTCATTACATCATTTTCTTCTACCCTGAGAGCACATTCTTCATTTTCTGTGGCCATTCTACAGAAAGGTCAGGAGCATTTTTATGTGCTATATTCTCCTCAGTTTTCATCCTCTGTGTTTTATATGGGAACTCACTGGCCTATCACTCCACAACATTGACTTCATCAGTGTTGCCACAGTTTCTTGTTCTTTCCCTTGCTGTGCAACCCCAACTGAACTTTTGTACTGGTTTCCTACCGAAGGTTACAAAGTATCTTCATTTGGTAACTGGTCAGATGTTTTCCGCTCCACTGGTTACTCCTTAATTTGGAGATGCATTGTTCTATCTTGCTCTGGTGTTTGATCAGTGTTGGATTTTCTACACTAAATCCTTCACTTCGCAGGTAACCTATAACCTCAATTTCTGTTTCTTTAACTTCTCCATTACTAATCCTGTTTTCTGCTCTCTTTCTGTTTTCTTATTTTTTGTTTTAAAAATTTCCATATGCAGATGCCTTTGCTTATATTATTTTTCAAATATCTTTGGTGCTACTCTCTGTATCAATTAGTTTTGCTTTCTCCTTTGCATAAATATTGCACCCTATTAAATGTTTTTCTTTCACATGTTCATATTTCTTCAGATGTCTCCTGCTTCTCCTTACTTGGGGGACTTGTTCCATTGTGCTGTGATATAACCGGTTAGACTTTCTGCACTAAATCCTTCACTTGGCAGGTATTACATACCTTCAGCTTTAATTTTTTTAACTTGACTACTACTAATCTGTTCTACCTCCTCCCTTTATGATCTTATTTTTTTTGTATTGTAAAGTTTTCCTTATCTGAGTTCTTGTGCAGATTTCTTTTCAGATATCTTTGGGGCTGTTTTTTGTATTCATTGGTTTGGTTTTCTCCTTTGCATAAACATTGTACCACATCAGATCTCTCTTTCCCATGTCCACATTTCTTTTTTATACCTTTCAAAAATCTTTTTTTTTTTTTGCGAATATTTTTGCACTTCCTCGGGTGCTCCTTTTCCCTGTGTTTTTTCAATAATCTGTAGTATTAATGAACAGAAATTTGCATTTGAAGCTTTTGACAGTTGAAGTATTTTTCTTTCCTTTAATTTCTGTCTTTCTGTACATATGTCTGGAAATTCTGTGCTTTGTCTTTTACTATGAGGTGTGATTCCTGCAGCAGAAGTAGAGAATGGTGCCACATCTTCACTTTGAAGTAGTGCACCTACTGTACTGTCAGGTGAGCTGCTGTTGCTGCAGTAACCTGTGAAGAAATTCCTCTTAACTATGCATGAATTTACAGAATGCCCTTCCTTTTAAAGTTTGTCATGGTTCTTCATATTTTTTTATTCAGGGGGATAACTAAAGATTAACGTCAGAAGGTAATGCTAGGCATATTCTTATGTTTGAGAAATAACATTTGTGTACAAACTATCTGGTTCAGTTAACTTTTGTAGATGATCATAGGAGTTTACTAGGGTATCTGCCTAGAGGTCATTTCAAGCCTAGCTGTTTCATCCCAATGTAATAGCATAAATGCTGTAGTCAGTACCCAGGATTGTATTTAGTAATGACTGTCCCTTCTAGGAGTGTTGTGAGCCTTATCCCTGGTAAGAATTTATGGTGCCCCATCCACTCGTCCAGGTTTTTTTTTTTTTAACAGTGTTGTAGAGGTGCTCCGTTTCACATGAATTGGTAGCCTATTCCAAAGATGTGGCAGTTGCTGGAAGACATATCTGTCCCTCCAGCATGTCCTGTTCAAGTTGCAGGCCATATTTAGGTCCCTGGAAGAAGTAGCTGTAGTCCTGTTTGATTTACGGATGTGCAGCGAATTCAGTAGGTTTGGATCTGAGATTATTCTGCAAGTCAGGCATATTTCTCCCCTAAGAAGCCTATACGATACAGAGTATAGTGACAGGGGCTTTAGTTGGTTTGTGTAAAGCACGTGCTGGAATCCCTTGATCGATTTTATTAGAAACCTCTGAGATCTTTCTAGTTGCTGCAGGTGCTTGATACAGTACATGCCAAAAGGGGCATTATACTCAATTATGCGATTGGTTAGTGAGAAGTATAGAGAGGTTAGAACCTCCTTTGCTCTAGAGGCGTTGCCTTTGCTAATCAAGTGTGCTACGTAGAAAACCTTCCTTATTACAGTAGATGCATGGCGGTCAAAGTTAAGGTCGCAGTCAACTTGTGATCCTAGATCCCTTACCACTTTATAGGTACTTAGGGTGGTAGTGTTGATTTGATAGGTTGAAGGGACATTGTTTTGCCAAAGGGAATGATGCATTTCTTTGTGTTAAGTTTCAGACTGTGACTAAGACACCAGTCATTGATCTGTGTAAGACCCTCTTGATGTATACTGACATCATTTGGGAATTGAGTAATTACACCTTGTCTGCAGTAGTCCCACAGACTTGGTCAGCCACAACCTCTTAATTTTGGCCTGAGCAACTGAGAATTGTATACCAAACAGTAGGTGACAGCACTGACTTTTGGCACCCCACTGGTGACAGGTCTGCTGGTTAATGTGGAGTCGCCCACTGTGATAGTGTATGTATGGTTTGTGAGCCAGTTGGCAACCCATTTTACAAGAAAGGAGTTTACATTCATTTTAAGTTTATCGGTAATGCCTGAGTGTGGGATTATGTCGAAAGCCTTTGCCAATTCAAGGTATGCTGTGTGCACAGATTTGCCTTTGTCAGTGGCCTTGGCCACAATTTTGAAGAAATCCACAGATTTAACAGGTAGGATCTGTCCTCGACATAGCCGAATTGAGTTGGATCCAAGGTTTGGAGGTTGCCTGTGTATTAATGAGGTCCATGATGATGCGTTCTATGGATTTAGACCCATAAGTCTGACCAGCCTCATCTGCAGTTCCCCAGGTCTGTTGCTAGGCCACCTATGTGGAGGGGAATAACTGCTGATGTTCTCCATTCCGCAGGTACAAAGCCTGTGGTTAGGCTGTGATTGAAAAGGGTACTTAATGGTGATGCTTAGCTTGTTTAGAACACAGTCTGGGATGCTGCCTGGTGATGAATTGTAGTACTGCTTAAAATGGTCCCTGAACTGGAGTCTTCCGAACTCATTCTTTTTGTAAATGTCCTATTCCAGCGTTGCAGTATTCTACATGTGGGTTTATCCTTCCTTTCGTGCACGTTCGACTAGTATTCCAAAGTTTTTCAGTCCCTCAAGGTGCGTCAGGCATCTGGCGTGGCTGCAGGAGCATGGGCCATAAAAGTTGTTTGCATGCCCCAGCCGTCAGAACTTTTCTGCTGCCAGTCGTACACCAGGTGTCCTGCTATTCGCTGACGGATTAGAAATAGTCCAAGTACCCCATTGGGGAACTTTTCAGTACTTTTTATCTCTAGTCTGTTCATGTCATCCGCAAGGGGCAAGTGTAAATGTGGCCAGCAGATCCCCCACAAAGACACAAATGATCAGTGCCTTCTTTGTTTGAGTAAGAAGTATGACCATGAGAACTGGCCTGTTTGTCAGGCGTTCGTCCCTAAAACTTTACATTGCTGTTTGCATGCTCTGAACATTTATGTGGAGAACCAGCAGTTAAAACAACTTGCGTTAGGGATGGAAGGCCCGTCCGCCCCATTCGAACTGCCTAAGAAAACGGCCAAAGCCATACGGCTTAGCTCTTCTGCTGTGCCGCTACCATCTGTACCTCAGCCTGTGGCCGTCATCGGCCTGGCAGAGAGGAATCAGTGTCCACCAGACAGGATGAAGCAGGTACCTGTGAGGAAGCTGCACAATCCCGAGCGAACAGCACACCCATAGAGGTTTTACCGGCGTCTGCTTTAGATGCTGGGGGTAACCAGTGTGCTCTGTGGGTACATCAAATTCTGCCCATCCCATTCCTTCATCTGACTCTAGGTCTTATTCTAGCCGGATGCCAGCTAGGCCTCTCAAGAAGTTATATAAGACCAAGCATCTGTCTTCACCTCCTGAAAGCACGCCCAATTTTCAAGCTTTCAGCCAAAGCCTTTTCAATGCCTTCATGGCCCTACGATGACAAGAAGCTCTAGCATTGTCCCTCCTCTCAAGTCCTAGGCCTCAAACCTCAGATACTGTAGGGAGGGACGAAGAACAACAACTTTGACGGCTCAGAGGAATCCCTTTCCTGATCCTCACAGATCTCCTCTCCCCTGGGGTATGGATCACCAAAGGAAGAGTCATTTGAGCCTGACTCCCTAGTTGAGGATTTAACCTTTGGGGAAACGATCCGCAAAACGAAAGATCACTTTGTGGGAATCCACTGACAATGACTGAGTTGCAGAAGAGGTTCCTATGACCTCATACAGATGGACTCTCCTAGTCCTTCCGCTATCCCTCCTATTTTGCTGGCTTTTCTGGATGCTTTTTCCTCAGCATCCCTTAACCCTGTCTCCCAACCTCCAGCCCCACGCAGGGCTGACAGATTGTACAAGGTCCCAGAAACAAAGTTCTCCTCAAGTGCTCTCCAGCTGACCCAGCCACCATCTCCATTTCCACTGATAGGGTTTCCAGGCTTCTTCCTGCTACAACCATTCTTTCAGCTGACTAGGATCTGGAGCCCACACAGGACATTATATGTTTTTCGTGTTTCACTGTTGCAGTCATCACATTTGTGTTATCTGCTTGCAGTAGCCCTCAGTCGGCCTGAGTATCAAAGTCTTGGGTCCTGCGTTGGTTGCTGTCTCCTCTTCTGTGATGTCAGGTAGTCAGGGGTATAAAGCATGCAGCCGATGCCATTACATTAGTCTTTCTTGCCGTGCGGTGCCCGAAACAGAAGCATTTCACAAGTGCCGGTCGGCCAACTCCTGAAATTTTCATTTTCAAGTTTCAGAACCGAAGTCTTCAACTACAGCTAAGTACCCCATTGGAGAAACATTTTCTTGCTCTAAACCAATGTCAGTAAACAACAATAATTGTATTTCTTGTGGAAAGCAAATACCTCAAAGGTTTTCATTAGTACTGTATTCCTTGCCTAGGCCCTGACCACAACGTACCTTGCCGTCGGTTTTGTGCCTTATTTAAGCAACAAACTATTCGTCGGTATATTTACGCTTCTAAATAGTTTAGTACTCTGTTCAATTATCCAGATATGTCTTCGGTAATCCATTCTACTACCGACATTCCGAAAAAACGCAGAGATAAAGGCAGAGACAAGCCGCCTAAGTCCAAAGCTGCCGACGACGCTTCTCCTACTCCAGCCGCCAGTTCGCCTGTACTCAATGAGGCGCTTTTGCAGCCCCTGATGCCTGCTACTTCTGATTCTCAGGCCTGTACGGAGACCCATTCGGAGTCCGGTATGTTGCGAGATGCTTCAACTGTGGAAACTGTGGATATCTCTACCTTGGATGGGTCCGGAGCCGCTGTGCAGGCACCGGCTTCTGAGGATGTATTCAGGCCTACTGACTTGCATATTAAACTGATGCCATCTTCTTCTTCAAGGCCTAAAACTTGAACCATGCCTAGAAAACCGACACCCAGACCGCATGGTCAGGCCTCTATGCCTAAAAAAACAAATGATAAGAATGGCTAAAGACCTTATTACTTTAATCAGGGGAAGCCAACCTTCCCCCTCTAAGAGACCTAGGACTGAATTTGCTTATACTTTTGACCAGGATTCTGAAATGTCTGATGTCTTTCAAGAATGCAACTGCAGTCATAACATATGGGTTGTCCTGCCTCAGGCAGCCCTCGGTCGGCCGGATTCCAAAGTCTGGGTCCGACGTCGGCTGATTTTTCTCTCCGACGTCAGAGCGGCTGGAGTATATAAGCATCAGCCGACACCATCTTCTCCAGTCTTTCTTGCCGCGCGGTGCCAGAAGCAGAAGCAGTTCGCAAGTGCCGGTCGGTCAGCTCCTGTATTCTTCGAAACCGAAGTCATCAAAAAAGCTAAGTACCCCGTTGGGGACCTTATCTTGCCTCAGCCGATGTCAGAAATTACTGAAAAAGTAAATAATTGTTTGTCTTGTGGTAAACAAATACCTCATAAGGATTTCCACTCTTACTGCCTCCCTTGCCTTGGCCCAGACCACGACGTCTCGGCCTGTGCTGCCTGTGCTCGCTTCAATAAGCGCACTCTCAGGCGCCGGACGGAGTTCGCAGAAGACTTTTTCGGCGACAAATTTGATTATACAATGCCGTCGGAACAACCGACAACGCAGACTCCTAAGAAACGAAAAGACCGGGACCGACCTCCTCGGCCCGCGTCTTCCACCGACACCATGCCAAAACTAACCGTGAGTGCCCCGGTTCCCTCTGAGGCGGTTATTCCACTGCTCCGAACCGAAGACACCGCGTTACCGATACCTCCGATACCGGAGGCCACTCCGACGCCAGTTATTGATTTTCCTCCGGATACCGAAACCGAAGAAATGCCCGAGACCATTGCTGTTGATAAGGTCACTCCTGCACGTGGAGCGGCTAGGCCTCCCATGTCCATGTCTATCAAGGCCTACACACGTGCTAAGGCAGCCAGCAAGTCCAAGCATCTTACTGCTAAAACCTTACCCCAGCCTACTCCTGAAACTCAAATCATGTCTATGGCCGCAGATTTAATTTCCCTGATCAGAGGTTCCCAGGCCCATCCTGAGAGAGGATCCCAGCCTCCTCCTGATGAGGCCCATGGTTGAACCCTCTGACCCTGTTCCTTCAGATGAAGATTCTGAGGACTCTGTTCGCTCCGAAAGCCAGGAAGAGCCCTTCCAGACCTATGAGGATTCAGATGCAGAGGACTCCATTCCCTCAGCCTCCCCTCCTGAGGATATGATGCATTGGAGTCTTCATGTAGGGCAGCTATGACAGGGGCGGTCATTTGTAGACATGCATGGTTAAAAGAACAACCTTTACCAGATCATGTTAAGGCAAAACTTCTTGACGCACCCTTGGAAAAGAACAAGCTTTTTGGTGCTAATGCTAAAGATGTGTTAAAGTCCATTGAGGAAAAAGCCAAGTCAGTTCAGACAGTAAAAGATTTCCTCCAGGTTCAGCCGCCCAGATTCAGCAGGAACTGGCCTTCTAAAAACTGGTCCTTTCCTAATCCTGAAAGATTTCAAAGGGGCAAAAACAGGCGTGCCCGAGGAAGAGGACAATACAGAGGATCCTACAGGGGACGACAATGGCAACCAACAAACCAAAGAAGTGACACAGGGGTTTCTCCTGCCCCGCAGGGACAATCTCAATGACTTTCCTCTAGTTCCGCTAACCAAGGAGCAAACAGAAGCTCCTTTGGGCAGAAAGTTATCTCTGTTTTCAAAAAATTGGCACAAACTGACAAAAGACAAATGGATTTTGGACATTATAGACCACGGTTACAGGTTCCATTTTCATACCTTGCCAAGAAAACAAGGCACGCCAAACCTTCCACAAAATCAGAGGGCAGAGGCTATCAAGCAAATTTCTCTGCTTGCTCAGATCAAAGCAGTAGAAAAAGTTCCACAACAAGGTCAGGGGTTTTATTCAAGACTTTTCCTTGTTCCAAGAAAAGAAACTCCATGGAGACCAATACTGGACTTGTCCGCTTTAAACACTTTTCTCATAGTACCAAAGTTCAAAATGCTGACTCTACAGCAACTCCTTCCCATGCTGGGCAAGGGGTCTTGGCTGATTACTCTGGACCTCAAGGAGGCATACCTGCATGTCCCTATCAGACACAACTGCAGAAGATACCTCAGATTTCTTGCAGGGCCAGAGCATTATCAATTCTCAGCATTGCCATTTGGCTTATCTACTGCACCCAGAGTATTCACGAAATGCCTGGCATCAGTAATTGCTCATTGCAGGCTCCAGGGGATTCAAATCTACCCTTACCTGGACGATTGCCTCATACAAGCGGACAACAAACTAACCTTGACAAAAAACTTGAATTATGTCATACACTTGCTACAGGCTCTGGGATACACAGCCAACTTTCAAAAGTCAAGACTTCAGCCATCCCAGCAAATAACCTTCTTAGGAGCCAAACTAGACACAGCCTCTCAAATGGCTTACCTGACAGAAGACAAGCAAAAGAAGTTAACCCATTACTTCAAAAGTTTAGCAAAGCTCACCTAGATGACTGCAAGGAGCTTCCTACAGGCCCTGGGTTACATGGCATCCTGCATTCTCCTGGTTCCACTAGCAAGACTACACATGAGAAAGCTTCAATGGTACTTAAAAAGCTTATGGTCTCAACACAGCAACAACCTAGAAGCAACTATCCCACTCATTCCATGTCTTCAAAAGGAATTTCTATGGTGGGCCACAGCAAGCCAGTCAAACATAGGTATGTCGTTCAAAAAACCTCAGATAACACAGACCATGACCACAGACGCCTCAGACCTTGGATGGGGGGCGCACATGGAGGGCAGATGTATTCAAGGACAATGGTCTCCAAAGGAAACACATCTGCATATCAATCAAAAAGAAATGCTAGCAGTAATGCATGCCATCGAGGCCTTTGGGCAACAACTTCAGCAAGGCCACATATTAATACGGACAGACAACACCACAGTGATGTGGTACATAAACAAGCAGGGGGGCACTCATTCTTACCCCCTTTGCAGACTGACAATGAATCTTTGGGAAAAATCACTGGGTCTAAACATACAGTTACAATCCCAGTTTGTTCCAGGCAAAGACAGTGTTCTGGCGGACAGTCTAAGCAGGAATTTCCTAGACCCCCACGAATGGAGGCTACATCCAGACATCTTACGACTCGCCTCGACATGGGGCAGGCCGGATGTAGACCTATTTGCCTCCCACCTCAATCATCACTTACAAAAGTTCTGCTCAAGGACATATCATCCACAAGCATGGAAAATAGATGCCCTCTCATTCAACTGGAGCTCCCTGATAATTTATGCATTTCCACCTCTGCCACTGATGACCACAGTGTTATTAAAGATCAAAGCAGACAAGCCGAAGGGGATCCTAATAGCTCCAGACTGGCCAAGACAACACTGGTACCCTCTACTACGGAGCATATGTCACAACAAAACGTGGGCCCTTCCACAATGGCCCCAACTTTTGACTCAACACAACTTCAGGACAGTTCATCCCAACATCCAGACGCTACAGCTAACAGCTTGGGAAATCCCATAAATAACCTCGATTTACCTCTCTCCAAGGAAGTTCAGCGGATACTAACAGAAGCCCGCAGACCATCCTCCAGAAAGGCTTACTCAGCCAAGTGGAAGAGATTCAGCATTTGAAATACCAACAAGGGTCATGATGCATCACTTTTGAGCATTCCTCTCATCATGGAATACTTGGCAGATATGCTACATAAAGGACTCTCGTACTCTTCCATAAAAATTCATGCTTCAGCTATTTCAGCTAGATACAACACTGACCCACCTGTGTTTTCACATCCTTTGTTAAGGCAATTTCTTAGAGGAATCAAGAATATAAAGCCCCCAAGAAAGGCACCAGTACCAGCTTGGGACCTCAATTTTGTCCTAGAAAAATTGACTCTACCTCCCTTCGAGCCAGCAGCTTCTGTGGATTTACAATTTCTTTCCTGGAAGACAGCTTTCCTGTTGGCCATTACCTCAGCAAGAAGGGTTTCGGAATTACAGGCCTTAATGGCAATACCACCGTTTATAATTTTTCACAGAGACAGGGTCTCCTTACGAACCAACCCTACCTTTCTGCCAAAAGTGGTATCTAGGGTTTCTTTAAATCAAGCAATTCACCTGCCTACTTTATTTCCCAATCCTGAGAACAAAGGGGAAAGACTGTTACATACCTTGGACATACACAGACAACTTCGCTACTACCTAGACAGAACCAAGACCAGTAGAAAGTCTGATCAGCTTTTTGTAGCTTACACCCCTGGAGTACAAGGAAAAGCAATTTCTAAACAGACAGTTTCAAAATGGATTGGACATTGCATCAGATTCTGTTATTCCTTCCATGGAAAGTGTGTGCCAGCCAATGTCAGACCACACTCCACCAGAGCTACAGCCACCTCTACAGCTTTTTTAAGAGGGGTGCCTACAAAAGACATTCTAGAAGCTGCTACATGGAGCTCCGTGCATACATTTTCCAAACACTACAACCTCCCTTTATATTCCAGATCCAGAGCAGGCTTTGCTTCGGCAGTCCTGCAGGGATTGATAGCTACACCATCCCTTTCTTGGAGCATACCACCTCCCCCAGCTAAGCTTTGGTATTCAACCCATATGTTACAACTGCAGTTGCATTCTTGAAGGACATAGTACAGTTTTGTACCTACCATAAATGTAGATGTCCGATAGATATGCAACTGCAGTCGGGTTTTCCCTCCCTCCTTCCCCTCTATGCCTTGGGTCCACTCTTCTCCCTGTTATCCTTAGCTGGGGATATCTGTTATGGTGTATCTGTTTATTGCTTACTTGTTGTCTGGAAACCTATTTTTGTCTTCCAATTTGATTACAGCCTTCCTTGGAGGGCACCTGGCATCTGGGGCAAGAAACACTGAAGAAGATGGCGTTGGCTGATGCTTATATACTCCAGCCGCTCTGACGTCGGAGAGAAATGTGACATCAGCCGACGTCGGACCCAGACTTTGGAATCCGGCCGACCGAGGGCTGCCTGAGGCAGGACAACCCATATGTTATGACTGCAGTTGCATATCTATCGGACATCTACATTTATGGTAGGTACAAAACTGTTCTTTTCCTGTGATGACCAGGATTTACCCTTATCTACTTATGAGGATTCTGATGCAGAGGACCCTATTCCCTCTGCTTCTCCCCCAGAAGATTTCTCTTTTGGTGAAACCTTGTGTACTCTTGGGGAGCATTTTCATTGGCAAATTCAGGATTACTCTGATTCTAAAAAGAGGCTTAGGGATTTCTTGCTCCAGCACAGGCTTTCAGCTATCCCTCCTGTACTAGATGTTGTTGATGACCTTTTTGGAATCTAGCTTGGCCCCTGACTATTTACCTCCTGCTCCCAGAAAACCTGATGGATATTACAGGGTTCCTGACTCTCACAAGTTTCTCTTTAAAAATCCTACTGCGGATCCTGAGACCATTTCACAGGGACCCAAGGGTATTAAGGCTAGGCTACTACTGCCAAAAATCCTACCCACTCTGATAGAGACTCCAGGGCGCTGGATAGATGAGGTAAGAAGGTATATATACCTGCATCCTTGGCCATTAGGGCCTTAAATTGCCAGTTTCATATGTTGAAGTATCAGCACCATATTATTGGATTGCTTAAACAGAAAATGATGATTCCTGATTGTGCTGAAAATAAGGATTTACAGTATTGTATGCATTCTGCTGAACAGGTTGGAAAACATACTTTGCAAAGTGGTTTTAATTCACTAGAGGCATCTTGCAGGGCTGATATCACTGGGTCTGTACTTAGAAGACATGCTTGGCTTAAGGAGCAATCCTTGCCAGATCATGTTAAAGCTAAATTGCTGGATGCTCCCTTAAATCAGGACCACTTGTTTGGCAACAAAGCAGAAGTTGTTCTTAAAAAGATGGAGGAAAAAAGCTAAATCTATGCAAACTGTTAAAGATTTCCGAAAAGTACAGCCTCCAAGATTTAGTAGGCATTGGCCCTCTAAGAATTTGTCCTTTCCTGCCTCTTCCAGGCCTTCAGTCCAAACTCAGAACCAGTAGAACACCCAGGCTTCAGTCCCAGGGTATGCACAGGACTAAGCAGTGGGGGGCTCCCACTTCCAAATCAGGGAGCAGTAAGACTCCCCCTATGGTAAACTGTGTCAGTGACTTAATTTTAAAACTTCCAAGCACTTCTCAAATGACTGCTTCTTTAGGGGGAAAGAATGCTCTGCAGGCAAAAACTGGGAACTCATTACCCAGGACAAATAGGTTTTAAATATAGTTTCCCAAGGATACAGATTTCACTTCCACACGTTACCAACCCCAAACGGTTGGCCAGATCTACCCCAAAATCAGTGAGCAGTGGCTCAAAAGCATGTACTCTCTCTATTCAAACTGTACCAGAAGAGGAAAAGGGACAACATTTCTACTCAAGACTTTTCCCGGTACCCAGAAAAGGCAATTCATGGCATCCTATTCTGGACCTTTCTATCTTAAACACCTTTTTGGTGATTCCAAAATTCAAGATGCTAACTCTTCACCAGTTGCTTCCAATGCTAGGCATAGATGCCTGGTTGGCAAAACTAGATTTTAAAGGAAGCCTACCTGCACATCCCAGTCAGGGAATCTTGCAGAAGATACCTACGCTTCAAAGCAGGCTGCATGCACAATCAGTTCTCTGCACTGCTCTTTGGCTTATCTACTGCGTCCAGGGTATTCACAAAGTGCCTAGCTCCAGTCATTGCATTTTGCAGGCAAAGAAATATTCAAATATACCCATACCTGAACGATTGTCTAATTCAGGCAGAAGGCCAGGACATACTTGTGAATCATCTGGTATTTGTACAAAAGGTGCTAAGGTGTTTGGGGTACACCATAAACGAAAATAAATAACATCTTGTACCCTGTCAACAAATTATAACCCTGGGAGCAAGCTTGAACACAGCTTCTCAGATGGCTTTACTGGCGCCAGAGAAACAAATTCATTTGACAACTTAATTCAAACAATTGGCACAAAAACCCTGCTATCTGCAAGGCAAATACTGCAAGCCTTGGGGTTCATGGCTGCATATGTGGAAACTAAAGTGGTATATAAAAAGCCTATGGTGTCAACATTCTCAGGATCTAGAAGCAATGATACCCATCATACCTTGCCTACGGTTGGAATTCCTTTGGTTTGCGGAGGCCTGCCAACAAAACAAAGGGCTACCATTTACACTACCCATTGCAGCCCAAACCCTAACAGACGCATCAGACTATGCATAGGGGGCTCACCTGGCAGGGAGGTGCATTCAGGGCAAATGGAACCCAAGTCAAATGCACCTGCATATTAATCAAAACGAAATGTTAGCTGTACAGAATGCTCTGACAGCCTTCAAGGACCACATTCTTCCAGGACAATTAATGGTAAAGACGGACAACACCACTGTTAGGTGGTACATAAACAAGCACTGGGGCTACCCATTCTTACCCCGTCTGCAGGCTACCAAGTGCATCTACAGGCTCAATTCCTGCCAGGAAAACTAAATACACTGGCAGACGAACTAAGCAGAAATCTCATGGACCCACACGAGTGGAAACTGGAACCAAAGACTTTCAACATGTTGATAAATAAATGGAGAGCCCAGATATAGACCTATTTGCCTCCCCACAGAACTACCAATTGGACAAATTCTGCACAAGGACTCCCCACAAGCAAGCTTAGAAAGTGGATGCTCTGTCCTTCAACTGGAAAAATCCATCAGTTTATGCCTTTCCTCCTCTGCCTCTCCAAAGTACTACTAAAGATCAGACAGGACAAACCAAGGATGATACTGATTGCACCAGACTGGCTACGCCAACACTGGTACCACCTCTTGCGCAGTGTGTCACAGCTAGCCCCATGGCACCTGCCTCAGACCCCTATGCTGCTGTCTCATCAGGAGAGCCAGATTCTGCACTCCTAGCTTCAAGCTGTGAACCTGGCAGCCTGGCCAATTACCTAATCTCTTGGTTACCATCCCTCAGTAAACAAGTGTTGGATGTCATTTAGAAGGCAAGGAGGCCTAGTACTAGAAAATCATATGTTGAAAAATGGAAAAGATTCTGTGCCTGGAACCAAACTCAAGGGATGACCACAGCAGCGCCCGATTTACCTCAGATTCTTCAATACTTAACTGAGATGCTTCACAAGGGCCTTTCTTTTTCCTCCATCAAAATTCACGCCTCAGCCATTTCAGCTCATTGCAACACAGAACCACCCCTCTTCTCACCCACTGCTCAAGCAGTTTCTCAGAGGGGCCAAAAACATGACCACCCAGGTGAGCCCCAACTCCAGCCTGGAACCTTAACTCTGTATTGGAAAAACTCACTCTTCCTCCTTTTGAGCCAGCTGCAAGTGCAGAGTTGAAATTCCTTTCTTGGAAAAAGCTTTCCTTTTAGCAATCACTTCAGCAGGAAGGGTATCTGAATTATAGGCCCTTATGGCAGTGGAGTCTTTCATGCGGACAGGGTGTCGCTCAGGACCCAATCCCTCCTCCTTGCCCAAGGTGTTATCCAGTGTGGCTCTTAATCCATTCATTTGCCAACCTTCTTTTCTAATCCACAGAACAAAAGGGAACTGATGCTGCACTCTTTAGATGTGCACAGACCACTTAGATTTTACTTGGACAAGACTAAACCTCAAAGGAAATCTGAAAAACTGCTGGTGGCATTTGCTGCAGAGGCAGAGGGGAAGGCTATTTCAAAGCAAACCATTTCTAAATGGATAGGCCATTGTGTTCATTTCTGCTGTAAGCACCATGGAAAACCTATCCCACAGGAGATTAGACCCCATTCAATCAGGGCTGCATTTACCTCTACAGCCTTTCTCAGAGGTGTCCCTACCAGAGACATCCTAGAAGCTGCTACCTGGAGTTCTGTCCGTACTTTCACCAAGCATTACCATCTGCCATTTTTCTGTAAATCCAGAGCTGGCTTTGCCACTGCAGTCTTACAGGGCCTTATAGCTGGTCCTAATGCTATCTAAATTCCTCCTCCCAACCTTAGCTTTGGGAATCTACCCAAATGTGATGACTGCAACAGTGAAACATGAACATAGTACAGTTGTGTACACTTACCATAAATGTAGATGTTCGAGTGTATTCACTGTTGCAGTCCTGGATGATGATCATGTTTCACTGTTGCAGTCATTTCATTTGGGTAATCTGCTGGCAGGTTTCCCTCAGTCTGCCTGAATATCAGTCTTGGGTCCTGCGTCTGTTGCTGTCCCCTCTTCCATGACCTCAGGTCGTCAGGGGGTATAAAAAATGCAGCCAACGCCATTTTCTTTAGCCTTTCTTGCCGCGCGGTGCCCGAAGCTAAAGCAGTTTGCAAGTGCCGGTCGTCCGACTCCTGAAATTTTCGCATTCGAGTTTCAGAACCAGAGTCTTCAATTAAAACAAAGTACCCCATTGGGAATACTTTTTGCACCATACCGATGTTAGTAAAAGTTAATAATTGCATTACTTGTGGGAAGCAAATACCTCATAAGGATTTTCATTTACACTGTATTCCTTGCCTAGGCCCAGATTATAACGTGCCTTGCTATCGGTTTTGTGCTAGATTTAAACAACGCACTATTAAGCGTCTGTATATCTTTGCTTCAAAATATTTTTGAAACAGATTTAATTACCCTGAAATGTCGTTGGATAGCAATCAGACTACCTGAGTTCACAAAAAATGCAAAGAAAAGGACAGAGACAGACCGTCGAGGTCCAAAACCGACCAAGCTTCTCCTAAGCCAGTTGCCGGTTCGCCGGTACTCAGTGAGGCACTTTCGCAGCCCCTGATACCCGCTGCTTTTGAGTTGCAGGCCTCTACCGTGACCCATGCGGAGTCCGGTATGCCGCGAGATTCTGAGTATTGTACCCACGGATGTCTCTTTTCTCGGATGGATCCGGAGCCACTGAGCAGGCACCGGCTTCTGAGGGTGTTTTCAGACCTCAACATTTCTATATAAAACAGACGCCAGCTTCAAAAACAACT
This sequence comes from Protopterus annectens, assembly GCF_019279795.1. Classification (NCBI taxonomy): domain Eukaryota; kingdom Metazoa; phylum Chordata; order Ceratodontiformes; family Protopteridae; genus Protopterus; species Protopterus annectens. The sequence goes on along the minus strand of NC_056741.1, from coordinate 1,227,142,322 downwards.
TCTAAGGCTAAAAAAACAACGCATGAGCCACGTGCTCAGGCCCCTATGCCTAAAAAAACATGATAATTGGTTGAGGACTTAATTACCTTGATCAGGGGTTCCCAACCCCCTCCTGATAAAAGGCCTAGGCAAGACACTGATTTGAGTCTTCAGATCAGGTTTCTATTTCTTCTGATTCCTCTTCTGATCAGGAATTTTCTGATGTCCTTCAAGGATGCATCTGCAGTCATAACATATGGGTTGTCCTGCCTCAGGCAGCCCTTCGGTCGGCCAGATTCCAAAGTCTGGGTCTGGCCTCGGCTGATGTCACACTTTCCCCGACGTCAGAACGTCTGGGGTATAAAAGCATCAGCCGACGCCATTTTCCTCAGTGTTTCTTGCCGCACGGTGCCCGAAGCAGAAGCTGTTCGCAAGTGCCGGTCGGTCAGATCCAGAGATTTCAGCTACCGAATACTTTGAAAAAAGCTAAGTACCCTGTTGGGGACTCTTTCTTGCCTCAGCCGATGTCAGACAAAGTAAATAATTGTTTAACTTGTGGGAAACAAATGCCTCATAAGGATTTCCATTCTTACTGCCTTCCTTGCTTAGGCCCAGACCACGACGTATCCGCTTGTTTAGCCTGTGCCTCCTTCAACCGACGAACTCTTAGACGTCGGTCGGAGTTTGCAGAGGAATTTTTTGGAGCCTCTTTTGCTTATAAAATGCCGTCGGAGACTCCGACTTCGCATATGGTCAAAAAACGTAAGGAAAAGGACCGACACTTGCGGCCCACGGTTTTGGCTGAAACCACGGCTAGGCCTTCCGCGAGTGTCTCGGTTTTGGCCGAAACAGAGTCCACGGCGATTCCTACTTCCGAAACCATACTTCAACCACCGAGGCCCAAGAGGCCCCGGCTGAGTCGGCTTCAGAACTCCCTACCGAAGCTAGTGTTCAGGAATTGTCCGACACCATACCTTTGGACATTTCTACCCCTGCACGTGGGGCAGCTAGGCTCCCAGCTTCTATGTCTATTAAGGCCTTCTCCAGGGCTAAAGCTGCCAAACTTTCAAAAGCTTTGCCTGCCAAATCTACATCCCAGAGGCCTTCCTCTAGTTCCCAGATCCTCAGCCTTGCTGAGGACCTTATCTCCTTAATTAGGGGTTCACAACCTCACCCAGACAGGGCCTCTCAACCTCCTCCAGACAAAAGGCCCAGGACTGGCCCATCTGAACCTCACTCCTCAGATTACTCCACAGATGGATCTGACTTGTCAGACCACCAGGAAGGGGCTTACTCGCCTTATGAGGATTCAGTTGCAGAGGAATCTATCCCTTCAGCCTCCCCTCCTGAAGAATTTTCCTTTGGGGAGACTTTACACTCCATGAGAGAGCACTTTCAATGGCAAGGTCAGGATTTCTCTGATTCTAGAAAAAGATTAAGGACCTTTTTGCATTTGCCTCAGCATAGGCCCTTAGCTATACCTCCTGTTCTAAATGTAATTCATGATGTGTACAATGATGTCAGTACAGCCCCTGATTCTCTTCCTCCGGCCCCTGCCAAACCTGACAGATATTACAGGGTCCCGGATTCTCATTTCCATCTGTATAAAGCCCATGCTGCAGACCCAGAATCTATTTCTCAGGGCCCTAAAGGGGTTGCAGCCGCTACTGCCAAAAATCCCCTACCCTCTGAAAGAGAGTCTAGAGCTTTAGAGAGATGGGGAAAAAAGGTGTATGCATCTTCAACTCTTTCTGCCAGGGCATTAAACTGTCAATTCCATATGATACAGTGCCAAGAATTTTTGTTAGATCAACTGAATACGAAACTTTCTTCACCTGAACCCTTAGACTGTAAATCCCTTCAGGATTTGGTACATAACTCACAACAGGTTAGTAATCATTTTTTAAAATGTGGCTATGATGCACTGGAGGCTTCATTTAGATCAGCTATGACTGGGGCAGTTATTCGTAGGCATGCCTGGCTGAAGGAGCAATCTTTGCCAGACCATGTCAAAGCTAAACTCCTCGATGCTCCAGTGGAGAAACAAAATTTATTTGGCTCCCCTGCACAGGAGATTCTAAAAAAGGTTGAAGAAAAAGCAAAATCTGTGCAAACAGTTAAAGATTTCCTGCAAGTTCAACCACCGAGGTTCAGCAGAAACTGGCCTAAAAAGAATTGGTCCTTTCCAGACTCTACCAGAGCACAGAGAGGCAGGAACAGGTGCCCTAGAGGCAGAGGTCAATCGAAGGGCTCCTACAGAGGCCGTCAGTGGCAGCCTGCCAACCAGAGGAGTAGTGCAACAGCTACAACTACAACCACTACTACAGGACAGACTCAATGACTTGACTCTGATTCTGCCTACCGGGTATCAACTGGAAGCACCCTTGGGCGGAAAGCTGGCTTTATTCTCAAAAAACTGGCATTGCATTACAAAGGATACATGGACATTGCAAATAATAGACAAAAGGATACAGGTTTCACTTCCACACTTTGCCAAAAAGAACCGGAATGCCAAACCTTCCACCAAACCAGAAGGCAGAGGCTTTAATACAAATCAGCAACTTACATCAGATGAAAGCTATAGAAAAGGTACCATGTTCAGAACAAGACCAAGGATTTTACTCCAGACTATTCCTTGTACCAAGAAAAGAAAACCAGTGGAGGCCTATTCTCGACCTGTCCGCACTGAACACTTATCTCATTGTGCCAAAATTCAAAATGCTGACCCTACAGCAACTTCTTCCCATGTTGGGCAAGGAATCTTGGCTGGTGACTCTATATCTCAAGGAGGCATACCTGCACGTCCCTATCTGACCAGATTGCAGAAGACACCTCAGATTTCTTGCAGGATCAGAGCATTATCAATTCTCAGCATTGCCCTTTGGCTTATCTACTGCACCCAGAGTATTCACGAAATGCCTGGCATCAGTAATTGCACATTGCAGACTTCAGGGAATTCAAATTTATCCATACCTGGACGACTGCCCAATACAAGCGGACAACAAGAAAAAATTGTTAAAGGGCTTGGCCTATGCCATACACCTGCTACAGATCTTGGGATACACAGTCAACATCCAAAAGTCAAGACTAGTACCATCCCAAAGGATAACCTTTTTGGGTGCAGATCTGGACACAATTACCCAGATGGCTTTTCTCACAGAAGAAAAACAAAAACAACTTCCAGATTATTTCATGATTCTGACAAGACAAACTCAGCTTACTGCAAGGAAAGTCCTGCAGGCCCTGGGTTACATGGCATCCTGCATAATTTTAATCCCACATGCCAGGCTGCATATGAGGAAATTACAATGGTACCTAAGGAGTGTATGGTCTCAACACAGTCACAGTCTAGAAACCATTATACCAATCATTCCATGCCTTCAAAAGGAATTCCTGTGGTGGGCTCAGGCCTGCCAGTCCAACAGAGGGTTGCCTTTCAACAAACCAAAAACAAGGCAGACCATCACCACGGACGCCTCAGACCGAGGATGGGGAGCACACATGGAGGACAAATGTATCCAAGGCCTATGGCCTCAAGGGCAGCTAAGCATGCACATAAACCAAAAGGAAATGCTGGCAGTGAGGCATGCAATCGAGGCATTCAGACCCTTCCTCCAACAAGGACATCTGTTAATAAGGACAGACAACACCACGGTCATGTGGTACATAAACAGGGAGGCACACATTCCTACCCTCTATGCCGGATGGCTATGAATCTGTGGAATCTATGCCTGAATCTCAATATCCAGCTGCAGGCCCAATTCGTACCAGGAAAAAAAATGCACTAGCAGACAGCTTAAGCAGAACTACTATGGATGCACACGAATGGATGCTGCATCCAGACATCTTCAAACTCATAACAAAGACATGGGGAATGCCGGAGATAGATCTGTTCGCCTCCCCACTCAACCACCAACTGAAGACATTCTGCTCAAGGACATACCACCCACAAGCATGGAGGGTGGACTCTCTCTTTCAGCTGAAATGCCCTAACAGTATATGCCTTCCCGCCTCTCCCATTGATGTACAAGGTTCTACTGAAGATCAGGGAGGAACAGCCAAAAGTGATACTAATAGCTCCGGACTGGCCAAGACAACACTGGTACCCACTATTGAGAAGCATGTCTCAGGCAAATTCATGGCCTCTTCCCCTATGGCCTCTTCTAACGCAGAACAATTTCAAGACCCTGCATCCCAACTTGAAAACATTGCAGCTAACTGCCTGGAAAAATCCTTAAATTCCAACCAAACTGTTTTATCTCAGAGGGTGAAGGACATTATCCTGGAGGCTCGCAGGCCTTCCACAAGGAAGACATACTCAGCTAAATGGAAGACATTTCTCATTTGGAGCACATCAAAGGGCACAGATGTCACAGTGGCAAACCTAGCACACATCCTAGAATACTTAGCAGAATTGTTCCACAATGGCCTGTCTTATTCTTCCATTAAGATTCATGCTTCAGCAATTTCAGCAGAATACAGTATGGATCCACCCATCTTCTCGCACCCTCTTCTCAGGCAATTTCTGAGAGGGATCAAAAATGTTAAACCTCCAAGAAGACCCCCTCTACCTGCATGGGATCTCAATTTTGTGCTGGAATATCTGACACTACCTCCTTTTGAACCAGCAGCATCAGCAGATCTACAGTTTCTATCTTGGAAAACTGCATTCCTTCTGGCAGTCACTTCAGCAAGAAGAGTATCTGAGTTACAAGCATTAATGGCAGTGCAACCTTTTCTTATTTTTCACCAGGATAGTGTCACTAAGAACCAATCCTACTTTCATGCCAAAGGTGGTATCTAGGGTATCCTTGAACCAAGCTATTCACTTGCCTACGTTCTTCCCTAACCCACAGAATAAAGGGGAAAAACTTTTGCACACCCTGGATATACACAGACAACTACGCTACTATTTGGACAGAACAAAAACTAGCAGAAAAACTGACCAACTTTTTGTAGCATATGCAACTGGGGTGCAAGGAAGAGCAATTTCCAAACAAACAATTTCAAAATGGATAGGAAATTGCATTCCCTTTTGTCACTCCTTTCATGGAAAGACAGCTCCTGAAAATATCAGGCCTCACTCCACAAGGGCCACAGCCACCACTACAGCTTTCCTACGAGGGGTGGCTACCAAGGACATTTTAGAAGCTGCTACTTGGAGCTCCGTGCATACATTTGCCAAGCATTACAGTCTACCTTTATACTCTAGATCCCGAGCAGGGTTTGCAACTGCAGTGCTGCAGGGGATCTTAACTACACTATCCTTCTCTTAGTACCTCCTCCCCCAGATTGGCTATGGTATTCTACCCATATGTTATGACTGCAGATGCATCCTTGAAGGACATAGTACAGTTTTGTACCTACCATAAATGTAGATGTCCGATAGGTATGCATCTGCAGTCAGGATTACCCACCCTCCTTCCCCTCTGTGGTATTCCTAGGGTGCTTACCCCTCTTTCATCTAGCTGGGGGAATCTATTATGGTGTATTTGTTTGTTTATACATGTATATAATTTGCAAATGTTTGGAACTTTTCAGCATTTATCCAAATTTAGCCTTCCTAAAGGGCACCTGGCATCTGGGGCAAGAAAAACTGAGGAAAATGGCATCGGCTGATGCTTTTATACCCCAGACGCTCTGACGTCGGGGAAAGTGCGACATCAGCCGAGGCCAGACCCAGACTTTGGAATCCGGCCGACCGAAGGGCTGCCTGAGGCAGGACAACCCATATGTTATGACTGCAGATGCATACCTATCGGACATCTACATTTATGGTAGGTACAAAACTGTACTTTCCTCCCTATGAGGATTCAGATGCAGAAGAATCCATCCCATCTGCATCTCCTCCTGAAGATTATTCTTTTGGAGAAACCTTGCATACATTAAGGGAACATTTTCATTGGGAGAGTCAGGATTTCTCCGAATCTAAAAAGCGGCTTAGGGATTTCCTCCTCCTTCCTCAGCATAGGTCTTTGGCTATACCTCCTGTATTAGAGATTGTAGATGTGTTTTCGGAATCTAGCATGGCTCCTGATTCCCTACCTCTGGCTCCTAGTAAGCCAGACAGATAATACAGGGTTCCTGACTCCCAAACATTTTTATTCAAAAATCCTGCTGCTGACCCTGAAACTATCTCAAGGGTCCCAAAGGTGTAAAGGCCTCTTTAGGCAAGAATCCCACCCCTTCTGATAGAGATTCCAGGGCGCTGGATAGATGGGGAAAGAAGGTTTATGCATCTGCAGCCTTGGCAAGTAGGGCCTTAAACTGCCAGTTTCATATGCTTAAATATTAACAGCATGTTATGGGATTATTGAAACAGAAAATGATGTTGATCTCTGAATGTGTGGAAAACAAAGAATTACAGGAATTATTGCATGCGGCAGAGCAGGTTGGAAAGCACACTTTGCAATGTGGTTTTGATTCCTTGGAGGCTTCTTGCAGGGCCGCAGTTACTAGATTTGTGATTAGAAGGCATGCCTGGCTCAAGGAGCAAAATCTGCCTGATCATGTTAAAGCTAAATTGTTGGATGCACCTTTACAGCATGATACTCCGGTAATAAAGGCAGAAGAGGTTTTAAAGAAAATGGAAGACAAAGCTATATCTATGCAAACTGTAAAATATTTCTTACAAGTGCAGCCACCCAGATTCAGTAGACACTGGCCTACAAAAAAATGGTCCTTTCCTGTGTCCAGCAGAGCCTCACAAGGCAATCCAGACACTCAAAAGGCTCTAGATACCAATCACATGGTTCTTACAGGTCAAAGCAATGTGGTGCCTCTACCTCCAAATCTGGAGGAAACAAAGCACAACCCTACAGTAAGCAGTCTCAGCGACTTCCCTTTGCCATCACCAAGCACTTACCTTTTGGCAGCCCCCTTGGGGGGGAAATTAGCACTTCATGCTCAAAATTGGCAGTTAATAACCCACGACAAGTGGGTATTAAACATAGTATCCCAGGGGTACAGATTTCATTTTCATACCTTGCCAGTTCCAAATGGTTGGCCAGATCTGCCACAAAATCAGTGGGCAGAGGCACAGAAACAAGTTATGTCCTTCATGGATATGGGGGGCTATTCAACCAGTGCCAGAACAGGAAAAAGGGCAAGGGTTTTATTCAAGACTGTTCCTGGTACCCAGAAAAGACCATGCCTGGTGTCCAATACTGGATTTATCGATTATGAACACATTCTTGGACATCCCAAAATTCAAAATGCTGACTTTACAACAGCTTCTGCCCATGCTGGGCCAGAACGCTTGGTTAGTGACTCTAAACTTAAGAGGCATACCTGCATATCCCAATAAGGGAATCGTGCAGAAGATACCTCCATTTCAAGGCTGGTTTCATGCATTACCAATTCTCTGCACTGCCCTTTAGCTTATCTACTGCGCCCCAGGGTCTTTACAAAGTGCCTGGCACCAGTAATTGCATTTTGCAGACAAAGAAGCATACAAATCTATCCTTACTTGAACAACTGTCTCATTCAAGCAGAAAACAAGGACATTCTTCTTCAACATCTGGCATTTGTAAAAAGGCTTCTAACATGCCTAGGTTACACAATAAACTAAAAGAAATCACAACTGGTACCCTCTCAAAAACTTACATTCCTGGGTGCAAGCTTGAATACAACTGCCCAGATGGCTTACCTTATGCCAGACAAACAAAGGCAACTATTTACTTCAAACAGATGGCAACAAAAACCCAGTTATCTGCAAGACAAATTCTGCAGGCTTTGGGGTTCATGGCATCTTGCATTCTACTAATTGTATATGCAAGACTGCATATGAGGAAACTACAGTGGTATCTAAAAAGTTTATGGAGTCAACATTGTCACAGTCTGGAAACAATGATCTCTCTCATTCCCTGCCTACAACAGGAGTTTCTTTGGTGGGCAGAGACATGTCACCAGAACACGGGACGGTCTTTGACTTTACCCCCTGCCACCCAAACCCTAACTACAGACGCATCAGACTATGCTTGGGGAGCCCACCTGGCGGGGAGATGCATTCAGGGTATATGGAGCCCAAAACAAATGCATCTGCATATCAACCAGAAGAGATGTTAGCTGTTCAGAAAGCCCTGACAGCCTTCAAGGATTTACTTCATCCAGACAACTATTGATAAAGACGGACAACACTACGGTTATGTGGTACATAAACAAGCAGGGGGGGTACACATTTCTACCCCCTTTGCAGACTAGCCATGGCATTGTGGGACACAGCCCTCACTTACCAAGTACATCTTCAAGCTCTATTCCCGCCAGGAAAACAAAACACTCTGGCAGACTATCTAAGCAGAAACCTTATGGACCCTCACGAATGGAAACTGGACCAGCAAGTCTTCAGCATGATAACAGAGAAATGGGGGGAGTCCAGACATAGATCTATTTGCGTCGCCCCAATATTATCAACTGGACAGATTCTGCACAAGGACTTATCACAGACAAGCATGGAAAGTGTATGCCCTATCCTTCAGTTGGAAAAACCTATCAGTCTACGCATTTACTCCTCTGCCTCTTCTCCCCAAGGTCTTACTAAAGGTCAGACAGGAAAAAACAAAAATGAACCTAATTGCCCCGGATTGGCCTCGCCAACACTGTTATCCAATTCTAAGGAATATATCTCAACTCCCTCTTTGGTAATTGCCTCATATACCTCATCTACTGTCTCGGCAGAGCAATCAAATTCTGCAAAATCAGCTCCAAACTCTGAACCTGGCAGCGTGGCTGATCATGTAATTATTCAAACATCACCTCTCAGTAAATGTGTGATGGATGTCATTTTGGAAGCCGGAAGGCCTAGTACTAGGAAATCTTCTGCTGATAAATGGAAGAGATTCTGTGCTTGGGACCAAGCACAAGGAACGGACACAGCAAAGCCAAATATTCCTCAGATTTTACAATACTTGACTGAGATGCTTGACAAGGGCCTGTCTTTTTCATCAATAAAAATCCATGCCTCTGCCATGTTAGCTCATTACAACACAGAGCCTCCCATCTTTTCTCATCCTCTGCTAAAACAGTATCTTAGAGGGGCCAAATATTTATGGCTTCCCAGAAGATCACCAACTCCTGCATGGGACCTCAATTTTGTGCTGGAAAAGCTCACCCTGCCTCCATTTGAACCAGCAGCTACTGCAGATGTGAAGTTTTTATCTTGGAAACAGCTTTCTTTCTGGCAGTCACTTCAACAAGAAGGGTTTCAGAACTACAGGGCCTCATGGCTGTGGAGCCTTTCATTACTTTTCATCCTGACAGGGTGTCCCTCAGGACAAATCCTTCCTTTATGCTTAAGTTGGTATCCAGTGTGGCTCTTAACCAAACTATTCAACTGCCAACTTTTTACCCTAATCCGCAGAACAAGGGGGAGTGGATTCTGCATTCCTTGGACGTACACAGACTACTTAGATTCTATTTAAACAGGACCAAATCTCTAAGAAAGTCTGAGCAACTTCTGGTGGCATTTGCTGCATGATCAGAGGGGAAGGCTATTTCAAAGCAGACTATTTCAAAGTGGATAAGCCACTGCATTAGTTTCTGCTACTTGCATCATGGTAAACAGGTGCCCAAGGAAATCAGGTCACATTCCACCAGGGCTGCATCTACCTCAGCTTTTCTCAGAGGAGTTCCAACCAAAGACATTCTAGAAGCTGTTACTTGGAACTCTGTTCATACATTTACAAAGCATTGTCATTTGCCTCTCTTCTCTAAGTCCAGGGCAGGCTTTGCCACTGCAGGGCGTTATAGACTCTCCTAATGCTATTTAGCTCCATCCTCCCATCCATAGCTTTGGGATTCTACCCAAATGTAATGACTGCAACAGTGAAACACGAAGAACATAGTACAGTTGTGTACACTTGCCATAAATGTAGATGTTCGAGTGTATTCACTGTTGCAGTCCGGGTTACCCACCTTTTTTCTAGAACTTCTCTTTCCTTCACTATATTCTACAACCTTTGTGGTGTATTTGCTTTTAGATGAAGGTGAAGTTTGTTACAATTACATTTATATAGGTATGTATGTGTGTATGTGTGTGTATGTATGTGTGTATGTATATATCTATATATCTATATCTATATCTATAATCTATATATATATATATATATATATATATATATATATATATATATATATATATATATATATATATATATATATATATATATATATATATATATTTGTTTTTTTTTTTGTTTTGTTTTTTTTTTTTTGGGGGGGGTTCCCCATTTGGGGGGCACCTTACATCTGGGGCAAGAAAAAGTAAACTGCGTCGGCTGCATATTTTATACCCCTGACGTCATGTAAGGAGACAGTAACTGACACAGGACCCAAGACTTTGATATTCAGGCCAACCTGCCAGCAGATTACCCAAATGTAATGACTGCATTAGTGAATACACTCTAACATCTACATTTATGGTAAGTTTACACAACTATACTTTACCCTCCCTCCAGCCCCCTGACTTCTTTTGGCTATACCTCTACTCTCCTTTACTATGCTTAAAAGCTTTTTGGGCGTGTTTGCTTTTTTGTTGTAGGTATAACCTTGTATATATGTGTATTTAATTGCTTCCCATTAGGGGAGCACCTGACATCTGGGGCAAGAAAACTGATGTAATGGTGTCGGCTGCATGCTTTATTCCCCTGACTACCTGACATCATGGAAGATGAGACAGCAACCGACGCAAGACCCAAGACTTTGATAATCAGGCCGACTGAGGGCTACTGCAAGCAGATAAACACAAATGTGATGACTGCAACAGTGAATGCACTCTAACATCTACAGTTATGGTAAGTGTACACAACTGTACTTATCCTGGAGTGCGTGATTCCCACAGACCTCATGAAGGCCTTTCTGCCACCAGACAAGATGATGTCCCTGACAGAATACCTGTTGTGCGTCCTCCAAGCATCAGAACAGGCAGCAAGGCAGTACCTGAGACTTCTGGGTTACATGGCAGCCACTATACACATGCTCCCTCTAGCAACAAGACTGGACATGAGGAAATACAATGGTAACTTTGGTCAGTCTGGACCCAACATTCACATATCCACTGGAATTCAGGGTACCCCTTCTTCCCTACTTTAAACAGAAAATTCAGTGGTGGCTGGGACAGGTGGCCGAGAACCCAGGCCTTCCTCTCCAACCACCTCCACCCACTCAGATCATGCATACAGATGCTTCAGATCTGGGCTTGAGAGCAACACTAGGCCAAAGACAGGTGCAGTGTTTGTGGCCAAATGCACACAAACTAGAGCACATCATTGTCAGAGAAATAAGGGCAGTACTCCTGGCTCTACAGACCTTCCTACCCTACCTCCAGCAAAGTCCTCTCAAGATTTTCACAGACAACATAACTGTCCTGTGGTATCTCAGCAAACAGGGAGGGACCAAATCCTACCTCCTTTGCAGACTAGCTCTGCTGGTTTGGGAACTGGCCACTTCACAGGGGTTTACCCTACAGGGGAGTTTACATCCCCTCCCTTCACAACAGATTATCTGAGCAGGACCATCTCAAACAACCACAAATGGATGCTTCACAGAGATATCTTCCTGGATCTGATCTACCATTGGGGATATACCTCATATAGACCTGTTTGCCTCCTCTATCAACGGGCAACTTTTTGGCTTTTGCACCAGGACACCAGACCCCCAAGGCACTGGCAACAGATGCCTTCTCAATTTCTCAGAAGGGGAGATTTCTGTATGCCCCCCCCCCTTTCCCTTTAATTCAAAAGGTGCTGCTGAAAAATCAGCAGGACACACCAAAACTTTTGCTGGTTACTTCCTACTGGCCAAGACAGCACTGGTTCCCCCTTCTCCTTCATTTGTCAAAGGGCAGGCACCACAAGGTACTCTTCTCAGTGAACCTCATCACACAGTACAAGCACACAGATACATCCACAGTGGCAGTCTCTGCACCTCTCCCTGTGGTTGATAGGATTCTGATCCCCTTTAGACACCAGTACAGTGAGGACATGCTCAGTGTCCTGCAGGAGGCCAGGAAACCAAACACACGAAAATCCTCAAAGTGGAAAAGGTTTTCCATGTGGTGTCACAAAAGACAGTTGGACCTGCTGGCAAGCGACATCCCTGTTATCCTGTCTTAACTGTGTGAACTATTGCAGACAGGCCTGGTCTACTCTTCTTTAAAAGCACACTTGTCTGCACTCTCTGCCTGTCTACCTCTGGATCCACCGCTAGAATCCAGACTTCCTGCCTACGTCTTCCTCAAAGGGGTACTTCACCTGAGACCTACCAGGAAACTGTCCTCTCCTCCCTGGGACCCTAACAGTGTACTAGAAAAACACAACCTAGCTCCTTTTGAGCCAGCAGACAAAGCCTCCTTAAAGTTTTGCACGTGGAAAACTGTTTTATTGGTGGTTGTGACCCCAGCCAGGAAGGTCTCAGAGCTGCAAGCTCTAATGGCTACACCACCTTTTCTAGTCTTCCACCTTGACAGGGTTAACCTCCGTACTAATCCCTACTTTACGCCCAAGGTGGTGAATGATCTGTCTTTGTACCAGTACATCTGCTCACCTTTTCCCCAATCTGCAGAGGGATAGTGACAGAGTACTTCATCCCCTAGATGTCCACAGGCAGCTTAGGTTTTATCTACATAAAACCAAGTCCATTAGGAAGTCTGACAAACTGTTTGTTTCCCTTCCACCCCAAAGCCCTGGTGAAAGTAGTGACCAAACAGACCATTTCGGCCTGGGTCTCCAGGGCCATTTCTTTTGTTACTTATACCGTGGGAAAACTTTGCAGAGCTATATAAAAGCCCACTCCACCAGAGCAGTGGCCTTTCTGGAGCCTTCTTTAAGGAGCTAGGCACCAACACAATCCTTGAAGCAGCTACTTGGTCCTCTGCACGGTTTCACCAAGCATTACAAGCTGGACCATATCTCTAGGGCCAGGGTGAGGTTTGCAAGGGCTAACCTTCACGGATTCTTGGAAACCTCTTCCAAACCACCAGCCAATGAGCTTTGGCTCTCACCCACATGTAGAATACTGCAACATTGGAATAGAAAGACATAGGAAAGTTGTTTAAAATCTTAACATAACCATAGATGCCCTTCTTTTCCATGTTGCAGTATTAATTCCCTCTTTCCCTCCTGTTAGGTTACACTTGCTCTTCTGTGTTGCACTGGATGGTCTATTCTCTACTTGAACTGGCTCCGACTGGGGCCTTCTGTTCTGAGGGCTGGTGCATGCAGACATCACTTTTATGGGCCACGTTCCTGCAGCCACATCAGACACCCAGTGCACCTTGAGAGACTGAAAAATTTTGGAATACTGGCCGGACGAATGTGAAAAGAGGGGTAAACCCACATGTAGAATGCTGCAACATGAAAGATAAGGAAATCTATGGTTATGATAAGATTTTACACAACTTTCCTTTCATTTTGCTGAGTATATTGAGGTATACTGAAAGGTTCATTGCTTATGATGCTCAACTGAAGCCAAGTAATGAGGCTTACATTTCAGTGATCCATACTCTGAAGTTATGTCCTCAAAATCATAGCCAGTGCATTATACACAAGGAGTGGAGAGAGGTTTCTCAATTAACATGTATGCTACAGTTCAGCAAACTGTATGCATTGACTGGTGAACTGTTTTCAGCACAGTGCTATACATTTCTTCTCTCCATCAGTAAGGTACAGCCACAACAGCTGTAATACTTTCTTGCTGATGTCAGTGTGTGCGGTCTCTGGTCCTAATCAACTTTCCTAAGCTATGCTGAGATGTGGTGTATGGACAACTATTTAGCTCTGGTATTGGCTACTGAAGTTAGTATTTTAATACCTTTGGTCAGTAACCAGTTCTGCTGTACTAGCAGGTTTCGTTATGATGACACCAACTAATTAGAGGCAATTTTTCTGAGGGTGTTTTCATTTGATCTTCAACCTGTGGGACATGGATTCGGTATATATCTGACTCTGCTCCATTTTCCAGTTTGGCTCCAAGCTCCTCCCCTACCCGTAAAACCCCCTTTTCCCCTCCGATCTCGTTTGCTGCTCGTGAGAGTCAGCAGCGCAGATTGCAGCTCCAAGTTTCCTTAGTGTTAGTGTGCCTTATCATTAGTATTTTATTCTTTTTACCTCTAACTCTGTCCTAATCTCTCTTACTGTACCTAACCTTTCCCTTTGCTCTAGTGCATCGGTTTTTTTTTTGTTTTGTTTTGTTTTTATGACTTCTCTCTATCTTCTCTTTCCACCTTCTTCCTCTTGTTCTATCAGTGTGTGTGTTCTTTTCCTCTAGCCGTGGCAGAAACCTCAAAGCCAGGCTTCAGGAAGTGTACTGTGTGTATTCCCAAGCTGCTCGTCTCTGATGGCCACACACTGTGTAGTGTGCTTTAGGGAAAGAGCACCTGGAGACCTCCTGTTAGTTCTGCATGGGCTTTAACCCCTGCACTTTGATCGACAGGAGTAATAAGGTCATTCTCAAGGGCATCCCCCTCCCTCTGGAGGCTGCTACCCCTTCAACTTCTTCCGCCATGGCTTCTAACATTCAACCTCCCACTAAGAAGTCTGAGGATGGGGGAGAGGTTTAGTCCCAAAGACTGGGTCAGGCCTAAGAAGCTGTCCCCTGACCGCGTGTCTAGTGAAGAACCCCCAGTCAAGTCTCTACCAGACTCGCGAGCTGCGCCGTGACTCCAGTCTGTGTTTTTTGGGGGGGGGGGTTTGCCCGAGACCTCTCGGGGCTATTCCCCTCTTTCTGCCTCCCCTCAGCTCCACTGCAGGCCTGGGTTGAAAGCTTCTTCCATTTGGCCCACCTGTAGTCTTTCCGAAGCCTAAGTGGACAGGATGATGCCAAGGTTCATCCGGACCAAGATCCAGATAGGAGTCTTGCCTGCTCCCCCCACCTCTGAGGCTGGGAGCATGCAATCTACTTTTCTTCCCCATTGCTCCTTTTCTGATCCGACTCCTGGTTTCGGAGTTATTGGGTCCAGGTTTCCCCAGTGTCGAGGGGTCTGTGGTGGTTCTAGGTACATCAGCACCGACCATTGCCCTGAGTGCCTCTGCTCTGACCTTTTTCTGACCTCTTGAGTCCATCCTGACTCCCTCTCTTTCTGGTTGAGAATCCACCATCCTTCCCCCCTAAGTGACAGCATGTCTCCATTCTGCCCCAGGGAGTTCCCCTCGGGAGCTGCTTGAGGTTTGAGTCCTCCCCAGAGGCCCCTCCCTTAGGAGCTCCCTTGGAAACGTATGTGCAAGGGGAGACACTTGGACTCACCACCGGAGTCCCTCACAGAAGACACTGAGTTGGAGGAGGGATAGGGTTACCCCGGTCACCCCCTGATGACGTCTCCTTTGGAGATCTCATGGAACTCCTGCTCCAGTGTGGGGTGTGGTCTAACCAACAAACCTAACCTGGTTGAGTCTGTGTTCCTGGAGACATTTGGCGCACAGGACCCTCTACCTCCTGGGTGTTTCCTCCCGCGAAACCTCTTATTGTCTTAATTTCATCCAGGGCATGGAAGGAACCAGACATGGTGGAGTTTATCCCCAAGCGCCCCAACAAAATTCTTAGCACTCCATTGGATAGGCAGCACTGGTCTAAGGGATCCCCGGTAGATGCCATAGTGGTTGTGGCAGCCACCAAGCAAGAGCTCGCTCAGGAGAGCTCTACAGTCCATCCACTGGACCGAGAGTCGTGGGCCTTGGACCGTTTCGGGAAGCGCACTTGCGCTTCAGCCACGTTTGCTTGCGTGTGCTGAATTCATGGCGCATGCCATCAGGCTGTATCAGGACCTGGTCAAAGAGGTTGCCAAGTCTGCCCCAAGGTCCATGTTGGCAGAGGAGAAGGTTGTGTTCTGTATGGCCACCATGACCTTGATATCCAACACTTCCATGAGTCTCCTGTCACATGCTACTGAAGGTGCCTCTAGGGCAGCTGGAACAGGCGTAGCCATCAGGTGTCGCTCTTGGCTCTGGCTTTGTGCTTTCTCAGAGCTCTTCAAGGCAACGATTACTAATGCCCCCTATTATGGTTCTGCTCTTTTTGGTAAGACCATACGAGACGCCCTAGTCTACTGTGAGAAAGACCAGAAGACCTTGTCTGAAAAACCTATGGTGGGAATTTTATTCGGAATTCCAAAGGTACATAAGGATCCAATCGATCCTCCATTTGGACAAAAATCTCCTCTCAATTATGTTACTGAGGATATTTCTCTGGTAATTGATTCTTTATTGAATCCTATGGTACAAAAATTGGATTCTTATATTAAAGATTCATGGGACTTTTTGGATAAAGCAAGAGAATTTTTTTGACAACTTTGAATTTGATCCCATGAAATACAATTTTACTGTGGATGTTAGTACCTTATTTACTTCCATTCCCCTTGATATTGGTGTCGAGTATGTGAGAGAATTTTTAAACATGTTTTCTGGTCTTCCTAGCCACAAGATTAATTTTTATTGTAATGTAATAGAAATATTTTTACACAATTATTTTTTGTTAGACAGGAAATTTTATAAACAAAAGGGGTAGTCATTCCCTGACATAGTTATGGGCTGGTGGGAGAACAAAGTATTAGATCATGTTAAAACATATTCTGGGATATGTTACTGTAAGAGGTTTGCTGCTGATTTGTTCTTTTTTTTTTTTGGTATTGGGGGACTGTGGATAGGTCTTAAAGTGATGGAAGGTAGTGTTCCTCCAAAAAATAGCTTTACTAATAGCTATTTGCCCTATAAAAGTAACTGTCCTTTGTTTATGAAAAATATTCACAAAGAGCAAAGGACCAGTAACAATAATGAAGTTAGAGATGTTCATCGTGATACCCTGAATTCCAAAGTCTTGGTCCGACGTCGGTTGCTGTCGCTTCTTCCCTGACGTCAGTGCACCAGGGTATATAAGAGGCATCCGACGCCATTTTCTTCCGTCTTTCTTGCCGCGCGGTGCCTGAAGCAGAAGCAGTTCGCAAGTGCTCGTCGGCCGACACCTGAGATTTTCGAATTGAATTTCAGTCCGAAGTCTTCAAAGCTTAGTACCCTGTTGGGGAACCTTTTCTTGCCTCAGTCTGATGTCAGAAAAAGTTAACAATTGCATTTCTTGTGGGAAGCAAATACTTCATAAGGACTTTTATTCTTATTGTATACCTTGCCTAGGCCCTGACCACGACGTCAGTGGTTGTCTGTTTTGTGCTAGGTTCAATAAGTGAACTATAAAGCGACGCTTTGATTTCGAATGACACTACTTCGGTAGGAAATTTAATTACACTATGCCGTCAGAGCAACCGACTACCGGCGTGCATAAAAAACGCAAATATAAAGACAGGCAGCCTAGATCCAAGCCAGACTCCGAGGCCTCGGCTGGGCTGGTCGCCATTTCTCCGGTTTTCAGTGAGGCGCCTACGCAGCCCCTGACGACCACAGAATTGGAACCCCAGACTGCTTCGGATTCTCAAGCAGAGAGTTCTAGGCCAACGCAGCCATTTTCTTTAGGACCTACCGACAACATTGCAGATGGAGAAGCCGGTGCTGTGGAAAAACCTTCGGTTTCAGAAGGTGTCTTCAGACCGACTACTCTCACCATAAAATCTTATGCTAAGCTTAAGACTCCTCTAAATCCAAAAAAGACTGCACATCAGTCTCCAGTTCAAGGCCCCATGCCTAAGAAACAGATGCTTAAAATGGCTGAAGATTTTATTTCTTTAATCGGGGGTTCCCAACCCCCCCCCCCCCCCAGACAAAAGGCCTAGACAAGAGGAGGATTATGCCTCCTCTGATCAAGTGTCTATTTCCTCAGGCTCCACTGAGGAACAGGATTACTCCTTTTCCCCCTTATGAAGATTCTGATGCTGAAGATTCCATTCCCTCCGCTTCTCCCCCTGAAGACTATTCCTTTGGGGAAACCTTACATACCATGAGGGAACATTTCCACTGGGAAGGTCAGGACTACTCCGACTCGAAGAAAAGGCTCCGAGAGTTTCTTTTACTCCCCCAGCACAGGCCACTTGCTATCCCTCCAGTTTTAGACATTGTGGATGATGTTTACTTAATATCTAGTCTAAATCCAGATTCTCTGTCTGCTGCTCCAGCCAAACCAGATAGATATTATAGAGTGCCTGACTCACATAAGTTCCTTTACAATCTCCCAGGGTCCCAGAGGGGCTAAGGCTTCTGTGGCTAAAAATCCTGTACCCTTTGAAAGGGACTCCAGAGCACTAGATAGGTGGGGGAAGAAGGTTTACACCTCAGCTACTCTAGCTATGAGAGCACTAAATTGTCAATTTCACAAGCTGAAATACCAGCAATTCCTAATGTCTCAAATAAAACAAAAGATGAGCACGCACCCTCAACAGTCTGAATTCAAAGAAATGCAGGATCTGTTGCATGCAGCTGAACAGGTGGGCAAACATACTTTACAATGTGGATTTGATTCCTTGGAAGCTTCCTGTAGAGCAGCTGTTACTGGGTCTGTTATACGTAGGCATGCTTGGTTAAAGGAACAAACTCTGCCTGATCATGTTAAAGCAAAGTTACGAGATGCACCCTTACAGCAGGATGTCTTATTTGGGGTTAAAGCAGAAGATGTTTTAAAGAAAATGGAGGATAAGGCAAAATCTGTGCAGACGGTCAAAGATTTCTTACAGGTACAACCCCCACGCTTCAGCAGAAATTGGCCAACAAAAAATTGGTCCTTTCCAGCTTCTGACAGACCACAGAAGGGTAAATACAGACGCCCAAGGGGCAGAGGACAAGCACAAATCCCTTACAAACCTCGCCAGTGGGGCACTGCAACACAGAAGGGAGAAGACAGGTCCCAAACTACTAGAAGACAAACCCAATGACTTAAACCTCAAACTGCCAAGCAAAATTCTTTTGGCAGCTCCCTTGGGAGGAAAATTAGCATATTTATAGACAACTGGCGCATCGTCACAAAGGACCAATGGGTCCTAGACATTATCTCACAAGGATACAGATTCTATTTCCACACCTTGCCATGGATAAAAGGAATGCCAAACTTGCCACAAAGTCAATGGGCAGAGGCACAAAAACAAATTGCAGCTCTCATAGACATGAGAGCCATTCAACTGGTACCTACACAGGAGCAAGGCCAAGGATTTTACTCAAGGCTCTTTCTAGTCCCCAGAAAGGACATTGCTTGGAGACCCATTCTGGACCTTTCAATTCTAAACACCTTCTTGCATGTACCCAAATTCAAGATGCTAACACTACAGCAGCTTCTTCCCATGTTGGGCAAGAAAGCTTGGCTAGTAACGTTGGACCTCAAGGAGCATACCTGCATGTCCCTATCAGACAAAATTGCAGAAGATACCTCCGTTTCATTGCAGGTTCAACCCATTACAAATTCTCTGCACTGCCCTTTGGCTTATCTACTGCACACAGGGTCTTCACAAAATGCCTGGCAGCAGTAATTGCATACTGCAGACAAAGAGGAATTCAAATATACCCATACCTGGAAGACTGCCTCATCCAAGCAGAAAGCAAGGACATTCTCTTACATCATCTGACTTTTGTAAAACACCTTCTAAGTTGCCTAGGGTACACAGTAAACGAAAAGAAATCAAAACTAGTGCCCTCACAAAATGACATTCCTGGATGCCAGCTTGAATACAACAGCCCAAATGGCTTATCTGACGCCAGACAAACAACTACAACTAACTCAATACTTCAAAATAATGGCAACAAAGACCCAACTCCCTGCAAGAAAAATTCTGCAGGCCTCTGGCTTCATGGCATCTTGCATACTACTAATGCCATTTGCAAAACTGCATATGAGGAAATTACAATGGTACCTGAAAAGCATATGAACTCAACACAGCCACAGCTTGGAAACAATGATACCTCTCATTCCCTGCCTTCAACAGGAGTTTCTATGGTGGTCACAGGCATGTCACCTCAACAAGGGTCAGCCTTTCACCTTACCCCCCAGCCAGGCAAACTATGACAACAGATGCATCGGACTATGCCTGGGGGGCACACATGGCAGGACGGTGCATTCAAGGCATATGGACTGCAGATCAAAGGAATCTGCACATCAGTCAAAAAGAAATGCTAGCTGTACAGAATGTTCTGACAGCCTTCAAGGACCTCTTACATCCAGGACAGCTTATAAGGACAGACAACAACACAGTAAATGTGGTACATAAACAAGGGGTACACACTCCTGCCCTCTATGCAGGCAAGCAATGACCTTGTGGAACACAGCACTGGCTTACCAAGCTCAATTCCTGCCATGAAAAAAGAACACATTGGTAGACAACCTAAGCAGAAACATCATGGAGCCCCACGAGTGGAAACTGGATCCACAAGTATTTGCAATGATAACTCAAAAATGGGGGCACCCAGACATAGACCTGTTTGCCACCCCCCAAAACTATCCGCTATCAAAATTTTGCATAAAAACATTTCACCATCAACCTTCGAAAGTGGACGCACTCATTCAGTTGGAAAATGCTGACAGTATATGCCTTTCCTCCATTGCCCCTTCTCACAAAGGTGCTGCTGAAAGTCAGGATGGAGAGACCTCGAATGATGCTCATTGCCCCGGACTGGCCACGCCAGCACTGGTACCCACTACTAAGGAACATGGCCCAGGGCCCCCCATGGATTTTACCACAAATTCCTCATCTACTCACACAGGAAGGCAGTCAGATTCTACACAGCCAGCTCAAAACCTTAAATTTGACTGCATGGCAAATCACTTAAGCAACCATCCAGCCCCCCTTTCACAAGCTGTTATGGATGTCATTCTGGAGGCCAGGAGGCCCAGCACCAGGAAAGCCTACAAAAGGTAAAGATTTTGCGCCTGGAACCAAGCTAAAGGCCAAAATACCCTTCAAGCTGGACATGCCTCAGTTTCTACAATATTTAACTGAAATGTTACACAACGGACTTTTTTTCATCTATTAAAATCCACGCCTCCGCTATTTCAGCTCACTACAACACGGATCCTCCCTTATTTTCACATCCACTTCTAAAACAGTATCTCAGAGGGGCAAAAAACATTAGGCCTCCCAGGAGAGCGCCAACACCAACTTGGGACCTAAATTTTGTTCTGGTAAAACTTACGCTGCCACCTTTTGAGCCAGCTTTCTCAGCTGACTTAAAGTTTATATCATGGAAGACTGCCCTGCTGCTAGCAATTACTTCAGCCAGAAGAGTCTCAGAGCTACAGGCACTAATGGCAGTAGAGCCTTGCCTCATTTTTCATCAAGAGAGTTTCTCTGCGAACTAATCCCTCCTTTATGCCAAAGGTGGTATCCAGTGTGGCTCTAAATCAAACGATCCACTTACCCACCTTCTTTCCAAATCCACAGAACAAAGGAGAAAGACTCCTGCATTCCTTGGACATTCACAGGCAACTACATTACTATTTGGATAAAACTAAGGCTTTCAGAAAATCTGACAACTTTTTGTATCCTATGCTACAGCATCACAAGGAAAGGCTATCTCAAAACAGACCATTTCCAAATGGATAGGACATTGCATACGTTTTTGCTACACCCATCATGGAAAACCAGTTCCTGCTAGCATAAGGCCCCACTCCACCAAGGCAGCAGCTACATCTACAGCCTTCCTCAGGGGGTGCAAACCAAGGATATTCTGGAAGCTGCAACTTTGAGTTCAGTACACACCTTCACCAAACACTATCACTTACCACTTTACCCTAAGACTAGGGCTGGCTTCGCCACTGCAGTTTTGCAGGGCCTTCTAGCCTCCTCTAACCCTGTTTGACTCCACCTCCCATCTTTACCTTTGGATTCTACCCAAGTGTGATGACTGCAGCAGGGTAACACGATGAACATAGTACAGTTCTGTACCTACCATAAATGTAGATGTTCGAGTGTATTCCCTGCTGCAGTCCAGGTTACCCTCCCTCCATTCCCTCTGACCTAACTAAAACCTTTCAATATCTTAAAATCTGATACAACCTTTGTGGTGTATTTGCTTATAGCTGGAGGGATGTTTTGTTTGTGCTAAGCTTTTATTATTGGTAATATCTCCTGACCATCTTTTGGGGGGGGGCACCTGACATCTGGGGCAAGAAAAACTGAAGAAAATGGCGTTGGATGCTTCTTGTATACCCTGGCGCACTGACGTCAGGGAAGAAGCGACAGCAACCGATGCCGGACCAAGACTTTGGAATTCAGGCCGACTGCGGGACCGCCTGAAGACAGGATAACCCAAGTGTGATGACTGCAGCAGGGTATACACTCGAACATATACATTTATGGTAGGTACAAAACTGTACTTTCTATTTTTTAATAGAATTATTTAAAAATGGAACTATGACCATAAATATTTAAAAAATTTCGCAGATGAGATTTGAAGTAAAAGATATACTCTTTACCCACCTATTTTAAAGCCTCTGTTGCAGAGAACCACATTTATGATGAAAGTGAAGAAGTCATTCTGCAGTTTGCATATGACCGTAGATAGTGTGAACATACATAGAGTAATACAGAATAATTGGAATATTTTAGAAGGCAATAATGAGTTACTTAGTGGTAGGCACAGAACCTAATTTTGTATATAAAAATAAATGAAACTTAAAAACCGTACTACAGAAAGATAACACTAGATGCATACCAAAATGTTGGTATACAGAAAAGACTAGAGGGATGTTTAAATATGGGGAGTGTAATTTTTGTAGATGTATTTTAGAGACCTTTTGTCCTTTCAGTATCTGCTTTATACTTTGAAAGTGCCTGGGAATTTTACTTGTAAGAGCAAAGGGGTTGTTTATATCAGTACACGTAGTGGATGTTCAGCCTTCTATATAGGCATGACCACTATGGCTTTGTGTGAAAGAATGAGAGAACCTTTATATAGTATAAAAAAAGATGTCAACAACGCCCTTTACAAAAACATTAGAATGTGATAAATATAAAAAAATTTGTTTTCCATTCTTCAACAGGGAATGTTGGATTTAAGAGTAGGCGATTTTAGGAATTTAAAACCGAGAGAAACCCTTTGGCAGATGAAGTTAAAAGCTGATAGAAAAGCAGAGCAAGATATGATTAACGTAAAATGTTTAAGGGATAGGGTGTATTTAAATAAATAATAATAAATTTTATATGCGTTTTGGAATGAATGTATTTTTATAATTGATGTTTTCATTTGGATTTTTATTGGATAATTGAAAATTGTTTATTGGGTAGAGTTTGCTATAAAAGGTGTTTAATGTTAGTGAACATTATTCTGATTAAGTCTGAGGACGAAAGCATTTAATAAAAAAAAGCTTGGAACGCTATTTCATTCTTACTGCGTTGGTTGTGACATTCTGATCCAGTATTTTTCTGTTTTCCATGGTTTCTGATGCTCGTATTGGTCGGAGTTTGTGTAGATTTTCAGGTGCTTGTTGGTATGAATGAAAAAGCTGCGGTAGTCTTTGGCCCACAACCACTTCAAGCACAGTTTCAGCATTTGTCCGTGTGTCATATAATATCAGTGTTCATATTTTTCATCCAGTATTGACATAGTTCTTTACTCATCAGGATAGGTAGCAGTGTCGAGCTCTGCTCCTTAGCTTTAGCAGGATTGCACATGACCAATCCCTCAATTTTAGTTGTGATCGCTTCTTCGAATGCATGTCTCCTTTTTCCTCCTGGTTGACAAACAGTAGATGATTTTGTCATGTTGCATATGCAGTGTTTAAACTGGGAGGGGGGGGGTATATATTTATATGTACATATATATATATATATATATATATATATATATATATATATATATATGTACATATATACAGGTAGATGGTGGGACTGCTACAAACTTTAACTTGCATTTTGATGTTAAGTAGTCCAATCTCGCCAACATTCTTACCTGTGTTCAGCTCCGACTCGGCCATACTCTAGCTCGAAGGCTTTCAGTTGGCTGGTCTAAGAAGGTATCCCATGCTGCACTGCTCCCTTTTCCCAGATCTTGTTTGCCGCTCGTATAGCTCAGACGTGGTCTCGCTCTTGGCTGTGGCTAAGTATAACTTTTTGTCTTTTATTGAGATATTCTTGCTTCAAAAGCTATTTTCATAGTTGTGTGTGTACTAGTTTGATAATCAGGTGTACAGTTTTTTTCTTGTGATATTATTCTTTTGTGGTGTCCTGCTAACTGGTTCCCAATGGGCTAGGCCCATTTAGTTAGAGGACCTAGTCCGCCCCTGTTTTTTCTGTTTTTCTTGTGAGTAGGTACCTATTCCTCAGGCTAGGGCCGTTTGTTAGAGGACCTAGTCCTTTCCCTGTGTTCCTGTTGGGACCGCTTAAGTTAGAGGTCTTTTTGTGGTGTCTGTTGTTTTCTTTAGTTCCCGCACTTGTGGCTTCTATATTAACGGTTGGTAGCTTTTCAGTTTCCTTCACTATGTCTAAGGATATGAAAAAGCATAAGCCCTCAGGCTTTAAGAAATGTACTAAATGTGGTTATAAAATGTCAGTCAAGTTTCCGGAGGATATCACATTCCCTTCTCTTCAATTCCCCCCTCCAATCAAAAAAATCCCAGATGTTCCACCCAATCAAAGGGATTCCCCAGCTTCAGAGGTTTTAAAGCTTCTAGGAAAAGGAGCCATCCAGCATGTCCCCTCAGACCAGATCGGATTAGGGACTTACTCTAGATTCTTTTTTGTGCCGAAAAGGACAAGGGGACCTGAGACCCATTTTGGATCTCAGCAGATTGAACACCCATGTGAAGAAGTCCAAGTTCTGAATGGTCACGTTGCAGTCTATTCTCCCATTGTTGGGAAAAGAAGTGTGGATGTGCTCCATCGATCTCAAGGATGCTTACTACCACATAAAGATGGACAGGGCATCCAGAAGTCATCTACGCTTCTGGCTGGGAGCCAGTCATTTTCAGTTTCGCGCCGCGCCCTTTGGTCTCACCACAGCGCCCAGGGTGTTAACCAAATGTATGACAGTGGTGACAGCTCACTTGAGGCGTCAGGGATTCAAAGTGTTTCCATACCTGGACGACTGGCTCCTTTTTTCCACCACCAGGCATCTACTACTACAAACCAGAGACGCCACTATCAAACTGTGTCAACAATTGGGCATCACTCTAAACTGGGAAAAGTCTGCCTTGTTGCCATTGCAGCATGTCACCTTTATAGGCGCAGAGTTACACTGTGCTCATGAGGGCGTTTTTATCACTAGAAAGGATTCAAAATTTAGAACAGGTGTACGTGTTGCTCCCTTTGAGAAGAGTGAAGGCAAGATTGGTCCTCAAATTGTAGGGGACGTTGGCTGCTACAATTATGCTGGTTCCTCTGGTGAGGCTGCACATGAGGCTCCTTCAGTGGCTACTCTTTGCCCAGTGGTCTCTACAACATCTTCCGCTTTCTCATTTTGTAGTAATCACAGACAGATGCATGCAGGATCTTCACTGGTGGCTTCACACCAGCAACCTCAATGCGGGAAAACCCTTTGTTCCATCCCCTTCGGTTGCCACAGTGACCACGGATGCCTCCCAGATGGGGTGTGGGGGCATTATCTAGGCAGGACAGTCCAAGGCACGTGGCAGGAACACGAGATGCATCTGCATGTCAGTGTCCTGGAGATGAGAGCAGTGCTACTAGCATTGCAAGCACTTCAGAGCTTTCTTCCTCTCGGGACAATTGCGATCCACTCAGAAAATATGTCGGTCTTATGGTATCTAAACAAACAGGGAGGAACCAATTCATAACTCCTTTGCAGAGAGACCATGTGAGTGTTGCAGTGGCTTCCCAACGTTTTCTTGTAGCAATGCACATTCCAGGGAAGTCCAGTATGATTGCAGGCAGGTTGAGCAGAGCTATTCTGATGCCTCACAAGTGGTACCTGAACAGTGAGGTTGCGGAGCAGATTTTCCGCAGGTGGGGTCAGCCTTGATGCGACCTGTTTGCCAGCTCCCTCAATACCAAATGCAGCAGCTACTTCACCCTTATCCCTCCACAGGGGGAGTCACCCAGGGACGTTCTAGTTCACGATTGGCCCCTCCGGTCTACTGTATGCCTTCCCTCCTGTTCCTCTGCTGACAAAGATTATTCAGGAAGCGCAATCTTTGGGAATCGAAATGATTCTGATTGCACCACACTGGCCTATTCAAATTTGGTTCCCTTTTCTCCATTCCTACCTCATGGACGCCCCCTGGATTCTGGACCCCACAACCAGATCTGCTGACTCATATGTCAGGGCAGCTCCATCCCACTCTTCAGACCCTCCGGTTGACAGCCTGGCTTCTCCACTTCCATCATTTGTCAGGCTTCATCGTTTTTCGCCGGAAGTGGTTCATATTCTGTCTTCCTCCCATAAGCCTTCCACCAGAAAAATCTATTCCAGTAAATGGAAAAGATTTTCCATATGGGCGCATGCAAGAGAAATTGATCCTTGTACAGCTCCAGTTTCGTCAGTTCTGGAGTTCCTGTCCATGCTTTTCAACCAGGGATCAGCGGCCGCTACTATGAATGTCCAGTTGGCGGCTATTTCCACCTTTCATGTCGCTGATGAACCTAGTCTCATGGTACATAGACTTTCTAAGGCATTCCTGAGGGCATTATGCTGCTTCGTCCTCCAGTCTTTGACCCAGTTATGCCTTAGAACTTAAATTTTATTCTACAATGTCTCACTTCGCCCCCCCTTTGAGCCTGCAGCCACTTGTGATTTAAAATATTTGACTTGGAATACCATCTTTTTGGTAGCCATCACTTCAGCCAGACGTGTCTCGGAGCTTCAAGCCTTATCAATCAGACCACCTTACTTGATTTTTCACAAGGACAGGGTTTCTCTCAGACCAAACCCTTTTTTTCTACTGAAAGTGGCTTCAGTTAGTAATCTCAACCAATCCGTTGAACTACCTGTATTCTTTCCAGAGTTTTCGAACAAGGCAGAATTTAAATTTCACCAGCTGGATATGCACAGACAATTATGATTCTATTTGCATAGAATGAAGGATCTTAGAAAATCAGATCCATTGTTTGTCTCATTTTCAGAAAACAGGATTGGGTCTCCTGTTTCCAAAGTCACCTTGTCTAGATGGATCTCCAGTTGTATTTCCTTCATTTATGCTTCAGGAGGCAGAGATTTACCATTTTGAGTGAAAGCTGACTCTACCCAATCTGTGTTCACATCTACAGCCTTTCAGGCCAGGTTGTCTATAGATGATATTTGTGCTGCGGCTACGTGGGCATCTCCTCACACCTTTGTTACTCACTACAAGTTAGATTTGGTGTCTAGAGGCAGGTCTTCCTTTGGTTCCACAGTGCTCAGGAGTATTTTCCACTGAGCCTCCCAGGATTCAGGTGCTGGGGACGCTGTCCCACGGGTAAGAATGTAGGTGAGATTGGACTACATAACATCAAGATGTTATGTACTCCCCATAACGTTCGATGTATGTAGTCCATCTCGCCTCACATTCTTACTTAACCCCCCTCCTTCCCCCATACTGGAGGACCCTAGAGGGTTAGGTATGGTTTCAAAATTCCTTTATGGTTGGTATGTTCTTATTTCTCTGTGTTAAGTGTGGAGAGTGAGTGAGTGAGCTCTCAGCAAACTAGATCTGGGAAAAGGGAGTAGTGCAGCATGGGATACCTTCTTAGCCCAGCCAATTGAAAGACTTTGAGCTAGAGTATGGCCGAGTTGTAGCCAAGGTTCGGCTCCGAACCCCCCACGGGTAAGAATGTGAGGCGAGATGGACTACATACATCGAACGTTATGGTGAGTACATAATTTCTTGTTTTGTACCATTGTCTAGAATAACCTCAGGTTTGTTAGAATATCCAGTGGTTCTGGTTTATATGGATGGTTTTCTTTGCAAGTTTTAGTCAGATGCGTAAAATTATTCAAGGCATTAATAAACCAGACAGGTGGAGTAGAGTGATAAAAATACCTTGCTGTGGTAGACAAATTCCTTGTTACTACTCAGGTTACCCGGGTTCATTTAGTGTCTCGGGTGATTCTGCTGGCAAGAAGAATGGGAAGAGCCTTTCCTGGGATGGTGAAGATGTCTTTATCTGCTGGTTTGATGTGGTGTGAAGCAATGGTCTTTCTAACCACTGAAAGTAGGAAGCTGGTATGATGGAAGCTTGTACTGCTGCTTCCCAAGCCTGCAGTGGTAGTTCCAGGTGTGCCCATGCATGAAATGGGGGAGCATTAGGCAGCCCATGCACTATTACCAGAAACTTGATAGTGGAAGTAGTTTTGGTTTGCGTTACAAGAGTAAAACTAAAGAAGAAAATGTTTTCAGGGAAATAATTTTAGAAGTGGTTTTGTGACTATAATAATTGAAGATATTATCACTTCTCAGAAGCTGAGCAGAAAGCGAGTACTTCGAAAAAGTCCCTGCTGCAGGCTTTGACGGAAGCAGCTGCAGAGGCATCTCCAGGTCTGTTGCCACTTCCTGATGAGGTGACATCTCAGAAGCAGCGAAGCCAACAGCAGGCACAGCCATCCCAGCATTCATCAGAACCTGCAAATGATAGTAAGATGTTAATTTCTTATGTTTTTGTGTTGGTAGAAATGTGAGGTTTGGAAATGTTTGCGTCAGTGTGCACCTCTTTGTATTTTGCTGACTGTAAAGTAAATGCTTATTTAAAGATAGCACTTGATCTTGTGGGAAAATGAGAAATTTGAAAGCTTAAGCATATTTATTGGAAATATGAATATCATGGTATTAAGGGGGTTTTGAGGGTTGATATAATGGTGAAGGTGTTTACCTCACAAATTCAAGGTACAGAGTTTGAGTCTCATTTTTAAAGAGAATTAGCTAGGCTTAAAATGGCCCACAAGGGCAGCTAGCCTAGTAACTGCCTATGAACCAATGTGAACTCTGTAGTATATAAACATGTGCATGTGTATGTATCAGGTAGTCAGCTTCCCACAAAAATCACCTGCACATGCATGGCATCACAGCATATCACAAAAACTTTTTATTCCATATTTGATCATTCACATACTGACATTATTGCTTTCCAACGCACTCCAGGTCTAAACTTTGTCACCTAATACTGTGGAGGTACTGTGCATAGAAGTTAGATGGCCTAAATTTAAAAAAAAAATGTACCAGCATGCTTAACATGTGTAAGGGTTATGTAGGGTGCTCCATTCCTTTGATAATACCAGTTGTATAGTAGTTACATGGTTTCACAACCATCACTAGAGAGTAATTACTGCTGCAATGCAAATTGGACTAGTGTGTCACTATGAAAACATGGATTCAACACTTTGTAGTGCAGCTGTGTGTGTGCATGTTTAAGTACTTGTACATGTACTCGAACAGGCGTTTATATATGAAGAAATATGTAGAATGTGTATGTCTCTGTACAGTGTGTAAAAAGAGAACCACATTTGAATTTTGTGAGTGGTTCCTCAGTGTTGTACAGTATGCTGTGTACAAACTAAGCAATGATTGTCCCAAACAGTAGAACTGCTGCTGCACGTACTATATTAAGAAATTCAAGGTTTTCATTATCCTAATGACGTGAGCAAACAGAAGACTAGTTTCACTACAAGATGACTTCCAGAGTGTAGTAGACTCTGCATGTGTGTGTGTACGTATATATAGGGGTGTGTGTGTGTGTGTGTGTATATATATATATATATATATATATATATATATATGTATATGTATAGTTTCCCTTCAGAAGATCGAACTACTAAAATCTCGAAATTCACAAGCTCAAAGCCAGGATCTCGAGTTTTCAGTAACTCAAAATTCTGCAGGGGAACACAAACAACCCAAAAACACTTTCCTTAGGTTTTTTAAGGGGGGGTAAGCCCCCTTGCACCCCCCACACACCCCCTACTTAAATATACCAACTCTGAGATCGCACTTCAGCGAAGGAAAGGGAATTCTCCCGTTCTGCGCTTTATGCATAAGCACACAATGGGAGAACGTCCACTACTCCGCTGAAGTCCGGTCACACAACTGACATATTACAGCAGGAATGATGCAGGGGGACCTAGCGCCCTGCATACACGTCAGTATATTCATTTTTTTTTTTTTTTTTTTTTTTTTTACTGCTGTAGCTTCCCTTTACAATTTCGAGTTACTGAAAACTCGAGATTCTGGGCTCGAGCTCGTGAATTTTGAGCTTTCAGTAATTCGATCTTGTAAAGGGGAACCATATAGATATATATATATATATATATATATATATATATATATATATATATATATAATTTTTTTAAAGAACAGTATTACTTGGTCATAGTACAGTATGAATAAAACACAAAAATAGCAAAGTTATCACAAAGTAAATATTCTTCTACCTAATGAAAGCCAAATGAAAAATATCCATGCACCTTTTCTTGTTGAAGGTGGGTGGTCTTATTAGAGAATATGTAGAAGACTTCATATAAGATGTATGGAGATGGTAGATGAAAGCTGTTATTGGTATGGTTGTTGTCAAATATATCTGCATGTCGGATCTTAAGCCTTTGAAAGGGTTCTGTGAACTAAAGATTGCGACAGTAGCCACAATGGAACATTAGAATTATAAGTTTACTTCACAACTCATTTTTCTTCCTGCAGCAGCAGGAGGTGATATGTTTATACAGGGAGATGGATGCCTGGTACAAAAAAAAAAATAAATAAAGACTTTCACTGTGTTCTAGAAGATTTGACTTTAGTTTCCTTCTGGCACTTTCCTAAGTAATGTGTTGGCTACTGTAAAAGAGACCAAGTATGTCATACCTAGTGAAATGAAAACCCATTTACCTATGAACAGTTTCACGCCCTCTTGAACTCTCTCTTCAAAGTTCTTTTCAGCTTTCTCTTACAGTACTTGTCGACTTTCGGTCTCATGTCCGTGTTTAGCCTTAGATGGAGTTTACCACCAGCTTTTGGCTATGTTCGCAGACAACCCAACTTTGAAAAGACCTGATCCTGGAGTACCAAGGGCTGCTACTAGCCTCTGACCGTCCATGGGCTGAGCCTCTATCATAAGGGCTTTGTCCCCAAGATCTGTTTATTTCCCTGTGACACCTTTTTCTCAGTAATGTTAGTGACTGTAAAAGAGACCAAGCAAGTCATACCTAGTGAAATGGAAAGGATTTTCCTTTTGGGGGAGGAAACAGAGTATTACCTGTTGCAAGTGGAGGTACCCCTCATTCTTGATGGATTGAC
Organism: Protopterus annectens; assembly: GCF_019279795.1. Lineage (NCBI taxonomy): Eukaryota > Metazoa > Chordata > Ceratodontiformes > Protopteridae > Protopterus > Protopterus annectens. The sequence goes on along the minus strand of NC_056741.1, from coordinate 1,227,111,281 downwards.
ACAGAATTAAACCAGGAATTTGAGAAGTGAGCACTAAGCGCCAAGAACTTAAAGTGCATGTTTAAAAGTACATATGGCTGGCACCTCATAGTTTCTGCAATTCCTTGCCTAGTACTGTTCCTCTGTTTCTGTAATTTGTCGAATCTCTCTAGAACAGGACCGTCTTACTCTAAGCTTTTTCTGTCTTATTTTCACTATCCTGACCTCTTACAGGGGGAGGTAACAAACCCAGATATCTCAAGTAGAGTAATTCACCTACATTTACATACAAAACCTGTCCTGGATTTGTTCAAACCAGTAATTTTAATGTAGCTTAAGTTTGTGTTCAAGAAGACTATTTCGGTGTCAGTTCTGTCAACAGGAGGGCTAGGCCGTTGCTGCTTTAAGGCTTCATGGCAAAGCAGATGTACACTGCATTATACAGGGATAGTAATTTTAGGAATACTATTGTTAAGCCAAAAGTGGTTTTAGAAATGGACAGAGTCTGTGTAGCTGCTGGTATTCTTGAAACCCCAGAGCAGAGGGAGAGGTTTCCTGCATATGTTTTATGTCCATTGATGACTTTTACTGCTTGTATAAGACCAGGTCCGTTATTAAAATTAACCATTTGATTGTAGCTTCTGATGTTTTGTAGTGGGCAGGTAGGTTATTAGATACTCCCAAATGGTTGGTGATTCACATTGTTTTCTGATGTTCTAGGAGTAGTAGGTATCTGCAGAACTGCTTCAGGACAGACTTGATGTCTGTAGCCTTTCCGTGCAGGTTTTGGCCCAGAGCATTTGCTGGGCTGCACATCGTCATCTGATTATACATTACCCAGCCTTCTTTAATGTGGTTACTCATTCCACAGGGTAGAGCAAGGTCTGCAGTGGCAGTCCTCCAGAGTATCATTTGAGAAAGCACTCCCAGGAGCAGGAAGGTGTTCTCATCCCACTTGTTACGTTTGTGATTACTAGTACAACAGTGGTCAAACAGTGGACGGAGTATGGTGGTTTGAGAAGGCAGCATAACAAACGTTTCAGAAGCATCACAATTGAAGTACAAGCTCACACCCTTTTCACCCACAGGAAAGACCCATATTTAATCTTATTATGAAAAGCCAAGTGTTGTAGCCTTGCTGCTAGACAAGTGCATGGCTTTGGGCAGATGAGAACACAATTTACTTCTCTGCCTTTTTGGGTTTTATGACTTTTGTTCATCTCATCTATCCCAGTTCTGAACCCATCTGGTTAGAAAGGCACTGACTAAGCTGAAAGACTTGGAGTTTGGGCTCAGAAGACTTCCATGAGACTCCATTCTCTGCTGTCATGGTTAGTGTACAACTTGTCACATCTGTAATTTTTGTGCTAGAGATGTATGCGTGGATTGATGCATATACAAAATGGGACACTTGTTCTTCCCTTTCTTTCAGGGAGGAGCTGAATACTTAAGTTATGCATGCCCACTTAATTGAGGTGACATTTTCCAGCCTGTCTGGTCACTAAATTTTCAAACAAGATCTAGAATCTGTCTGACCACCTGCTGCTCTTTTTGGCCCTGGTCAATTCCAAAAACAGAGGAGTCTTCGTTATCAGGTAGAGGTCCTGAAGCCTCAGCCTTGCTCCTTCTAGTGGCAATGCGGAAATAGTCTACTGCTGTAGAAATTCTGCAACAGTCTTAAATTGTGGTCAGCCTGAGGACCTGGTCATTGACTTCCCAAAAAGGAGGCAGGGTCTCACTGATCACCCTCTGACCGCATGCTGTACTGATGGTCCTGGCCAACCTCAAAAGTAGAGGAGTGGATTTTCAGCATCATGGTAAGGTCTTCATACCTCAGTTTTGCTCCTCACAATGCTGTTGTACAGTTTGTGTACTTTCCGCAGCAGCACTGTAACATCCTCACTTTATTCTGGGACTGCCTGTGGTAAGGTAGTTTTCATTTTGCCACTGTGTGAAGGATTAGTAAAACATTCTTGAAGGTTGTGTTGGTCTCTTCCGGGGTAGGGGTTTAACTAAAGGGTCAGTTAACTTCTAGGAAGCTTAATGGCAGGGCCGGACTGTACTTCTCAGAAGGGTTAATGGAGGCTGTCTTGATCCTGGAGTAGCAGCTGGAGTGTTACTTCTGCCTTTTCCTGGACTTGAAGGGGACAACTGCTGATTACAAAAAAGTAGTCTTCTGCAGTAAAATGAAGGCCTATATGGCATAAGCATTAGGAGCACTTGTACAAGTAGCCTTTCAGGCTGCTGTGCTCAGTCTGTCTAGCCCATTACCTCTCACATCTTCAGCTAGTCATTGCCATGCAAACATCAGGAAAAATTATTCAGGCTGCATTCTACCGATTCTTGCTGCATTTTCCTGTGCTACTGCGTGTGTGGTGTCAGTTTTTCTGACTTCCAGAATTTTGCAGCTTTGTACAGAATTGTGTTATTCTTTTCTGCTTTTTCTTCACTTTTAGGTAGCCCCCCCTGACCATTTGGCGTGTAGGCCAGAAGTCTGATTCTCCTCCTGAGCACTTGATCACTTTACCAGCAACTCATCCTATGACAGGATCATCGCACCCTACAGCAAACAGAGTAGCTGGATTTACCTGCCTTGGAAAGGATTGGGCACAGTACTGCCCAGTGCTGTATTTACTCAGGTTTTAGTCAGGTGATGTGCATATTGAAACTAGCTAAAGCTGAAGAAGTTGCAGAACAATGTCTCGGATTAAGGGTAAATTTTAACAAGTAATTGAATTCCGGTGTTAGGCAGATTCCAACACCAGGACTATCTTGTGATCAAACTGAGTGGTCTAGCGCACCCCAATGTTAGTGATAATTGTCCTCCAGGTCAATTTTAGCAAGTTGGCCTGCCAGTTTATTTGCACACTAGTCCTGTTAGCACTTATGCCAACCAAAGTAAAGGTGTAGTGCACCAGTTTCAGATGTTATTAAAACATTATCTTTCAACTGCAGCAGAAGTTCCAGGCCTAGGCAGTCTCTGCTGTGATTTGTAGGCATGCTGAAGCTACTGGGATCAGTCTCAAGCCTTCCCTAGTAACCTTCCACAAAATGTGCCACAGTAAGTCACAAATGTCCCTGCTCCTCATTGTTGTCTGGAACACCACAACTAGCCCCAGAAAAGCCTCCCATAAAGCCAGGTGTATAGACCCTTCTCATGAGTCTCTGGTTGTGATTGGATTGGGTACTGCTTCCTAAGTGTTCCCTCCTGATAACCCAAAACGTGGAACATTTTAATTAATGTAGGAAAATGTGGATCCACAGATGCCATCTACACACAAGAGGTGGCAGCAGTTATGGAGGCGTAGTTCCAGAGAGTTGGCAGACAGCTTTAAAAAAAAATGCAATCGGGTCACCTGGGACATCCGTGACTTAGGTTCATAGGTCGGTACTAGGCTGCCGGCCCTAGGGCCTATAGAAGTGTAGCCATAACAATTCCCTGGCTGTTTCTTCCCACAGTATGTACTTCCCTGGACCCCTGGACTTGGCAAGCATGTTCCTCAGAGAGACTGTGAGTTTCTTCTGCCCACGGATTGAGCTGTTTGGTCAGAGACCACCAGACCATGGAGTTTCTGCAGCATCCTCTTAAGGTCTACAGAGCTTCAGAATTCTGCTGTCTGTCTGCCTGCTAGAGTTTATAAAGAGTAATGGATAAAGTAGGCAAGTGCATAATAGCATCTTCCATTCTGTTGCAGATGGTGCTGAAGTGTCTTTGACGTTTGTTGACTGGGTTGGTCCATCTGGGCCAAGGCCCTTTTTCAGTGGAGACCCAGGAAAAGCAGCTCCAGAGTTAGAAAATATATACAAGCTCCAAGAATAAAAACATTTGCTAGTACACAAGAAAATACATAATGTAAAGTGCGTATACAATGATAATACTGATTACAGATTATATACAATGTTGGCTAGCTATGTATATTAAGGTAGGTAGTCCAGGAGAAATTGAATTTAAAGTAAAGAGAGAGGAAGCTAGTAAGGAGTGTTTGGGTAGCAGTGAAGGAGAGAGGAGTGCAACAGTAGTTGACCATTCTACTGGTGAGGAGGTTGATACAGTAAAGGACAGTTAGTGGTAAGAGTAGGGAAAGGGTTTAGTGGGGAAGAGGGGAGGGTGGGTTTGGAAGGAGGCAGTGTTAGGTACTAGTAGGAGAAAAAGAAGTGAGAGATTGGTCAGGAGAGACGAGTTAGTCGTGGGGCTGACAGCAGTGGCAAAGTTTAAGCTAAGGTGATTTCTCAGTCTTTTTGAATAGAAATTTGGATGTAGTGTTATGTCCAGTAGGAGTTTATTCCAGTGTTTGGTGGGTTAATAGCTGTACAGGTTTTTTCCTATGTTGAGTTTGGGTTTGGTTATGATCAGAAGGTGTTGGTCAGAGCTCCGGAGTGTCCTAGTTGGGGTGTAGGATGCGATGATGGGTGATATTGCGGCACAGAATGTGGGCTGGTATAGAATGGAATGGATTATTTGGAGCTGGGAGAGAGTAAGGTTGTGAGGGAGCTCTAAACATTTCAGTTTTTGTAGAGCAAAGCAGTGGTAAGAGGAGCAGGGAAGTTATGTGGCAAATTCTGCTACTTTGTTAAAGGTGGATTCAGGTTTAGTCGTAAGAGAGGTCTGCAGGTTGGTGAGAATCTGAGAGCCATAGAGAGGGGTTAGAAGAAGGTAGGCTTGTGATAGAGAAATTTTTGCTTGAGAGGAGAGAGGGTTTGTTTCTGTAAAGAAGGCAGAGTTTTTGGTGGGTTTTCTTGATGATTAGTACATGCTGGTAAACTTTTAGCTGGTCGTCAGTGATGACCCCAAGTAGATGTTAATCATGTTTCACTGTTGCAGTCATTACACTTGGGTTATCCTGCTGGCAGGCTACCCACAGTCGGCCTGAATTCCAAAGTCCTGGTCCGACGTCTGTTGCTGTCGCCTCTTCCCTGACGTCAGTGCGCCAGGTGCATAAAAGATGCAGCCAACGCCATTTTCTTCTTGCCGCGCGGTGCCCGAAGCAAAAGCAGTTCGCAAGTGCCGGTCGGCCGACTCCTGAGATTTTCAAAATTGAATTTCAGATCCAAAGTCTTCAATAAAGCTAAGTACCCCGTTGGGGAAACTTTTTCTTGCTCCAGACTGATGTTAGTAAAAGTTAACAATTGTATTTATTGTAGGAAGCAAATACCTCATAAGGATTTTCATTCTTACTGTATTCCTTGCCTAAGCCCTGACCACGACGTAGCTAGTTGTCAGTGTTGTGCTAGATTTAACCAACGCAATATTAAGCGTCTGTCTGACTTTGCTTTACATTACTTTGGCCGAAGGTTTAACTATACAATGCCGTCAGAACAACCGACGACCAGAGTTAATAAAAAACACAAGGATAAAGAAAAGGACAGGCATCCGAGATCCAAAACCGACGACAAAGCCTCTTCTAGGCCAGTCACCGGTTCTCAGTGAGGCGCTTTAGCAACCCCTGACACCCGCTACCTCAGAGCCACAGGCCGCCTCCGACTCCCACGTGGAGACGACTAGGCCTCTGGAAACTCAAGGTATTGGGCCTACGGAAACTATTCCCTCAGATGGGTCCGGAGCCACTGAGCAGGCATCTGCTTCTGAGTGTGTTTTCAGACCTACACAGCTTACTTTCAAGACCACTTCAGCAGCCAAGGCAAAGTCTGAAACACCTTTAACGACAAACAAGTACAGCATTCTCCTGGACAGTCATCCATGCCTAAGAAACAGATGCTTAAAATGGCCGAGGACCTAATTACTTTGATCAGGGGTTCCCATCCCCCTCCTGATAAAAGGCCTAGGCAAGACACTGACTGATTCCTCTGACCAGGTTTCTATTTCTCCTGATTCCTCTTCAAAACTGGGATATTCTCTTCCTTTCTATGAGGACTCTGATGCTGAAGAATCTATCCCTTCAGCCTCTCCTCCTCAGGACCACTCTTTTGGGGAAACCCTACACACTATGAGGGAGCATTTCCACTGGGAGAGCCAAGATTATTCAGAATCCAAGAAAAGGCTCGGAGACTTTCTTTTCTTGCCTCAACACAGACCTCTTGCTATTCCTCCTGTGCTAGATATTGTAGCTGATATTTTTTCTGATTCCAGTATCTCTCCTGATTCTTTACCCCCTGCCACAGTTAAGCTGGATAGGTACTACAGGGTTCCAGATTCACATAAATTCCTTTATAAAAACCTTGCTGCTGACCCAGAAACTATATCTCAGGGTCCCAAAGGGGTCAAGGCTTCCACTGCAAAAAACCCTGTTCCCTCTTATAGAGATTCTAAAGCACTGGACAGATGGGGGGAAAAAGTTTACACCTCTGCTACTTTAGCTGTAAGGTCTTTAAACTGCCAGTTTCACATGCTTAAATATCAACAATACCTAATGTCTCTCCTAAAACAGAAAATGTATGTCCTGAAAACAAGGAAATGCAGGATTTATTGCATGCAGCCGAACAAGTGGGAAAGCATACTTTGCAATGTGGTTTTGATTCACTAGATGCTTCTTGCAGGGCCGCAGTTGCAGGTTCTGTCTTTTGAAGACATGCTTGGTTAAAGGAACAGAGCCTGCCTGATCATGTTAAAGCAAAATTATTGGATGCTCCATTACAGCATGATACTTTGGTGTTAAGGCAGAAGAGGTGTTAAAGAAAATGGAGGATAAAGCGAAATCAGTGCAGACAGTAAAGGATTTCTTACAGGTTCAGCCACCCAGATTTAGCAGGAACTGGCCGCCTAAAAATTGGTCCTTTCCAGTTTCAGACAGGCCACAGAGAGGCAGATACAGACGCCCTAGAGGCAGATCTCAGCCTTAAGGCTCATACAGGCCTAAACAATGGGGTGCTTCAGCCTCCAAAGGCGGCAAAGACAAGTCACAACCATATAGGAAACAGTCCCAATGACTTCCCACTACCAATGCCAAGCACTTACCTTTTGGCATCACCCTTAGAGGGGGGAAACTTGCACTTTTCAAACAAAATTGGCACATGATCACCCAGGACAAATGGGTACTGAATATTGTTTCTCAGGGCTACATGTTCCACTTTCACACCCTCCCAAGGGCAAAAGGTATGCCAGACCTGCCACACCATCAATGGGCAGAGGCGCAAAAATAAATTTCATCCCTCATGGACATGAGGGCTATTCAAAGAGTACCACAGCAAGAGCCAGGGGTAAGGATTTTACTCAAGACTTTTCTAGGTACCCAGAAAGGACAAAGCCTGGAAACCAATACTGGACCTGTCTACTCTAAATACTTTACTGCACGTTCCAAAATTCAAAATGTTGACACTGCAGCAACTTCTACCCATGCTGGGCAAGAAGGCTTGGCTCATAACTTTGGACCTCAAAAAGGCATACCTGCATGTCCCAATCAGACAATCTTGCAGAAGATACCTCAGATTCATAGCTGGCTCAATGCATTACCAATTTTCTGCACTGCCCTTTGGCTTATCTACTGTGCCCAGGGTCTTCACAAAATGCCTGGCACCAGTAATTGCATTTTGCAGACAAAAAGGAATTCAAATATATCCTTACTTGGACGACTGCCTTATTCAAGCAGAGAACATTCTACTAAAGCATCTGGCGTTTGTAAAAAGATTACTAATTTGCCTAGAGTACACAGTAAACAAAAAGAAATCAAAACTAGTGCCCTCTCAAGAGATGATATTCCTGGGTGCAAGCTTAAATACAACTGCCCAGATGGCTCATCTCACGCTAGACAAAGGCAACTGACTCATTACTTCCAAATGATGGCAACAAAAACCCAGTTACCTGCAAGAAAAATTCTGCAGGCTTTGGGCTTCATGGCATCCTGCATTCTGCTAATTCCATATGCAAGACTGCGTATGAGGAAGCTACAATGGTATCTAAAAAGTGTTTGGACTCAACATTGCCATAGCCAACAATAAATCTGAAGTAGTTACTTCATTTGTTCCGCAATCTGTGGGTATCGGATCCGACCTCGGATCCGAGCCAGCAGCTTCACTAGCTAAAAGATCTGAGCTCCTAGCTCCTCCCCCTACTTATAATCCCCTGCTGCCTACTGTATTACCTCAGATCGAGTTTGACATGGCTGAAGCAGGTACTTGTGAAGAGCTCCTTCGGCTTGGTGGGATAGTTACATTTTTCTCTGAGAAAATATCTTTAAATTTAATTTTTGTTTAGTTAGCGTGTGTTGAGGTAGTCATTCTCCTAGTAGAATTAGAGTTTAGAACCCTTTTCTGTAGTAGTTTTTAGTCTTAGCGTTGCGTGTTGTTCCCCTCCCCCCCTTAGTGTTTGGGTGTGTGTATGGTTAAGAAATGGCTGAAGGGCCCAAGGCCGTTTTTTCTAAGTGCTCTGAGTGTGGCCATAAGCTTTCCCCAGCTGATGGCCACACTCAGTGTGTTTTGTGCCTGGGAGTGGCCCACTTATCAACGGCTTACCCAATTTGTGCAGCCTTTAATCCCCGAGCAATTAGGGACAGGAAGAACAAGCTGATCCTGGCGGGCTTACTTCCCCAGGACTCTGCTTCATCTTCCTCCCCCTCGAAGGCTCAGGCTGCTTCCTTAGCCCCGGTGCCTTTAGCTCCCCCCGCTCTGCCTGGGACTCAAACTCCCTCTGCTATGCAGGGTTCGGGGGATGCTAGTGCTTCTGTCTCCAAAGAAAAGTGACATAAGGAGAAAGACAAGCACAGGTCTCATAAAAGGCGGGCTGAGGATCACCCCTCACCCCCCCATCTAAAGTTGTTAGTTCTCCCTCGAGGGCCTCCGGATCCTCCCCCTCTAGGCTCCGTTCGCCTTGGTTCTCGCCGGAGCCAGAGGAGGACTACCAGTCTCCTTAGAGGTCATCGAGGCGGCACTCCTGGCCCGCCTCGACGACTTCCTCTGGATCGACCAGGAGCCTTAGCGACATGAACATGGATCGGATGATGCGTCGATTCCTGCAGACCCAAATGCAGATGGGGGTGCTCTTGCCCCCCCCCTCCCCTCAGGGGGGGAGCGCAGTCCCTCTCTTTGCTCCGATCACTCCTTCTCCGACCCGCTTTAGGGTTTTGGAGTCATCGGATCCGGGCCCTTTCGGAGCCGGGATTTCATCGGCGCCGATAGCTCCTAGCTCCTGTATTTTCATCGACACCGATAGCTCCTGTATTTTCATCGACGCCGACTGTACCCTCGAGCATGTTGGATCCTGTCTGTCAGGGCTGAGGGCCGAGCATCAGATCCATAGGGATTGGTGTGTCTCAGGCGCAGTGTGGATCGGATCACACTTCTATCTCGGATCCGACCGTTTCGGCTCCGACACTGATCCCTGCTTCGGAGCCGAGGAGACTACTTTCGGAGCCTGGGGAAAATTGTTTTTCGGCTTTTGAGGTAGTGGAGAGGGTGCTGTCGGAGGTCTTCCAGATCCCCGGTCTGGGCCTCGGATCCTCCCGCTTTCCCTATGCATGTGGGTCTATCTTCCATCATCCATCCTATGGGACAGCCTGCTCAAACCCTCCAGTTAGTTCCCTTAGAGGAACAGGACCCCGTGTGCGAGCCCTCCTCTGACAGTCCCACCGAGGATGTGCCTCGCAAACGGCAGTGTAAAAGGAGGCACTTGGACTCCCCTGAGTCCTTCACCACGGACACGGATTTGGATGAAGGGGAAGGTTCCCCAAGGTCACCCCCCGAGGATGTCTCCTTTGGAGACATCATGGAAATGTTGCGTATTAGAGGGGGGTGGTCTGCCCAAAAAACCTTCCTCAGAAGAATCGATGTTCCTGGAGGCGTTTGAGGCAGACCCGTCTACCTCCTGGGTGTCCCCCCCCCGGCTGACCCCCTGGTGGACTTAATCACCCCCAGGGCGTGGAAAGAGCCCGACACCGTGAAGCCAATCCCTAGACGTCCTGACAAAGTTCTTAGCCCCCCCGCAGATAGGCAGTCCTGGGCTAAGGGGTCCCCTGTTGATGCCATGTTGGTGGCGGCCGCCACGAAGGAGGAACTTGCACAGGGGAGAGTTCCTCGGTCCATCCTCTGGATAAGGAATCTCGGGCGATGGATCGTATTGGGAAGCGGATGTTTGCTTCAGCAACCTTCTCCATAAGGGCGCTGAACTATATGGCACACACATTATTAGGCTACAGCGAGACTTAAGGAATATGCTGCAGCCCCCCCCCCCCCAGAGTCCATGACTGTCGCTGATAAAAGCACATTTGCGACTCGTATGGCCACTCTGAATCCATCTCTAACACGTCCATGCGGCTACTCTCATGCTACGAAGGGAAGCCGCTAGGGCTAGCGGAGCCGGGGTAGTCTTGTGGCGTCACGCCTGGCTCCGCCTTTGCGATTTCATGGAACCCTTCAAGGCGTCCTTCGCGAATGCGCCCTTTGACAGATCTTCACTTTTTGGCAAGACCGTATGCGAAACACTGGTCCAAAGCGAGAAGGATGGGAAGACACTGTCTGCCGTTGGGGTCCGCTTCTCGAATCCCCAACGATCCTTTTCAAGGAATCAGAGGGGACAAAAGAAATTGTGGTTCCACAAGTCTCAGCAGTCTCATCCTGCTTCAGACCCCTCGTCCTCTAGAAGCAGAGGACGACAAGGTGGACACCGGCCCAGAGGCAGAGGGGGGCCGCTTAACTTCGGGTCTACGGAACCTTTCTCTGACAAGCCCGCGCAACAGCCCTGAGGGCTTACCCGGCTGTCCCTCTCTGGAGGCAGTCGGTGGGCGTTTATCAGAGCATCTGTCAAATTGGGAGTCCATCACGACAGATCGATGGGTGCTCCGAATCATATCCAGAAGTTACACCATTCCCTTCATGAACCTACCCCCCCAAAGTCAAGCGCCTCTCCGATGTCCCACCCGATCAAAGGGAGGCAGCAGCTTCAGAGGTGTCAAAGCTGATGGAAGAAAGAGCCATCCAGCCCGTCTCCCCAGACCAGTCCGTATTGGGCTAGTACTCCAGGTTCTTTTTGGTGCCAAAGAAGACTGGGGACTCAAGACCGATTCTAGATCTCTCCGCCCTGAACCTGTTCATTCCCAAGGAGAAGTTCCGGATGTTCACTCTTCAGTCTTTTCTCCCCCTTCTGGAGAACAACTGGATGTAGTCTGTAGACCTCAAGGATGCATACTACCACATTCTGATGGACAGGCGATCCAGGAGGTTCCTCCGCTTCCGGCTGGGAGACGGTCATTATCAATTCAGGGTTCTCCCATTTGGCCTCACCTCAGCCCCCATGGTGTTCACCAAGGTCATGGCAGTGGTTGCAGCCCACCTGAGGCTCCAGGGCATTCAGGTGTTCCCGTACCTGGACGACTGGCCCCTTGCCGCCCCCAACAGGTATCAACTCTGTTGCAAGGGATTATGCTCTGACTCTCGCCCAGAGTTTGGGCATATCAGTGAACCTTCAAAAGTCCTTCCTTCAACCAGTGCAGGTTTTGGAGTTTATAGGGGGCCAAATTTGACACGAGCATCTCTCGGGCCTTCCTAACCCCGGACAGGCTCAACAGCTTATCGCATCAGATCTTAGCCCTTCTTCGAAGCCCAGCTCCTGCGGCGGAGTTAGTCCTGAGGGCACTGGGGTCTATGGCAGCGGCCATCGGTCTCTCTCTTCATGCTCGCCTACGAATGAGGGTCTTACAGTGGACTCTTCAAGTTCAATGGTCACTAGTGTTTCACCCGCTGAGCACTCCTATTCCACTGAGCAGAATTTGCAGGGACTCCCTCCTTTGGTGGCTTCAGTCGAGAGAGCTGCAGGAAGGGAGACACTTTGTATTTCCCCCACCCCAAGCCACGTTGACCATGGATGCTTCTCGCCTCGAGTGGGGGGGGCATTGTTCGGGCAGAACCGTCCAAGGCACGTGGAACCCCATAGAGGCTGCTTTGCATATCAATGTCCTAGAGATGAGGGCGGTGCTTTTAGCGTTGCAAGCTCTCCATGACCTATTCCCTCTAGGGACTGTTGCGATCCAGACAGACAACATGGTGGTAGTCTGGTACATAAACAAATGGGGAAACCAGGTCTTATCCCCTCTGCCGCGAGGCTGAGAGTGAGAATGGGCGATATCCACCAACCACTTTCTGGTAGCAATGCACATTCCGGGTCGGTCCAACATATTGGCGGACAAACTGAGTCAGGTGATTCTCATCCCGTACGAGTGGTCTCTCAGTCCTTCAGTTGCGAAGCAGATCTTCCGCACATGGGGTAGGCCTCACTGCAATCTTTTCGCCTCTCCGTCAAACACAAAGTGCAGCGAGTACTTCGCAGTACTTCCCCCTTCAGGGGAGACCCCGAGAGAAGCTCTGGTGCATGCTTGCCACCCGGTCTTTTTTATGCTTATCCCCCCCTCTCGCTTATGACTAAGTTCATTCAGAAAGCACGTCGGTTGGGGAGCAAAGTTATCCTCATAGCCCCATTCTGGCGTCGTCAGATCTGGTTCCCTTATCTGCGGTCTCACAGTATAGTTCCTCCATGGATCCTGGATCCCATTCCAGATTTGATTTCGCATCCTGCAGGATGCCAAACCCCGAACCTGCTAAACCTCAAGCTGACTGCTTGGTTGATCCAGTTCCTCTGATGGCTAGGACTCCCGGTATGTCATCACCAGTGAAGGCCATTATGGTGGCGGCCCATAAGCCTGCTACCAGAAAAATTTACAATAGTAAATGGAAACGGTTTTCCATCTGGGCCGAGGGCAAGGGCCTGGATCCTTTTACAGTCCCTATTCCAACGATTCTGGATTTTCTGTCGCTAATCTTTCAAAAAGGAGCTAGCACTTCCACTGTTAAGGTACAACTAGCAGCCATTTCCCATTTTCACGTGGGAGATGGACTGGGATCTGTAGCATCTTCAAAGATATGCAAAACCTTCATGAGGGGCATTTTTCTTTTGAAGCCACCAGTAAAGTTGGTGCTTCCTCCATGGGACTTAACTTTAATCCTACAAGCTTTGACAAGTCCACCTTTTGAGCCTGCCACCTCGGTTCCATAAAAAAATTGTCTTGGAAAACAGCCTTTTTAGTGGCTATTACGTCAGCCAGGAGGGTTTCAGAACTCCAAGCCCTGTGCATGAAACCCCCCTACCTCATTTTTCACAAGGATAGAGTGTCTCTCAGGACTAACCCGTCTTTCCTACCAAAGGTGGCTTCAGACTCAAATATTAACCAATCAATCAATTTACCGGTATTCTTCCCAAATTTTCAGAACAAAGGGGAGTACACATTGCACAAAACTGGATGTACACAGGCAGCTATGTTTCTACCTGCACAGGACTAAAGATTTTCGCAAGTGTGATCAGTTGTGTCTCTTTCGCCAAATCAGCTATGGGAAAGGCAATTTCTAAAGTAACCCTAGCTAATTGGATTTCTCAGTGCATAATCCGCGGGTATACGTCCTCGGGTAAACCAGTCCCTATGGGAATCCACGCTCATTCAACCCGATCCATTGCTACATCAGCAGCCTTCTGGTCCAGGGTCCCTCTGGACAACATATGTTCAGCAGTTACTTGGTCCTCTTCTCATACGTTCATTTCCCATTATAAATTGGATATGGTTTCGAGGAGTAGGGCTTCCTTTGGCTCTGCGGTGCTTCAGAATATCCTTCCATAAGGCCACCCAGGGTTATTTTTATAGGTAGCTGGGGACTCTGTCCCACAGGTTGCAGAACAAATGAAGTAACTACTTCAGATAAAGAAGTTACGTACTCACCATAACGTTCCATCTGAGTAGGTACTTCATTTGTCTGCAACCAACCAACCCCCTCCATGCCCCCTAACCATATCATGATACCTGGTCACCTGAAAAATGTTATTTTTCATGAGGTTAGGCAATACTTGATCCTCTATCGAAGGTGTGATTTTTTTTGGACTGAACAAACTCGATCTGAGGTAATACAGTAGGCAGCAGGGGATTATGGGTAGGGGTGAGGAGTTAGGAGCTCGGATAATTTAGCTAGTGAAGCTTCCGGCTCGGATCCGAGGTCGGATCCGATACCCACAGGTTGCAGACAAATGAAGTACCTACTCAGATGAAACATTATGGTGAGTACATAACTTCTTTTTACTCTCATTCCCTGCCTGCAACAGGAGTTTCGATGGTGGGCACTGGCCTGTCACCACAAGGGACAGCCATTCACTTTACCCACAGCCAGGCAGACACTAACAACAGATGCATTGGATTATGCCTGGGGTCGCACATGGCAGGAAAATGTATACAGGGCATGTGGCCCACAAGCCAAATGCATCTTCATATCAATCAAAAAGAGATGCTAGCTGTACAGAATGCCCTGACAGCCTTTAACGATCTACTCCATCCAGGACAACTGTTGCTAAAGACGGACAATACTACAGTCATGTGGTACATAAACAAGCAAGGGGGCACATATTCCTACCCTGTCTGCAGGCAAGCCATGACTTTGTGGAACACATCATTGACCTATCAAGTACACCTGCAGGCACAATTCCTGCCAGGAAAGACAAATACTCTGGCAGACGAACTAAGCAGAAACCTCATGGACCCTCACGAGTGGAAACTAGATCCACAAGTCTTCAACATGATCACAAGGAAATGGGGTTGCCCAGACATCTATTTGCCTCCCCTCACAACTGCCAACTACGGAGATTCTGCACAAGGACTTATCACACACAAGCATGGAAGGTGGATGTTCTTATCATTCAGCTGGAAAACGCTAACAGTTTATGCCTTTCCTCCACTGCTTCTCCTTCACAAGGTACTCCTAAAGGTCAGACAAGAGAAGCCAAAAATGATTCTGATTGCCCCAGACCCCAGATTGGCCACGCCAGCACTGGTACCCGATCCTAAAGAGCTTGTCTCAAACCTCAGCCTATGCTTTACCTCATATTCCTCATCTTCTGACCCAACAAAACAATCAGATCTTACACAGCCAACTCAGAACCTTAAACCTGGCTGCATGGCGAATAATATAACCACTCAGAACACACCTCTCTCTCAAGCAGTCATGGACTTCATTTTGGAAGCCAGGAGGCCCAGCACCAGAAAATCTTATGCAGACAAATGGAAGAGATTCTGTGCTTGGAATGAGGCTCAAGGAATTGAACCGCTTGTTCCAAATATTCCTCAGATTTTACAATACCTAACTGAGATGCTGGACAAAGGCCTATCCTTCTCATCAGTTAAGATCCATGCCTCTGCCATTTCAGCTCATTACAATATGGAACCTCCTATTTTTTCACATCCACTACTAAGGCAGTACCTCAAGAGGGGCCAGAAACATAAGACCCCCAAGGAGAGCACCGATACCTACATGGGATCTCAATTTTGTCTTGGAAAAACTCACACTGCCTCCTTTTGAACCAGCCAATACAGCTGGGAGATAATTCTTATCATGGAAAACAGCTCTACTCCTAGCAATAACTTCAGCAAGAAGAGTCTCAGAGTTACAGGCATTAGTGGCAGTGGAACCTTTTATCATTTTCCATCCGGACAGGGTTTCTCTAAGGACAAATCCAACATTTATGCCAAAGGTGGTATCCAGTGTGGCTCTTAACCAAACCATTCATTTGCCTACTTTTTATCCAAATCCCCAGAATAAAGGGGAGAGACTTCTGCCTTCTTTGGACATACACAGGCAGCTATGCTTCTATTTGGACAAAACTAAAGCTTTCAGAAAGACTGAGCAACTTTTTATGGCATATGCTGCAGGATCACAAGGAAAGGCTATCTCATAGCAGACTATTTCAAAATGGATAGGACACTGCATTCGTTTCAGCTATGCACAGCATGGCAAATCAGTGCCTAAGGACATTAGGCCACATTCGACCAGGGCAGCAGCCACATCAGCAGCCTTTCTCAGAGGAGTACCAACCAAGGAAATTTTGGAGGCTGCAACTTGGAGTTCAGTGCACATTTTTACCAAGCACTACCACTTACCTCTTTACTCTAAATCCAGAGCAGGCTTTGCCACTGCAGTTCTGCAGTGCCTGGTAGACTCTCCTAATTCTATTTAGTCCCAGCCACCCAACCTCTGATTTGGGATTCAACCCAAGTGTAATGACTGCAACAGTGAAACACTATGAACAATAGTACATTTGTGTACCCTACCATAAATGTAGATGTTTGAGTGTATTCACTGTTGCAGTCCAGGTTACCCTCCCACCATCCCTCTTTCATTGCTGGGTCTTATCTGTACTTCTCTATTCTATACAACCTATGTGGTGTATTTGCTTGTAGATGAAGGTAATGTTTGTTAGTGCATGCATTTTTATTTGCAGAAGTTTTAACCTACCCTTTTGGGGGCACCTGACATCTGGGGCAGGAAAAACTGAAGAAAATGGCGTCGGCTGCATCTTTTATACCCTTGGCGCACTGACGTCAGGGAATAGGCGACAGCAACCGACGCCGGACCAGGACTTTGGAATTCAGGCCGACTGCGGATAGCCTGCCAGCAGGATAACCCAAGTTTAATGACTGTAACAGTGAATACACTCTAACATCTACATTTATGGTAGGTACAGAACTGTACTTTTAGTGTGATTATCCACCATGATGGGTGTGTTGTTGTGAGAGGAGATGGAGAAGTTTGGTTTCAGGTGGGTCTTTGTTTTTGGAAGAAAGAGGAGGAGTTTGGTCTTTTTTGGGTTTAGGATTAGATGGTTTTGGTTGAGCCAGGTCTCGATAGACAAGAAGGATTCCAGAGTTTAGAATGGAGTATGGGAAGTTTGTCTGCAATAGTGATGACTGTGGAGTCATCAGCATATCGCATTAGGGATGAGTGTGGAGTAGAGCTAGATAACTGGTAAAAATGTTGAAAAGCAGTGGTCCTAGGATTGATCCTTGGGGAACTTCCATCAGTACTGGAAGCTCTGGGGAGATAGCGGAATACCATTTGACAGACTGGAAGCAGTTACTAAGATAACTAGAGAACCAGGAGATAGTGGCAGGGGGATAGGTTTAGGTGAGAGTGTTTCTCTAAGAGTAATTGATGGTGGACAGTATCAAATGCTTTTGTTAGGTCAAGAAAGATAAGTTTATTTTGTTCCCTAGCTTGAACAATAATATTTATGAATGAGATGAGAGTTGTAGAAGTACTATGGCCAGGGTGGAAACCAGGTGGGGTAATTAAGTTGCCTTGGGCGAGGTTCTGGAGAATTTGTTTGTGTGCACATTTTTCCAGGATCTTGGATAGGGGAGCTAGTATTGTGACAGGCCTATAGGTAGTTCAGTGGAGTTACCTCCCTTTTGGATAGGTATAGTGTAAAACTTCTTCCATATGACTGGGAGTGTAGCTTCAGTAATAGATCTGTTTATGAGGATAGAGATGGGTAGGGCTATGGAGTTAACAACTAGTTGAAGACAAAGTGGAGGGAGACAGTCTATGGAGGGAGAGCAAGGTTTGAGCTTAAGAAGCAGCGATTTTATGTAAGAGGTAGTTAATGTTTTTAAGTTTAAAGTAGGTGAGGGGTTAGGGTGATAAGGGGGGAGGCAGGTGGGGTGGTGTTGGAATTAGTGTTTAAGTTTGCTAATGGATTCTATGAAGTAAAAGTTGACGTTAGCAGTTTGGAGAGGAGTAAGTGTGGGGTTTGGCCGGGGGGATGGAAGGGTTTCCTGGATGTAGGATATTGTTTATAGTTTGCCTGAATTTTTTGGGGTTATAAAGGTGT
Source organism: Protopterus annectens (assembly GCF_019279795.1). NCBI lineage: Eukaryota > Metazoa > Chordata > Ceratodontiformes > Protopteridae > Protopterus > Protopterus annectens. The sequence goes on along the minus strand of NC_056741.1, from coordinate 1,227,093,721 downwards.
GTTTTTCGGGGGGTTAGTATAGTAATGTTTTTTGTCATCTTTATTTGATTTCTTTGCCTGGTTACGAAGTTGTCAGTATTGTTGTAGGTGAACGGGCAATTTGGTTCTGATCCATAGTTTCCATTGAGTGTCTGTGCCATTAGTGAAAGAGTGGAGGGAGTAAGCCAGGGAGACAGTGGAGTTAATCCTGATCTTGCTTAAGGGGGCCAGGGAGTTTAAAATGCTGAGGAATGTGTTAAATACCATGATTGCTTCCTCAAGGTAAATGTTTGAGAAAGGTCCAGTCAATAAGGGAGAGCTGATAGTTGAGTTTGTTTGGGTCAAAGTTTTTTACCTTACTGCAGGTTTTAAATGTGTGGTTTGAGTGTGTATTGAGTAAAGCGGAGGACTTTGGTAGGAGAGTGGTTGCTAAGGGTATCAGGAAAGTGATATCTGTGAGGATGGGATACAAGGATCCAATCAGGTATGGAGGAGTGGGTGGTGGATTTGGTGGTGTAGGTTGAAGTTGACTAACTGGGAGAAACCATGTAGGTTTATGGAGGTAGAGGGAGATATGGTTGTGAGTGTGGACCAGTTGATATTGACATTTTACCTTTATCTTGCCCAAGTGGGTTATTTCCAACGAGATATCAAACTAAATATTCTTTGTGGATGAGCTAATGGTTAGTATTTAGGAACAGACGTTGGGGGCATAGGCTGCATCTTTGCTTGCAAACCATATTGTAAACAAATGTACACTGGGGTGCATGGTAAAAGTGGAAAGCCTGTGGAATTCCTCAGACAGACCAAAGCACATGCATGCCTTAAGAGATGCTGGCTGTGATCCATGCCATAAAATGTTATCTATGGTATCCTGGATCTCTACAGGTGATGTCAGGCAGCACCATGGTGATATGGCACATAGGCAGGGGGGATACAAGGTCGTACACTCAGACTGGCTATAATGGCTTGGTATATATAACACAACCCTTCAAGCATCTTATTTTCCATCCAAGTAAAATGCAATGGCATCCAAACTGAGCAGTACCAGGACAGACCTGATGAAAGAAAACTGAATGAGGGTGTACTCCGGCCCCCATTCCTACTACAGATCCCGACGCCACTCCTGGCGGGGAAACTCAGAATTTAGACAGGCCTGCCATTTCTCAAGGGGTCTTCAGGCCTTCCTCCTTCTCTATTAAAGCCTTCACTAAATCTAAAGCAGCCAAGAAAACCAAAAAACAGGTTCCTCAGACCCCCTCTCAAGGCACCATGCCTAAAAAAACAGATGCTTAAAATGGCTGAGGATTTGATTACTCTTATCAGGGGTTCTCAAACCCCCTCTGACAAAAGGCCCAGATTAGAGGAAGACTACCCTTCCTCAGATCAAGCTTCTATTACCTCAGAACTATCTGAGGACCAGGATTATGCCTATTCTCCATTCGAAGACTCTGATGCAGAGGAGTCTATTCCCTCGGTCTCCCCCATGAGGACTTCTCTTTTGGGGAAACCCTGCATACATTGAGGGAACACTTTCACTGGGAAGGCCAAGATTACTCAGATTCCAAGAAAAGGCTCAGGGAATTTCTTCTGCTCCCCCAGCATAGGCCTCTGGCTATCCCTCCTGTTTTAGATATATTGGATGATGTGTACACAGAAGCCAGCCTTAATCCTGATTGTTTGCCTCCAGCTCCTGTTAAACCAGACAGGTATTACCGGGTTCCTGATTCTCACCAGTTCCTATATAAAAGCCAATCTGCTGACCCAGAAACAATTTCACAGGGTCCCAAGGGAATTAAGGCCTCTACTGCTAAAAATCCATTACCTTCAGAGAGAGATTCCAGAGCTTTAGAAAGGTGGGGGGAAAAAGGTGTACACCTCGGCCACTTTAACCATGAGGGCATTAAACTGTCAGTTCCATATGTTAAAGTATCAACAGTTTTTGATATCTCAGCTGAAAAGCAAGATGACACAACCAGAACAACCAGATTTAAAAGAGTTGCAGGATTTGTTGCGTGGTGCAGAGCAAGTGGGTAAACATACCTTGCAGTGTGGTTTTGATGCTTTAGAGGCCTCATGTAGAGCTGCTGTTACGGGGTCTGTTATACGTAGGCATGCTTGGCTCAAAGAGCAAACCTTACCAGATCATGTCAAAGCTAAATTATTGGATGCACATCTTCAAAAAGATGTATTGTTTGGTGTTGAAGCTGAGGAGGTGCTAAAGAAAATGGAGGAAAAAGCAAAATCAATGCAAACAGTGAAAGATTTTCTGCAGGTACAGCCTCCATGTTTCAGCAGAAACTGGCCTTCAAAAAAATTGGTCCTTTCCAGCCACGGACAGACCTCAAAGGGGCAGATACAGGCGCCCAAGGGGCAGAGGTCAATCTCAAGGATCTTTCAGAGCCAGACAGTGGCAAGCACCCAACCCCAAGAGGTGGAGAAGATAGATCACAGTCTTTTAGAAAAAAGACACAATGACTTCCCCCTACACCTGCCAAGCAAAGCTTTAATGGCAGCACCTTTGGGTGGAAAACTGACGTTATTCTCAAAAAATTGGCATATTGTTACAAAAGACAATTGGATTCTGGACATTATAGACAGAGGCTACAGGTTCCACTTTCACACCCTTCCAAAAATGAGAGGCATGCCAAACCTGCCACAAAATCAAAGGGCAGAGGTACAAAAACAAATTTCATCTCTCATGGACATGAAAGCAATTCAAGAGGTACCTGCTAAAGAGCAAGGTCAAGGGTTTTATTCCAGACTATTCCTGGTACCGAGGAAAGACAAAGATTGGAGACCTATCTTAGACCTGTCCATCCTAAACACATATCTACAGGTGCCAAAATGCAAGATGCTCACATTACAGCAGCTTCTTCCCATGCTGGGCAAGGAGTCTTGGCTGGTAACATTGGACCTCAAGGAGGCATACCTGCATGTCCCTATCGGACAAGATTGCAGAAGATACCTCGGATTTCTTGCAGGTTCAACCCATTGCCAATTCTCTGCATTGCCCTTTGGCTTATCTACTGCACCCAGAGTGTTTACAAAATGCCTGGCATCAGTAATCGCCTTCTGCAAACTACAAGGGTTACAAATCTACCCATATCTGGACGGCTGCCTGATCCAAGCTGACAGCAAGGACATACTACTGCAGCACCTGGCGTTTGTAATAAAACTGTTGAACTTCCTGGGATACACAGTCAACAAAAAGAAATTAAAACTAATACCCTCTCAACAAATAATATTCCTGGGTATCAGCTTGGATACAACCACCCAGATGGCCTACCTCACGCCAGACAAGCAAGGGCAACTGTCTCAATACTTCAGAAAAATGGCAACTTACACCAGTCTAACTGCAAGGAAAATCCTGCAGGCTCTGGGATTCATGGCATCTTGCATCCTACTAATCCCATGTGCAAAGCTGCATATGAGGAAACTTCAATGGTACCTGAAAAACTTATGGTCTCAACACAGCCACAGCTTGGAAACAATTATCCCACTCATTCCATGCCTTCAAAAGGAATTTTTGTGGTGGACTCAAGCTTGCCAAAGAAACACAGGTCTTCCTTTCTGTGTACCTCAAGCAACTCAAATCATCACAACAGACGCCTCAGACTACGCCTGGGGAGCACACATGACAGATCAGTGCATTCAGGGAAAATGGACCCGAAAAGAGAAGCACCTTCACATCAACAAAAAGGAAATGCTAGCCATGCAAAAGGCTATTATGACCTTCAAAGACCTACTGCATCCAGGCCAGCTATTGATAAGGACAGACAACACCACAGTGATGTGGTACGTAAACAAACAGGGGGGAACTCATTCATACCCCCTGTGCAGGCAAGCCATGACCCTATGGAACACAGCACTGGAATTGCAAATTCAACTGCAGGGACAATTCCTGCCAGGGAAGGAAAATACACTGGCAGACAACCTTAGCAAAAATATGACAGATCCACACAAATGAAAGTTGCATCCTCGGGCATGGGGACAGCCAGACATAGATCTCTTTGCTAGCCACAGAAATTGCCAGTTGAAAAAATTTTGTTCAAGGACCTATCATCCAAAGGCCTGGAAAGTGGACGCACTTTCCTTCAATTGGGCAACATTGACCGTCTATTCCTTCCCTCCTCTTCCGCCCAAAGTTCTATTAAAAGCCAGAGCAGAGAGGCCGAAAATGATCCTCATCGCTCCAGCCTGACCAAGACCACACTGGTATCTGCTCCTGAAGAGCCTGACACATTCCCCACCATGGATCCTACCTCTAGTCCCTCTTCTGTTGTCCCAGCACAACTACAAAACCCTTCACAGCCATCTCAAAACTCTAAATCTAGCTGCATGGAGAATTCCTTGATTTCCCAACAGTTTCTCCTCTCCAAGGAGGTGCAGGATGTAATCTTGGAGGCCAGAAGACCTTCTACTAGAAAGGCTTACTCTGCCAAATGGAAACGATTTTGTGCCTGGAATCAAGAAGAGACAGAATCCTTGGGTAATAAATATTCCTCAAATTTACAGTACCTAGCTGAGATGTTAAACAATGGACTTTCCTTCTCCTCCATCATGATCCACGCTTTAGCCATCTCTGCACAATACAACACAGATCCTTCATTATTCTCTCACCCTCTCTTAAGGCAGTTCTTCAGAGGGGCAAAGAATTTAAAACCCCAAGGAAACCACCAGTCCCTGCTTGGAACCTCAACTACGTATTGGAAAAGCTGACCCTGCCTCCCTTCGAGCCAGCTTCTTCAACAGAGTTACAGTACTTGTCTTGGAAAACAGCCTTTCTTCTGGCTATCACCTCAGCACGCAGGGTTTTGGAGCTACAGGCCCTCATGGCTGTGCAACCATTCATCATTTTCCATCAGGACAGAGTTTCCTTAAGAACCAATCCTACCTTTATGCCAAAGGTAGTATCCAGTGTAGCTTTGAATCAGACTGTCCACTTACCTACCTTTTATCCTAATCCACAAAACAAAGGGGAAAGACTACTACATTTCTTGGACATTCACAGACAACTTCGTTACTACTTGGACAGAACAAAGCCATTCAGGAAATCTGAGCAACTTTTTGTGTCCTATGCTGTAGGTGCTCAGGGAAAGGCTATTTCCAAACAGACAATTTCAAAATGGATAGCTCACTGCATACGCTTTTGTTACTTATTTCATGGAAAAACTGTGCCTGCATGCATCAGATCCCACTCCACCAGAGCCACAGCTACCTCTGCAGCCTTCCTCAGGGGGGTCCCTACCAAGGACATTTTGGAAGCAGCCACCTGGAGTTCAGTGCACACTTTCTCCAAGCACTATCACCTCCCACTATTCTCAAAATCTAGAGCGGGCTTTGCCACAGCAGTCCTGCAGGGCATCCTAGCCCCTCCTAGTTCCACTTAGTGCCTACCACCCTTACTTAGCTTTGGGATTCTACCCATCTGTTATGACTGCAGCTGTATGCACGATGAACATAGTACAGTTTTGTACCTACTATAAATGTAGATGTTCGAGTGCTCATACAGCTGCAGTCCAGGTTTCCCTCCCTCCATCCCCTCTTAAGACAGGCCTTATGACAAACACTTTTCATATAACCTTTTTGGGGTATTCTTTTATGGTGTATTTGCTTGCAACTACTGTTTTTGATTTATCAACATTGCATCTTTGCATAACATTGTTTGCCTTCCTTCTGGGGGCACCTGACATCTGGGGCAAGAAAAACTGAAGAAAATGGCGTCTGCTGCCTCTTTTATACCCCTGCCGTACTGACATCGGGGAAGAAGCAACGACAACCGACGCCAGACCTAGACTTTGGAATTCGGCCGACCGAGGACCCGCCTGACGGCAGGATAACCCATCTGTTATGACTGCAGCTGTATGAGCACTCTAACATCTACATTTATGGTAGGTACAAAACTGTACTTTTTCTGCACTGCCCTTTGGCTTATCTACTGTGCCCAGGGTATTCACAAAGTGCCTAGCTCCAGCCATTGCATTTTGCAGGCAAAGAAATATTCAGATATACCCATACCTGCACGATTGTCTAATTCAGGCAGAAAGCCAGGACATACTTTTGATTCATCTGGCCTTTGTTCAAAGGGTGCTGTCTTGTCTGGGGTACACCATAAACAAAATTAAATCACACTTGGTACCCTGTCAAATTATTTTCCTGGGAGCAAGCTTGAATACAACTTCCCAGATTGCTTTCCTCATGCCAGAGAAAGGAATTCATTTGACAACCTACTTCAAACAAGTGGCCACAAAAACCCAGTTATCTGCAAGGCAAATACTGCAAGCTTTGAGGTTTATGGCCTGCTGCATTCTTCTAATTCCATATGCAAGGCTGCATATGATGAAACTACAGTGGTATCTGAAAAGCCTGTGGTGGCAACATTCTCAGGATCTAGAAGCAATGATTCCTATCATACCTTGCCTACGCCTAGATTTCCTTTGGTGGGCAGAGACCTGCCACCAAAACAAGGGACTGCCATTCACACTACCCCTGCCATCCAAACCTTAACAGACGCATCAGACTATGCATGGGGGGGCTCACCTGGCAGGGAAGTGCATTCAGGGCAGATGGAACCAAAGTCAAATGCACATGCACATAAATCAAAAGGAAATGTTAGCTGTACAGAATGCTCTGACAGCCTTCAAGGACCACATATTCCAGGACAACTAATGGTAAAGACTGACTACGCCTCTGTCATGTGGTACGTAAGCAGGGGGGTACGCATTCCTACCCCTTCTGCAGACTAGCCATGGCATTGCAGAACACAGCCTTGAGCTACCAAGTGAATCTACAAGCTCAATTCATGCCAGGGAAACTAAATACACTGGCAGACGGACTAAGCAGATACCTCATGGACCCACAAGAATTGGAAACTGGAACCAAGGATTTTCCACATGTTGACAAGCAAATGAGGGAGCCCAGATATAGACCTGTTTGCCTCCCCCCAGAATCATCTGTTGGATAAATTTTGCACAAGGATTCCCCACAAGCTAGTTTGCAAAGTGGATGCTCTATCCTTCAGCTGGAAAAACCTATCCGTTTATGCCTTTCCTCCTCTGCCTTTGCTCTCCAAAGTACTACTAAAGATCAAACAGGACAAGCTAAGGACGATTTTAATTGCACCAGACTGGCCACGCCAACACTGGTACCCCCTCTTGCACAGTATGTCAGACTCCTTCCCTGTTGTCTCAGCAGGAGAACCAGATTCTGCACCCTCAGCTGCAAGCCTTGGACCTAGTAGCCTGGTTAATTACTTAATCTCTCCTTTACCACCCCTCAGTAAATCAGTGATGGATATCATTTTAGAGGCAAGGAGGCCTAATACTAGAAAATCTTATGCTGCAAAATGGAAAAGATTTTGTGCCTGGAACCGATCTGAAGGGATGAGTGCAGCTGTGCCCAGTTTACCTCAGATTCTACAATACTTGACTAAGATGCTTCATAAGGGCTCGTCCTTTTCCTCCTTCAAATTTCACGCCTCAGCCATTTCAGCTCGTTATAGCACAGAGCCTCCCCTCTTTTTTCACCCACTGCTCAAGCAGTTCCTCAGAGGGGCCAAAAATTTATGGCCACCCAGGAGAGCTGCAACTCCAGCCTGAGACGTTAACTTTGTTTTGGAGAAACTCACTCTTCCTCCTCTCGAGCCAGCTGCTACTGCAGATTTAAAATTCCTTTCTTGGAAAACAGCTTTCCTTTTAGCAATCACTTCAGCAAGAAGGTTATCCGAATTACAGGCCTTTATGGCAGGTGGAGCCTTTCATCATATTTCATGTGGACATGGTTTCACTCACAACCACTCTCTCCTTCATGCCCAAGGTGGTATCCATTGTGGCTCTTAATCAGTCCATTCATTTGCCTACCTTCTTTCCTAACCCACAGAACAAAGGGGAACAGATACTGCACTCCTTAGATGTGCACAGACAACGTAGATTCTACTTGGACAGGACTAAACCTCAAAGGAAATCTGAACTGCTGCTGGTGGCATTTGCTGCTGGGACAGAGGGGAAAGCAATTTCAAAGCAAACTGTTTCAAAATGGATTGGCCACTGCATTCATTTCTGCTATAAGCGTCATGGAAAACCTGTCTCACAGGGCATCCAGACCCCATTCGACCAGGGCTGTATTTACCTCTACAGCCTTTATCAGGGGTGTCCCTACCACGGACATCCTAGAAGCTGCTACCTGGAGTTCTGTACATACTTTCACCAAGCATTATCATTTGCCAATTTTCTCTAAATCCAGAGCTGGCTTTGCCACTGCTGTCTTGCAGGGCCTTATAGCTGGTCCTAATTCTATTGAAATTCCTCCTCCCAAACTTAGCTTTGGGAATCTATCCAAATGTAGTGACTGCAACAGTGAAACACGAAGAACATAGTACGGTTGTGTACACTTACCATAAATGTAGATGTTGGAGTGTATTCACTGTTGCAGTCCTTGTTACCCTCCCTCCAGCCTCCTTTCTTCTTTTGGCTATACCTCTACTCTCCCTTACTATGCTCAAAAGCTTTTTGGTGTATTTGCCTTTTTGTTGGAGGTATATCCTTATATTTATAGATTTAATTGCTTCCCATTAGGGGGGCACCTGACATCTGGGGCAAGAAAACTGACGAAATGGCGTCTGCTGAATTTTTTATACCCCTGACGACGTGACATCATGGAAAAAGGGACAGCAACCGACGCAGGACCCAAGACTTTGATAATCAGGCCGACTGAGGGCTACTGCAAGCAGATAATCCAAATGTAATGACTGCAACAGTGAATATACTCAAACATCTACATTTATGGTAAGTGTACACAACTGTACTTTGCTTCTCTGCTATAGGAGTTGTGACGTCTGACAGAACTGACTACGACTGCTCTCACTGGGGAAGCCACTTCAGAAGTTGCGGCCTGCATATCCACAGAGATGGCCCAGATGTTTCCTACTGACGTCGACGGGGAACCAGGAACAGTCAGTCGGCCTTGACTCCTATTCCTGAGACTCAAGCTTCTGAGCCTAGACCTTCTCCCAAACCTACGCCTACTAAACATAAAAAACTAAACATTTGATTCCTACCCCTGAAGGAGTCCCTGACTGGCAGTCTTTCACTAACTCTCTAATGCAGGCCTTTACGCCTCAGGCCCACAGGCTGCACACTCTCCACTTTACCTGTGCCCTAGGCCTGCCTCTGCCATTTCTCTCCCCTTACAGACTACCCAAGAAGAAGAGAGACTAGAACCTTAATACTACTCTTTTGAAGACACCATTTCTTATGCATCCCAGCTTGCCTCCCCTTTAGAATATTACTCATTAGATGAGGAGTCTCTTGCAGGGGACTCACCACCACCAGAGGACATTACCTTTGGTGAAACAATACCTATGATGAAAGAGTAGTTTAAATGGGATGCTACCCAGATGACTGACACCCAGAGGAAGTATTTTGAACTCCAAGTGGAGTCTCCCAATCAGCCATCCCGCCAGTCTTGCCTGCCTGTCTGGATGCTTTTACCTCTGCATCCAAAAACCCTGACTCTCAACCACATGCACCTAAAAGACCAGACAAGTTTTATAAGGTTCCTGATGGGCAAAAATTATTAGTTAAACCCTTTTTGGCAGACCCTGCAGTTGTTGCTCTCTCTGTCCAGACAAACGTTCCAGACTTGTTCCCACTGCATCTCTTTTGCCTACTGATAAAGACTGCAAAAGCATGGACAGGATTGGTAAAAAAGTGTACACCTCTTCCACCCTGGCCTTCCGTGCTATGAATTACTAGACACACATGGTTGAATGTGCACTGGACCTTATCTCAGAAGCAACTAACCTCCTGATTGCCACACCTGACTGCCCTACCAAATCAAACCTAACATCTAAATTGTCTGTCTTCACAGGTAGCCAGACATTGTTAGGTGCAGTTATGATGCTAAAGAGGCCTCTGCTAGGTCAGCAGCTTCTGCTTCCATCCTCTGCAGATACTCCTGGCTGCACCTACAGCCTCTGCCAGAAGACTTCAAAACTAAGGTTATGGATGCTCCCTTAGACCATAACCTTTTGTCTGGAAAACAGTCTGCAGAGCTATTTAAAAATCTGCAGGAGAAAAACAAAGAACTGCATGACATCAGACATTTGCTTGTGTCCCCTATTCCTAAGTATTACAGGACCTCACCTGCGAAAACCTCATTTGTCAGGAGAACTCCTTCCGCTGCCACTCCTTCATCCTCTAGACACAGGAGGGGAACCAGAAGACCAACATTCTCCAGACCTGCCACCTCTCAACCAAGTCCTAGACTGTACTTTCTGGATAGAAATGCACGCAACAATGCCTGATTACCTTGCCCATCTACCTTTGTCAGCCTGCCTATCCCACTGTTTACCCATCTGGATAGCCATCACTTCAGACCAGTGGGTATTGAGTATCATCCAAAATGGATACTTCCTTTCCTGGAGGGAAAAGCCCATCCCATCCCCCCTCCCCCAAAACCAAGTCCACCACCTGCCACAAATTCTTCAAGATCTCTAAAAACTAGGAACAGTGGAACTTATTCCTCCCGTGCAAGAAGAAGGATTTTACTCGACTCTTTCTGGTCCCCAAAAAGGATGGTCCTTGGAGACCTATACTGGATCGGTCTTTCGTGAACCTATTTTTAGAAGTGCCTATTTTCAAAAATGCTTTCCCTTCCACCCCTACTCTCTCTGATCCCAGACCAGGCCTTCATGGCCACTCTGTATCTACAGGTGGCTTACCTCATATCCCCATAAAACCCTCCAACAGAAAATTTCTACATTTCTCTGGACCCTGCTCTCACTTTCACTTTACACCCTTGCCCTTTGGTTTGTCTGCAGCAGCCAGTGTGTGTTCACAAAATGCCTAGCTCCGATCATTGCTTACTGCAGGACCCAAGGTGAACAACTCTACCCCTACCTAGACATTCTCCTTCTAGCCGACAGAAGCCTGTCTCAGGGACCACCTCAGGTTCACCACCACCCTTCAAAACCTGAGCTTCACCGTCAATTTAAACCAATCCTCCTTGCTCCCTCAGCAAGACAGAATTTTTCTGCCCTGCAGGATCAAGACAGATCTAATTTGGGTCTTTCTCCCACAGGAAAAGGTCCACACTCTTTCCACTCACTTTCAAAACCATTTAATAGAATCCCAGATTTCTGCAAGACAATTCCTGCAACTCTTGGCGCTTATGGCAGCCACCATTCCCTTGCTTCCATTGGCAAGAATGCATATGTGGAAGTTCTAGTGGTACCTCAAGAACGTGTGGTGACAACATCTACACTCTTTAAAGAAGCAAATCTCCCTTCTACCCTGCCGGAAGTCAGAGCTAAGGCGTTGGATTCAACAAACCCATCTCAACCCTGGAATGCCTCTTCAAATGCCCTCCCCACACCAGTTAATCTACACAGATGCTTCAGACCTAGGGTGGTGTGCCACCTACAAGGACTTCAGAGTTCAGGAAAACTAGAGTTCTGCCCTTCAAAAGAAGCACATCAATGTCAGGGAGATGACTGCAGATGTTCTTCGTGTTTCACTGTTGCAGTCATTACATTTGGGTAATCTGCTGGCAGGTTGCCCTCAGTCAGCCTGAATAACAAAGTCTTGTGTCCTGCGTCAGTTGCTGTCCCTTCTTCCATGACATCTTTCTTGCCGCACGGTGCCCGAAGCAGATGTCCTTCAAAAATGCAGCTGCAGTCCTGACATATGGGTTGTCCTGCCTCAGGCAGCCCTTTGGTCGGCCGGATTCCAAAGTCTGGGTCCGGCGTCGGCTGATGTCGCCTCCTCCCCGACGTCAGAGCGGCTGGGGTATAAAGGCATCCGCCGACGCCATCTTCTTCAGTCTTTCTTGCCGCGCGGTGCCCGAAGCAGAAGCAGTTCCCAGGTGCCGGTCGGTCAGCTCCTGTGTTTTCAGTTACCAAAGTCATCTAAAAGCTAAATACCCCGTTGGGGAACATTTTTCTTGCCTCAGCCGATGTCAGAAAAAATTGAAAAGGTTAATAATTGTTTGTCTTGTGGTAAACAAATACCTCATAAGGACTTCCATTCTTACTGCCTTCCCTGCCTGGGCCCAGACCACGACGTCTCGGCCTGTGCTTGCTTTAATAAGCGCACCCTCAGGCGCCGGGCAGAATGTGCCGAAGACTTCTTTGGCGAAAATTACGCTTATATCATGCCGTCGGAACAACCGACAGCACATATTTCCAAAAACGTAAGGACCGGGACCGACATCCTCTGCCCGCGTCGTCCACCGATACCACGCCTAAGCCTTCTGCGAGTGCATCGGTCTCTTCGGAGGCGGTAATTCAACCGCTCCAGGCCGACGACACCGCTTTACTGCGTACTTCGGTCCTGGAGGTTTCCCCGGTGCCAGTTGTTGATTTTCCTCCCGAAACCGAAGCTCAAGATTTACCTGACACCATACCAGTGGATAAAGTTACTCCTGCACGTGGGGCAGCTAGGCCTCCAGTCTCCATGTCCATCAAGGCCTACACACGTGCTAAGGCTGCCAGCCAGGCTAAGGCCCATCCTCCTAAATCTTTTTCCCAGGGCCCCTCTTCTGATACAGATCATGAGTCTAGCTGCAGATCTAATCTCTCTAATCAGAGGTTCTCAGTCACATCCGGACAGAGGTTCTCAGCCGCCTGCAGATAAAAGGCCTAGGACTGAGCAAACAGATACCCTCTCTTCAGATGAAGCCTCTAGGGATTCAGAGCACCCAGATACCCAGGAAGAATCCTTCCAGGCCTACGAGGATTCTGATGCTGAGGAATCAATTCCTTCTGCCTCTCCTCCAGAGGATATTTCTTTCGGAGAAGTTCTCCATTCCATGAGAGAACATTTTCAGTGGCAGGGTCAGGAATTTTCTGACTCCAGGAAAAGGCTACGGACCATTAGCTATTCCTCCAGTGTTGGATGTCTTGGATGATGTATACTCAGACTCCAGTGCTTCCCCTGATTCTTTCCCTCCTGCTCCTGTCAAGCCAGACAGATATTACAGGGTTCCTGAAACTCATAAGCATCTCTTTAAGGCCCACTCTGTGGATCTAGAAACTATTTCTCAGGGGCCCAAAGGAGTGGCTACTTCCTCGGCCAAAAACCCTTTGCCCGCGGACAGGGAATCTAGGTCCCCTGGAGAGATGGGGCAAAAAAGTTTATACCTACTCCACCCTTGCCATGAGGTCACTTAAACTGTCTTTTTCATATGTTTCAGTACCAGGATTACTTAATGGATGATTTGCAGAAAAAGTTAGCCTCTCCTGAGCCTATAGATAGAAAGGCATTGCAGGATTTGGTTCATAACACTCAGCAGGTTAGCAATCATTTTCTTCAGTGTGGTTATGATGCATTGAAAGCTTCATGTAGGGCAGTTATGACAGGGGCCGTTATACGTAGACATGCTTGGTTGAAAGAACAGCCACTGCCAGACCATGTTAAAGTAAAGCTCCTAGATGCACCTCTGGAAAAACAGAAGCTTTTTGGTGCTAATGCACAGGATGTGTTGAACTCTATTGAGGAAAAGGCTAAATCAGTACAGACAGTCAAGGATTTCCTCCAGGTTCAGCCACCCAGATTCAGCAGGAATTGGCCTTCAAAGAATTGGTCCTTTCCAGACACTGACAAGTTTCAAAGGGGAAAAAACAGGCGTGCTCTAGGTAGAGGGCAGTACCGAGGCTCCTACAGGGGCCGCCAATGGCAACCACCAAATCAGAGAAGTGGCGCAGGGAGTTCAGCTGCACCACAGGGACAATCACAATGACTTGACTTTCACACCACCGTCCAAGGCTCAAAGAGAAGCACCTCTAGGCGGAAAATTATCCGTATTCTCAAAGAACTGGCACATTTTAACCAAGGACAAATGGATTCTGGACATAGTAGACAAAGGTTACAGGTTCCACTTCCATACCTTACCAACGAGACAAGGCATGCCAAACCTGCCACAAAATCAAAGGGCAGAGGCACTCTTACAAGTTTCAAAGCTGTTACAAATAAAAGCAATAGAAAAGGTTCTGCCTCAGGAACAAGGCCAGGGATTCTATTCAAGACTGTTCCTTGTTCCAAGAAAAGAAAAGCAATGGAGACCTATACTGGACTTGTCCGCTCTAAACACTTTTCTCATTGTGCCAAAATTCAAAATGCTGACGTTACAGCAACTCCTTCCCATGCTGGGCAAGGGGTCTTGGCTGGTTACTCTGGACCTCAAGGAGGCATACCTGCATGTCCCAATCAGACACAGTTGCAGAAGATACCTCAGATTTCTTGCAGGGTCAGAGCATTATCAATTCTCAGCATTGCCGTTTGGCTTATCTACTGCGCCCAGAGTATTCACGAAATGCCTGGCATCAGTAGTTGCACATTGCAGGCTCCAGGGGATTCAAATATACCCTTACCTGGACGACTGCCTTATACAAGCAGACAGCCAACAAACCTTGATAAGAAACTTGGACTATGTCATTCAATTACTACAGGCTTTGGAATATACAGTCAGCATTCAAAAATCAAGACTACTGCCATCCCAACAGATTGTGTGTCCAGTTTGGCTCCTAGAAAAATAATCACAAATGGCTTTCCTCACAGAGGAGAAACAGGAACATTTACCAGATTACTTCAAAAGCCTAGCAAAGCTCACCCAGCTGACCGCAAGGAAAATCCTGCAGGCCCTGGGGTTCATGGCATCTTGCATCCTTCTGATCCCTCTGGCAAGACTACACATGAGAAAGCTACAATGGTACCTAAAAAGCTTATGGTCTCAACACAGCCACAATCTAGAAGACGTAATACCATTCATTCCATGCCTGCAAAGGGAATTTTTGTGGTGGGCTCAAGCAAGTCATTCAAACAAAGGCATGTCTTTCAACAAACCTGTAGCAAGTCAAACCATTACAACAGACTCCTCAGATCATGGATGGGGGGTGCACATGGAAGGCAGATGCATTTCCATGGGAGTCCATTGCCCTTGAATGCATCTGCACATAAATCAAAAAGAGATGTTAGCAGTGATGCATTCAATCGAGGCCTTCGGGAAATCCCTTCAACAAGGTCATCTGCTAATAAGGACAGACAACACCACTGTCATGTGGTATATAAACAAGCAGGGAGGCACGCATTCTTATCCCCTCTGCAGACTAACAATGACTCTTTGGGAAAAGTCCCTGAAACTGAACATCCACTTGCAATCCCAGTTTGTTCCAGGCAAGGACAATGTTCTGGCGGACAGGCTGAGCAGAAATTTCTTGGATCCGCACGAATGGATGCTACATCCTCACATTTTCTCACAAATAAGTGCATGGGGAAGACTGGACATAGATCTCTTTGCTTCTCACCTCAATCATCACCTGGAGAAGTTCTGTTCAAGGACGCACCATCCTCTAGCCTGGAGAACGGATGCTCTCTCCTTCAGCTGGAATTCACTAACAATTTATGCATTCCCTCCTCTACCATTACTGACCAAGGTGTTACTGAAGATCAAAGCAGAACAACCAAAAGGAATTTTGATAGCTCCAGACTGGCCAAGGCAGCACTGGTATCCATTGCTACTGAGCATAACTCACACCAAACCGTGGCCCTTGCCTCAATGGCCTCTGCTTCTAACTCAGCACAATTACAGGACTGTTCATCAAAACCTGCAAACATTGCAGCTGACAGCTTGGAGGGTTCCATGACTTTTACCCATATCTCTCTTTCTTTTTGAAAAAGTTCAAGAAATCTTGCTGGAAGCACGCAGACCTTCCACCAGAAAAACCTATTCAGCCAAGTGGAAGAGATTCATCATCTGGAATGCCAACAAGGGTCAGGATGCATCAGTAATGAGCATACCACAGATATTAGAATACTTGGCAGAAATGTTTCATAGTGGCCTCTCATATTCTTCCATAAAAATTCACGCTTCAGCAATCTCAGCAAAATACAACTGTGACCCACCTGTGTTTTCGCATCCCTTGCTAAGACAGTTTCTAAGAGGGAGAAAGAATATCAAACCTCCCAGAAAACCACCAGTACCTGCATGGGACCTCAGTTTCATCTTGGAAAAATTAACTCTTCCTCCTTTTGAACCAGCAGCATCTTCAGATATGCAATTTCTCTCCTGGAAAACAGTTTTCCTGTTGGCAGTTACCTCCGCAAGAAGAGTCTCGGAGATACAGGCCCTCATGGCAGTACCTCCCTTTCTCATTTTTCATCAGGACAGAGTCTCTCTAAGAACCAATCCTTCATTCATGCCAAAAGTGATATCCAGGGTGTCTCTAAATCAAGCAATTCACCTGCCTACTTTCTTTCCCAATCCTCAAAATAAGGGGGAAAAGCTGCTGCACACTTTGGACATACACAGACAATTACGCTACTACTTGGACAGAACAAAGACCACCAGAAAGTCTGACCAACTATTTGTGGCGTATGCTGCTGGAGTGCAAGGAAAGGCAATCTCCAAACAAACAATTTCAAAATGGATTGGACACTGCATCAGATTCTGTTACTCTTTCCATGGAAAAGGTGTGCCAGCCAATATTAGGCCACACTCCACCAGAGCTATAGCCACATCCACAGCCTTTCTAAGAGGAGTGGCTACGAAGGACATTCTAGAGGCTGCTACATGGAGCTCCGTGCATACATTTTCCAAACACTACAACCTGCCTTTATACTCCAGATCCTGAGCAGGCTTTGCTTCGGCAGTCCTGCAGGGCATTTTAGCTACACCATCCCTTTCTTAGATCCTACCACCCCCAGCTTGGCTATGGTATTCAACCCATATGTCAGGACTGCAGTTGCATTCTTGAAGGACATAGTACAGTTTTGTACCTACCATAAATGTAGATGTCCGATAGATATGCAACTGCAGTCAGGTTTTCCCTCCCTCCTACCCCTCTGCAATTTTCCTTTTGGGTCCATTCCCCCTTTTCTTTATTAGCTGAGGATATCTCTTATGGTGTATCTGTTTATTACTGTTGTGCATGTCTGGAATTTTTTATGCATTCACCAAATTTAGCCTTCTTTGGAGGGCACCTGGCATCTGGGGCAAGAAACACTGAAGAAGATGGCGTCGGCGGATGCCTTTATACCCCAGCCGCTCTGACGTCGGGGAGAAGGCGACATCAGCCGACGCCAGACCCAGACTTTGGAATCCGGCCGACCGAAGGGCTGCCAGAGGCAGGACAACCCATATGTCAGGACTGCAGTTGCATATCTATTGGACATCTACATTTATGGTAGGTACAAAACTGTACTTTCGCAAGTGCCAGTTGGCCGACTCCTGAAATTTTCGTTTTCGAGTTTCAGAACCGAAGTCTTCAACCTAAAGCTAAGTACCCCATTGGGGAAGCTTTTTCTTGCTCCTTACCAATGTCAATAAGTTAATAATTGTATTACTTATGGGAAGCAAATACCTCATAAGGATTTTCATCTGTACTGTTTTCCTTGCCTAGGCCTTGACCACAACGTGCCTTGCTCTCAGTTTTGTGCTAAATTTAGCCAACGCACTATTAAGCGTCAGTATATTTTTGCATCTAAATGTTTTGGTTCAAGAATTAACTATCCAGAAATGTCATCTGTTAGCAGTCTGACTACCGGAATTCACAAAAAATGCAAAGAAAAAGAGAGAGACTGTCTAGGTCCAAAACAGACGACGAAGCTTCTCCTAAGCCAGTCGCCGATACTCAGTGAGGCGCTTTCACAGCCCCTGATACCCGCTACATTTGATTTGCAGGCCTCTACTCAGACCCAGTTGGAGTCCGGTATGCCGCAAGACACCAAGTATTGAACCCGCAGATGTCTCTTCCTTAGATGGGTCCAGAGCTGCTGAGCTGGCAATGGCTTCTGAGGGTGTTTTCAGGCCTAAAGATTTGTATATTAAACAGACGCCATCCTCAAAAACAAGACCAAAACCAACTTCTATGTCTAAAAAACCGATGCATGGGCCATGTGCTCAGGCCCCTATGCCTAAAAAAAATGATAAAAATGGCTGAGGATTTAATTACTTTGATCAGGGATTCCCAACCCCCTTCTGCTAAGAGGCCTAGGCAAGACACTGATTATGAATCTTCAGATCAGGTTTCCATTTCTTCTTCTGACTCCTCTTCTGATCAGGAATTATCTATTCCACCTTATGAGGACTCTGATGCAGAAGAATCCATCTCTTCTGCGTCGTCTCCTGAGGATTTTTTTTTTTGGAGAGACTTTGCATACTTTAAGGGAGCATTTTCATTGGGAGAGTCAGGATTTTTCAGAATCCAAAAAGAGGCTTGGGGATTTCCTTCTTCCTCAGCATACCTCCAATTCTAGACATTGTTGATGTTTTCTCAGAATCCAGCATGGCTCCAGATTCCCTGCCTCCGGCTCCTAGTAAGCCAGACAGATATTACAGGGTTCCTGACTCCCACAAATTTCCTACTGCTGACCCTGAAATAATTTCTCAGGGTCCCAAGGGTGTTGAGGCTTCTACTTCTAAAAATCCTACCCCTTCTGATAGAGACTCCAGGGTGCTGGATAGATGGGGTAAGAAGGTGTACACGTCTGCAACCCTGGCAATCAGGGCTTTAAACTGTCAATTTCATATGCTTAAATATCCGCAGCATGTCATGGGCTTGCTTAAACATAAAATTATGTTGATTTCTGACTGTGGAAAATAGAGTTACAGGATTTATTGCATTCAGCTGAACAAGTTTGAAAGCATACTTTGCAATGTGGTTTTGATTCCTTGGAGGTCTCTTCCAGGGCTGCTGTAACTGGATCTGTGATAAGGCATGCTTGGCTCAAGGTACAAAATATGCCTGATCATGTTAAAGCAAAATTGTTGGATGCTTCTTTACAAATTGGACAGTCTCTTTGGTAATAAGGCAGAAGAGGTTTTAAAAAGATGGAAGACAAAGCTAAATCTATGCAAACTGTGAAAGATTTCCTGCAAGTGCAGCCACCTAGGTTCCGTAGGCACTGGCCTACTAAGAATTGGTCCTTTCCAGTACCCACCAGAGCCACTCAGGTCAAACCCAGATACTCCAAAGGCTTCAGGTTTCAGTTGCAAGGAACTTGTAGAACAAAACAATGGGGTGCCTCCACCTCCAAATCTGGATGTAGCAAGGCACCCCCCTACGGTCAACACACTCAGTGACTTTCCTCTGCCATTTCCAAGAACTTATCTTTTGGCAGCCCCTTTGGGGGGGAAAACCTAGCACTTCATGCACATAATTGGCATCTAATTACCCAGGACAAGTGGGTTTTAAATATGGTTTCCCAGGGATACAGATTTCATTTCCACACATTGCCAATTCCAAACGGATGGCCATATCTGCCTCCAAATCAGTGGGCAGAGGCCCAGAAACAAGTTATGTCCCTCATGGATATGGGGGCTATTCAACTAGTAACAGAAAAGGAAAAAGGACAAGGTTTTTATTCAAGACTTTTCCTGGTATCCAGAAAATACACATCATGGTGTCCAATTCTGGACTTATCCATTCTAAATACTTTCCTGGACATTCCAAAATTCAAGATGTTGACTCTACAACAGTTACTGCCTATGCCAGGCAAGGATGCCTGGTTGGTAACTCTAGACTTAAAAGAGGCTTACCTGCATATCCCAGTCAGGGAATTTTGCAGAAGATACCTCCGCTTCAAAGCAGGGTATTTGCAATACCAGTTCTCTGCACTGCCCTTTGGCTTATCTACTGTGCCCAGGGTCTTCAAAAAGTCCCTGGCACCAGTAATTGCATTTTGCAGACAAACATTCAAATTTATCCTTATCTGGACAACTGCCTAATTCAGGCAGAAAACAAGGACACTCTTCTACAGCATCTGGCATTTGTAAAAAGGCTTCTGACTTGCCTAGGATACACCATGAACGAAAAGAAATCACAAGTTGGTACCCTCTCAAAAAAATTACATTCCTGGATGCAAGCTTGAATACAATTACTCAGATGGCTTACCTCACGCCAGACAGACAAATCCAATTTATGACTTACTTCAAACAAGTGGCCACAAAACCTCAGTTATCAGCAAGACAAATTTTGCAGGCCTTGGGGTTCATGGCTTCCTGCATTCTTCTAATTCCATATGCAAGACTGCATATGAGGAAACTTCAATGGTACCTAAAAAGCTTATGGAGTCAACATTGTCACAGCCTGGAAACAATGATTCCTATCATTCCTTGCCTGCAGCAAGAGTTCCTATGGTGAGCAGAGGCCTGCCACCCAAACCCTGACTACAGACGCATCAGACTATGCTTGGGGGGGGTGCATCTGGCAGGAAGATGCATTCAGGGCGAATGGAGCCCAAATCAAATGCACCTGCTTATCAACCAGAAAGAGATGCTAGCTGTACAGAATGCTGTGACAGCTTTCAAGGACTTTCTTCATCCAGGACAACTACTGATAAGGACGGACAACACCACAGTCATGTGGTACACAAACAGGGGGGTACCCACTCCTACCCCCTTTGCAGACTAACCATGGCCTTGTGGAACACAACTTTGTCTTACCAAATACATCTATAAGCTCAATTCCTGCCAGGAAAGCAAAATACTCTGGCCGACGAACTAAGCAGAAATCTTGCGGACCCACACGAATGGAAACTGCATCCACAAATCTTCAGCTTGTTGACATGCAAATGGGGGAGCCCAGACATAAATCTTTTTGCCTCACCCCAAAACTATCAGTTGGACAAATTCTGCACAAGAATCCATCACAAAAAGCTTGGAAAGTGGATGCTCTATCCCTCAGCTGGAAAAACCTATCAGTCTATGCTTTTCCCCCTCTGCCTCTGCTCTACAAGGTATTACTAAAAGCCAGATGGGGAAAAACCAAAAATGATTCTGATTGCTCCAGACTGGCCTCTCCAACAGTGGTACCCGCTCCTACGCAATATGTTACACCTTCCTACATGGTACCTTCCTCAGACACCTTATCTACTGTCTCAGCAGAACTTTCAAATTGTACACACACTGCTCCAAACTCTGAATCTTGCAGCATGGCTAATCAACTGGTTTAACCAGTTACATCTCTCAGCAAACCTGTGATGGATGTCATTTTGGAGGCAAGAAGGCCTAGCACTAGAAAATCTTATGCTGATAAATGGAAAAGATTGTGCCTGGAATCGGGCACAAGGAATAAGCACAGTAATGCCCAATATTCCTCAGATTCTGCAATATTTAACTGAGATGCTTCACAAGGGCCTATCTTTCTCTTCCATACAAGTCCACGCCTCTGCCATTTCAGCTTATTACAACATAGAGCCTCCCCTCTTTTCTCATCCCCTGCTAAAGCAGTAAGTATCTCAGAGGGGCCAGAAATGTAAGATTTCCCAGGAGAGCACCAACTCCTGCATGGGGACCTCAATTTTGTGTTGGAAAAACTCACCCTGCCTCCTTTTGAGCCAGCTGCTACTGCGAACATAACATTTCTGTCTTGGAAGACAGCTTTTCTTTTAGCAGTCACTTCAGCTAGAAGGATCTGAGAACTACAGGCTCTCATGGCAGTGGAGCCTTTCATTATTTTCTTCCCGGACAGGGTAGCGCTCGGGACCAATACATCCTTTATGCCTAAAGTGGTACCCAGTGTGGCTCTTAATCAGACCATTCATCTGTCAACTTTTTTTCCAAATCCACAGAACAAGGGGGAGCGGATTCTACATTCATTGGATGTACACAGACAACTAAGATTCTACTTGAACAGGACAAAATCTCTAAGAAAATCTGAGCAACTACTAGTGGAATTTGCTGCAGGGGCAGAGGGAAAGGCTATCTCAAAGCAGACAGTTTCAAAATGGATAAGCCATTGTATTTGTTTCTGCTACATGCATCATGGTAAACCTGTCCCCAAGGGGATCAGATCCCATTCCACCAGGGCTGCATCTACTTCTGCAGCCTTTCTCAGAGGGGTTCCTTCCAGAGACATCCTAGAAGCTGCTACCTGGAGCTCAGTTCATACGTTCACCAAGCATTACCTTTTATCTCTCTTCTCTAAATCCAGAGCAGGCTTTGCCACTGCTGTCCTGCAGGGCCTTATAACTGCTCCTAATGCTGTTTAATTCCATCTTCCCAACCATAGCTTTGGGATTCTACCCAAATGTAATGACTGCAACAGTGAAACACGAAGAACATAATACAGTTGTGTACACTTACCATAAATGTAGATGTTAGTGTATTCACTGTTGCAGTCCTGGTTACCCACCCGCCAGCCCCCACTTTTCTTTTTATACCTCTTTCCGTTACTATGCTCAAAAGCTTTTTTGTTGTATTTGCTTTTATTTGGAGGTATATTTTTTGTGTCTAAATTACATGCATATATTTTGCTCCCCATTTGAGGGGCACCTGACATCTGGGGTAAGAAAAACTGATGAAAATGGCGTAGGCTGCTTGTTTTATACCCCTGACGTCATGGAAGAAGGGACAGCAACCGACACAGGACCCAAGACTGTTATTCAGGCCGACTGAGGGCATCCTGGCAGCAGATTACCCAAATGTAATGACTGCAACAGTGAATACACTCGAACATCTACATTTATGGTAAGTGTACACAACTGTACTTTCTCCTAGCCCTAGAGGCTTTTCTTCCTGCCCTCCACCCGGGACCCCTTCTAATATTCACAGACAACACCCCACAGTCATGTGGTACCTAAACAAAATAGGAGGAACCAAAGCCTACCTCCTTTGCAGAATAACCCTACATCTCTGGGAAATCGCCTCCATGCACAACCTGTCCCTGCAGGCCTCATACATACCCTTTCAGGACAACAAACGGGCAGATCTTCTAAGCAGAGCATCTCTACTGCATGAGTGGATGCTGAACAGGGAAACCTTTCTAGACATTGCTCATTGGTGGGGCACTCAAAGTGGATCTGTTTGCATCTCCCCAGAACAGACAGCTGACCAATTTCTGTGCAAAGAATCACTACCCACTAGCCTGGAGAGTAGATGGCTTCAGCATTCCTTGGAAGGGACTGTTTCGTTATGCCTTCCCTCTAATTCAAAAGGTCATACTGAAAATCAAGAAGGACAAACCAAACATGTTGTTGGTGACCCCTTACTGGCCAAGGCAGCACTGTTTTCTCCTACTTCAGTCACTAGCCAAAGGCGCAGTCACCACAAGTTACCCCACATGGACCTTCTCACACAACAAAAGGGAACCCTAATCCATCCTCACCTACAGATGTTAGCACTAACACTCTGTGATAAACGTCTAATCCCTTTTAGACACCACTACTCAGAGGATGGTGCTTACAGTCCTGAGGGAGGCCAGGAAACCTGGTAGTAGAAAGTCATACTTATCAAAATGTGAGAGATTCTCAAAATTGTGTCTGCCTAAAGACAGGGACCCCAGTCAGGCTGACCCTTCCCTAGTCCTTACATATGTGTGTGAGCTCGTTAAGGATGGCCTTTCTTACTCCACAGTGAAAGTACATCTTTCAGCCATATCTGCCTGCCTCTGGACCCCCCCCCCTTACTATTCATGCTAGATGTTAAACTTTTCCTGAGAGGGGTCTTGCACATCCGACCACTGAGAACCCATCCTGCCACCCTGGGATCTAAACTTTGTCATGGAGAAGCTAACACTGAGCCTCTTTGAACCAGCTAACAATGTTACTTTACAACTCTATACATGGAAAATTGTACTGTTGGTCACCACCACTTCTGCTAGGAGGGTGTCAGAGTTACATGCGCTAATGGCCTGCCCCACCTATGCTGTATTCCACAAGGACAAGGTGACCTTGCACACTAACCCTTCTTTCATGCCTAAAGTGGTAAACGAGTTGTCATTAAATCGGTCTGTTCACCTGCCTATCTTCTTCCCCTCTCCAGCTAACAAGAGTGAGAGGATTTTGCATTCCCTGGATTTGCAAAGACAACTTAAATTCTACCTAGACAAAAACCAAACCCTTCAGAAATCTGAACAACTTTTTATCTCCTTCCACCCCAGGGCAATGGGCAAGGCAGTTTCCAAGCAAACTGTTTCAGGATGGATGAGAAAATGCATTTATTTATGCTACTCGCACCATGGCACACCTTTACCCCAGGGTTGAAAGCTCATTCCACTAGAGGTATGGCTACTTCCAAAGCCTTCCTCAAAGGGCTGGACATGGCTTCCATTTTAGAAGCTGCCACCTGGTCCACAGCCCACACCTTTACCCAACATATAGGACAAAGGACATCTATGGTTATGGTAAGATTTTACATAACTATTCTTTTCCTTCAAAATTTCTATGTGGAACAAGCCAATTTAAGGCAGAGCCATGGGGAGAAATGCTACAGACGTGAGTCCTTGTAACGTGGGAGGAAACCAACACCAACACATGTGGAGGGCATAATAAATAATGATCAGATTTTTTTTTTTCCAGAAGCACAACTTTCTTCCTCTTAGAGCAAGAAAGCTAGACAAAACTAGGGACAGTTTTTTGCATATTTCAAGTACAAACCTTGAAAGGTGATAGAATAACAGGTTTTGCACTAGCATGGATTTTCAGTAGGCTATGAAGTCTGCAACTGAAGTATGTATTATTATTTTGTACGTTCAGTGTTTGCCACTAGCCTGAAAACTATAAGTTTATGAAAAACAGAACAAAAATATGGACATTCTGTGAAAATCTGTACAGTTGCAAGGTATGTTACGGAGTCTGTATTTGCTAACTCTTAGAGCAAGAAAGCTGGACAAAACTAGAGACACTATTTTAAATATTGCTCATACAAACTTTGAAAGTTGATAAAATAGGTTTTTTTCTAACAGGGATGTTTGGAAGGATATGAATTCTGCAAATGAAGTATCTGTCATTTTCTAACTTCAGTCTTTGCCACTAATTAGCCGGAAATCCAAAACTTTATGAAAAACGGACCAAAAATATGGACATTTTGCAAAAATTTGTACAGTTGCGAGGCATGTTCGGGAGTCTGTATTTGCTAATATGCTGCTCCGGGCATAGTATGAGAAACACTGCAAAACGAGACCATCTTATCTTATTCAGGAATTCAGCAGGATTGGAGGTGAAAATGGTTTTATGACGAGTCATTTTTTTCAACAGTAAGTAACAAACAGATCTCCAGTGCAGGTGTTTCTTCCCAGAGCAGTGACTGTGGCAAAACTACCGTTTCTTGAACCGATCAGCAGGATATGTAGAGGGATCCATTAGTAAATTCCTCAAAAGCCAGAAAAAGAAATGGAATATCTATTCTTGCTCCCTCTATTTATTTGGACAGAACAAAGTACTATTAGGTCAGGGCATGGAGGTGTTGAGCAAATAGTGGCTTGGATTGCAAGACTCCCACTGGCTGCCACCACTTGGTTGATTAAAGGCATACTAAATTGGCTTGCTGTAGAGAGGAAGATATAGTGCATTGCAAGCCAGTTTTCTCTGAAAGTCAAATATGAACACTTAAATCCATGCTGAAACTTAACCTGACAGGGTAACTGACAAAATTCAGTTACTTTTTCAACTTAATTTTCAGCAGTTCATCTAAAATGACTGCAAAGTTATTTGCACTGGCAGAAGGCACTCTGGTGTAACAACATGGAATTCTTACTGTCTCAGAGCGTGCTCAGATCCAAGTACAGAGGCACCATGAGACTGTAGTCAGGGTTAATGAGTTAAGATCCCAGGAAAGGGCCACCTGTTTTCTATAAGGCCTAACTTTGTGCTGGAAAGTCAATGGTTTCCTTTTAAACCAGTTTGTCAGGCTGAGTTAAGGTTCATTACTTGGAAGACTGTTACTTTTCTTGTAGATGTCAGGGTAATAGTATGTGAATTCCAAGCTCTCCTTGTGAGATAAGTTGAGGACAGCTCCCTCATTTATGGCCAGTGGCATTTCAGAGTTTACATTGAGTCTGCTTGATTTATTTCTAACTTCAGAATATCTGCATAAGTAATTCATCCTTACATGTTCAGAGTCTACTTATTAGTTTCCCCTCTAGTGTTTGGCATTGTTCTGTACAGACTTATACACCTTGAGTGACTTTTTTCCTGTAAAAACACAATTGAAATTTCTCCAATACTTAGTTGCACACAGAACAACTAGTTAGTGGTGACAAGCACTGTCCCCATAGTTGCAAACCAGATATTCCTGACATTGATTTTCTCACTCCATCTGTCTAATCAGTATAACAGGGTCTGTTGCCATGGATATGGACTTTCCCACTGTTTTCGTTACCAGCTTGGTAGATATGGGCATCCTGAGGCAATGTCGAAATTCTCATTTTTATTGATAACCAGTTAATTCTCAAGCAAACTGATATGGTATGTGAGAGCTGTATTTACACAATGTCACTGGAGGCAAAGCTCCCATGTAAAAGTACTCCTAATAGATGGATTAGTACTAGGCTAACTGCCCTTGTGGGCCATTTTAAGCCTAGCCAATTACCCCATATGAGAATCAAACCCTGCACCTTGGGTCTGCAAGGTAAACACCTTAACCATTCTGCCATCCTCCCACTTAAAGTTGCTGGAATAACAGGATCTGTGTTCACATGCATTTTCTGTGTGTGGGGGGTGTGTGTGACTGGCTACCTTGATGTGGTACATGGCTTGTTGCAGTGAATCACTTAAGCGCCAGTTAAGAGTGACCGTGAACATCTCAGAAGACTGAATTTGGTGAGGCAGCATGTATGCACTTGGGGGGAGGTAGGGTAGCAGTACCAGACTTCAGACTACAAACTGAAATAAAAAGTGTCTATACCCCTGCTCACTAGTGAAGACATGATTGGGGGGGGGGCTCAGTTTACACTCTCCCATGTTGGCGAGTACCATTTCCAGTATGTTCGATCCTCTGTTTGACTGCAGCATGCACGACCTGTTCCACAGTGTCTCCGTTGAAGTCTAGGAAGTGTTGTGACTGTGAGAGTTTCCCTGTCTATAGAGAGATTAAAGTCAGTGTGTTTAGTGGGATGGTGAGCACTTCTAGTAGGTTTAGTTAAGAGATGACATATTCTACGGGCATAGATGGTGACCTGTAAGTAGCAGTGATATGGTGAGGGACCTCATCTTTGGTGACATTCATATGGATGAGCTCCATGGAATCATCCTGTTTAACCAACCTGGAGGTATGTCTGTTGCAAACGCAGATAAGACACACCTGCACCTTTAGCCCCAGTCTGTGCACCTGTCGGTCCAAATGTGTGGAAGGCTATGCAGCCTTGCACTGCCTGAGTACTTTTCCGGGCTTTCAAACAGGTCTTGATCACAGTGCAAATGTCCACATTCACCAGAGTGAGGAGGGCTTGAAGTGTGGAGATCAGCAGTAGCACGGAGGCTGCTTGGAGGCTTCCAGTATATTGGTAGTTTTGTCTCTGACATTGTCCAAGAAAGGCTCTAAAGAGGTGGTAACGTTTTAACCAATATCTGAAAGCCTCGGTGGTAGTAGCAGCCCACCCTTGACAAAGCAACATGGTCCCATTGATCATGCCCTCCCATGCTGACAGATCCACTATGGCTATCTTCATATACTGCAGTGAGGTGTATCGCAAGTAATTTACACCCACATGGACTGAGATAAAATCCTATTGGTACCGGAGGTGCAGTGACTTCATCCATCCACAAACCCATTTTTTCACATGGGGTTAGGGTGTCGCTTCAACAATGAAGAAGTAATCAGCAGTATATATCAGTTATTCATTTTACCAAAAATTCCAAGGGCAGGGGAGTTGAGGATAAATGAAAATGGACAACACATATAGAACGTTATGTTGAGTACATAAACTTCTTTATCTGTCAGTATTCATTTTATCCTCAATATATGGGACAGAGTCCCCAAGCTACCTTAGACCTTGGGAGGACTCAAGGACGGATATTCCCAAGTGCCACAGAACCAAAATGAAGCTGCTCTTCTGAAAACCAGATCAGATTTGTAATGGGTAATAAAGGTAGGTGGAGAAACCCCAAGTTGCTGCTGTACAAATATCATCCATAGAAGCCCTAGAATGAGAAACCTGCTGAAGTAGCTACAGCTCCTTTAGAATGTTTCTTTAAAGGCCTAGGCAAAATAGTTCTCTGTTACAGATGAAAAACACATTCTTTAAGCCATTTCGCTAGCATCACTTTACTCACCAGCTGGCCATGTGTTGTAGAATAAAATGACAAACACGGTCAGATTTTCTCAAATCTTTAGTTCTATATAGACAGAAACACATTTGTATGTGAAAATCTAATGTAGGCAATATTCACCTTTGTTAGCAAAGTTGGGAAAAATAGTGGTATATTAATAGCCTGATTAATGTTGGTCTGACACTACCTTAGGCAAAAAGGAAGGATTGGTCCTTTGCAAACCTCTATCTTTGTGGAAAATCAGGTAAAGAGGTTTATATAAGACTTCTGCTTCTGAAATTCTTCTGGCAGTAGTTACTGTCACTAGAAAGTACAATTACCATAAATGTAGATGTTAGAGTGTATTCACTGTTGCAGTCATCACATTTGGGTTATCCCTGACAGAGTAGCCCTCGGCCAGCCAAAATACCAGAGACTTAGTATTTCCACGTCAGTTGCTGTCGCTTGAGGACTGATGTCAGGTCGTCAGTAGTATAAAGTAAGGTAGCAGATGCCATTACATCAGTTTTTCTTGCCCTAACCTGTCAGGAGTCCCCAAAGTAGGAGGCCAGGTTCTGGTGGAAGAACCCCACCAGTGGAAAATGCATACCAATATGTCCCTTGTAAGGAAAGGGAAACAACAAGGAAGAAAGGTAATAAAAGAAGAAAAAGAGAAGAAGGGGGATGGCGGGAGGGAAAAGTACAGTTGTGTACACTTACCATAAATGTAGATGTTCGAGTGTATTCACTGTTGCAGTCGTTACATTTGGGTAATCTGCCTGCAGGTGGACCTCAGTCGGCGTGATTAACAAAGTCTTGGGTCCTGCGTCGGTTGCTGTCCCTTCTTCCATGACGTCAGGTCGTCAGGGGTATAAAACATGCAGCTGATGTCATTACATGAGTTTTTCTTGCCCCAGATGTCAGGTGCCCCCCTAATGGGGAGCAAATCAACACAAAAACACAAAATGTTAATAAGGTCGTCAGTAGTACACATGCTGCACCCATCACACACAATTCAATGTAGACATGTCAACCCACATGTGCTAAGGCACTTAAATGCAATTTTCCCAAATCACAAAGACCTCCTAGATGAAGTGCACATAAGATAACCATCATCAGCCTCAAATGCGCTCTTTCAAAACAGCACCCATGTCCACACACAGAGCTACATCTCATGGAGCCTCTACCTCTAAGCCCATAAGGCAAGCCACCAGACTAACATTCTAGTCATTGGAGACACGCCAATGTCCCTTTCACCAGGCTAATTAAGGAGAAAGTCGCAGTCAGTTGCTTATCAAGGGCTACGATCCACCACATTACGTGCACACTCGTAGTCCATGTGGGAGTAAATGACCTTTGATGTACCTCCCTAGACTATATGAAGAGACATCATGGAGCACTTGGAATGTGTCTTAGGCTGGTATGAGCCTGGCATTGTGCAGCATTTTACCTTCTCCAAGGATGATGCTACAATACGAACAAAAGATGATTGACTTAGTTTTGGTGGTGTTCTAAGGAGGTGCAGTATTTGTCAGCATGGAAGGAGATGGTCATTAGACCACACTGCTTTGCCAGGGATGGTCTTCAACTCTCCCTATAGGCTTTCAAATATTAGCTAAAACATAGTCTTCCCCCGTAGGGCCTTTTTTAGGTAATGCCAAACTGACGGTACTTCCAACATAGCAAATTCAAATCAAGAAAATCTAAAGGTGTTGCTGCTCAATGCAAGGAGTCTAAACAAAACATTCCACTCCCTAGAAGCGCTCTTCACCCTAGAGAATGCTGACGTCTGTGTGGTCACTGAGATATAGTTTAAAGCTGCAGAAAGCTCACCAGCAGTGCAAGGTTATAATGGCTTCCACACATTTAGACCAGCTACTTCACAGGCAGGGACTAAAAGTGGAGGTGTTTCTATTTGCATCAAAATTAAATATACTTCAAGGCTGGTCAAATGGGACAATGCCTTTGAGCGGCTCTTACGTTCACATCACCATAGGCAAAATCCAGTCTTACTTCCTTGCAAGCTATAGGTCCCCGTCTATGACCCAATAATCCCATATCATGTGTATTTACATTTATTAGAAAAACTAATCATCCAACCCTGTACCATATTTATGGGTGACTTAAATTACTCCACTGTTAACTGGGAATCCTGTATGACACCAAAAGTACAGGCACAGAGGTTCCTGGATTTTGTAAACACAAACTCCCTGGACCAGGTGGTCAGTACACCAACCAGGGGTGCAGCCATACTGGATCATGTCTTACCTGATATGGGAGATTGTTGCACACTCCCTACTGTAATGTCTTCCCTGGTAAGGTAAGACCACAAAATGGTCTCCTTTGAAGTAAAAAATAAAACCTGGACCCCCATCTAAAACCTGGAATATTCAGGAACTACTCTAAGGCTAATCTCCTGCTATTAAATGATAACCTGGCAAAATCTGAAGCCCCAATAAACTCTGAGAACACTGCTGCCTATGCAGAACTGTTAAAAGAAACCCTGCACAACAAACATGTTAATAGCTGCATAGAGGCAGCTGTGTACCCATCAGGAAGAAGTACAGAACTAACTAAAAAACAAGCCACCCTGGTGGAATCACAAAATTAATAGGCTGTTTAACAAAAGGAAGAAAATCATGGCAAAAATTAGGAGGTGCAACACCCAGCTTGATAAAAGCACTCGCATCAAACTAATCAACTCTGAGGACAACTAGTCTACCACAGCCACATTTGAGGTAAGTGTGGCCTCCCAGGCCAAGGACAACCGCAAAGCATTCTTTAGGTACTTATGCAAACTCAAAGGCAGTACATAATTGTGTGCAGAGCTCATTGTAAATGGAACCAGCTGCACAGAGCCAGAGGATTCAGCAGACCTCCTAGCTTAAAAATTCAGCTATTCAACTTTACCCCCTCTGTCCCCCTCAAACTTCCCTCAGGAATTACCATCAAATACACCTCCCCGTACTATCACTAGAAATGCATAATAGTATGCTTTGGGAAGTCATCTATTCCTGGTAACTATCATATTGACATCACACCCCTTAGAGTCGACCTAGTTGTCAGGGACTTAGGGACACACACAGATAGTAATGTAACCTTTGACAGTCATGTGTCTACAGTGGTGAGGAAGTCATTCCGTGCTGCACAACTTATAAACAAAGGTATGGCATCCAAGTCTAAGGAAGTTGTTGTTCCACTGTATTTGGCATTCATCAGACCTGTCATCGAGTGTAATGCCCCCTTTGGTATGTACCTAACCCGGCATATCCAACAAATAGAATGTCCACAGAGGTTCCTCACTAAAAGAATACAGGGAGTAAATAAAATGTCCTAGTTAGGCCGCTTCAAGGCCCAATCCTTGTATTCTGTTTCCTACAGTCTTTTGAGTGGAAATCTATGCCTGATATACAGGGTATTCTTGGAACCCACTCTGATGGATCTCCTACATATCCACAAAACAAGCAGCACCAGAAGTACCCATTCTAAATACTTGAACCTTGTCTATGATATAAATAGGACCTGCTGGAGAGACGGGTATGTATCCCAGAGAATACCCTGTCTATGGAACAGGCTCCCCATCCATGTGAAGCAGAACCCCTCCCTAACCAGTTAAAGTAAAACTTGGACAGTTGGATGGGGAACATGAAATTCATCCCTGGTTTGGCACCTATCTAATGGACACAAGCAACCTGTAAATAGTTACCCTCCGGGCCCTTGCTTACACTTAAGGGTATCAGAACTTGCCAGATTTGGGATGCATGGCTAGGCTTAAAAAGGCCCTTGAGGTCATTAACCTAGTAAACACCTATGAACCTAATCAAGCTGCCAGTTTCTCAGGGTTGTATCCAGGCCCTCAGCCAGGGAAAGGGGATTCTACATATTTTGGATGTGCTTAGGCAGCTTGGGTACTATTTTGACAGACCTAAGTACTTCAGAAAAAAAATAGATCAGCTTCCATTTATTATGATGGGACTAAAAATATGACCCATGTCAAAAGACAGTTTCCCAGTGGTTGTCAGGTATTGCATTTTGTTGTACCTACCAAGGTAGATTAGTTCCAGGCAGTATTAAGGCACATTGTACTTTAGCTTTGGCATCTCTGATCTGTGATATTGGAAAGGGGAGACTCCAGAGGCACAAGCTTGGTCCTATACATACATATATAAAGCATTAAAACTGGATTCCTTTTTCAAGTCCAGGACTGGCTTTGCTAAAGCCATGCTTCATGTCTTCTGGATACTTGCCCTTCCTCCTGCCATGTTAGATAGGTGTTTGTAATCAACCTGTCTAGCCAAAAGGCTGCTGTGGCATTGTGAATGATGCCCCCTTTGGTATGTACCTAACCAGGCATATCCAACAATTGGAATGTCCACAGAACTGTAGTAGTTGCTTGCACTCCCCCCCTTTCTATATGTAGTTGTTGGAGTATGAAGTTATTTGATACTGTTTATATCTTTTAGTGATTCAGGATGAGTATGCTTTTTCTGTATGGACAAAAAAGTCGTAAAGATTTCATGCTGACTGCTGATTTTCCTTTCTATGAGCTGTGCAATCAGCAGCCAGAGTGAAGATGGGTAGGGAGCCAGAACTTTGTGAAGCTGGTTGTTGTATCTGGGTCTATATTATGTGATCGAACAAACTCTTTTTCAAACATAATCAACACATATACAGCGAACGTTGTACACAGCGAACGGCCACGTCATCGAATTTTTCCTCATGGAGAAAAAATTCATGTAGCCGTAAAATAAAAATCAAACTTTAAAACAGTCAAGTGGGGGGGGCTTTGCCCCCCACACTCCCTGATGTAGGGGGCTGTGCCCCCCCAACTAAATATACTAACTCAGCGATCGCTCTACATTGAAGAAAAGGGCAGTTCCCGATAACGGCCAACTAACCCCCCCCCCCCCCAGGAAAAAATTTGATGACGTGGCCGTTCACGGTTTACCGAGTTCGCTGTGTATATGTCGATGGTGTTCAAAGAAGAGATTCTTCAATCACATAATATAGACCCATTGTATCCAAGGAAGTATACAGCTTATGTAGCCAAAAAGCTACTGCAACAGTGAGGATTTAAAACTTCTACTGCTGTGGTAGGTGCACCTTGCACACCTGTACTTTTTGTAACATAACTAAACTTTATCGTTTGCTTCAGAAGCTGGTGTAAGTTCATAGGCCAGTCCTAGTAGTAGCATTCAGACAC
The DNA here is from genome assembly GCF_019279795.1 of Protopterus annectens. Taxonomy (NCBI): domain Eukaryota; kingdom Metazoa; phylum Chordata; order Ceratodontiformes; family Protopteridae; genus Protopterus; species Protopterus annectens. The sequence goes on along the minus strand of NC_056741.1, from coordinate 1,227,060,574 downwards.
CTGTTTTTTATTTATTTATTTTTTTAATACTAGCTTGGTTTGATGGTCCTTCTGTTATGTTGTAGTATTCCAAACCCTTGTGTTTTCCTCTCTTGCTACCCTAATGTCCACCCAGTATACAAAAGCTTCTAGTCACTGTGGACATCTGATGTTGGCTAAGGGAATGTGGGCCATAAAAGTGACATCTGCACCTATCGGACCTCAGAACTTCTCTGCCGCCAGACGAACATCAGTTGTTCCTGCAGTATCGGCTGTCAGATTGTTTTTTCCAAAGATAAATACCTCATTGGGGACATTTTGTTCTTTAGGATCACTGCATGGCTATTTAGGTTCATGTCATCCAGGAAGGGAAACTGTAGGTACTGTCGTCAGATCCTTCGTAAAGATGGCCCACAAGCTTTGCTTTGTTTGTTTAGGTACTATGCATGTCCATAAGTCCTGCTGCAATCTGTCAAGCCTTTGCCCCTAAAACCTTACGCAGTCTGCACACCTTGAATATTTATTTGGAAAATCAGCACGTTAAGCACTTAGCATTAGCTGTGGAAGAGCTGTCCAGTCAGCCTGTCAAGCCACCTAAGAAAAAGCCCAAAGTTCCAAGGTCTGAATCTATTGCTGCACCTCCTCCAACTGATGTTCATGTGGCCGTTAGCCTGGAGGAACATTTGGTTGCTGCCGATTTGGGTACAGCAGGTACTGTTGGGGAAACTGCAGAACCCAGAGAGAAAGGCACATCCTCAGAGGAATCTCAGACGTCAGCTGCCGACTGTGAGGGAGAACCTCTGCTTGTACCGGCTGCCCAGACCTGGTCCTTCCACTACTGAAGATGCTAGCAAACGTAGGCCTACCTTGGCCCTTATGCCCTGTAGGCCTTCCCTGAAAAGAAAATAAAGCACGTTTCTTCTCCTGTGCAGAATCAGTTTGCCTCCCCTCTGAACAAACTAATTCCATCATTTTGCACCAGGCTACAGAGTCTTCTGGCAGGGGCAATGGACGCTTTCTTAATCTCTTGGAAGGGGATGGTTCTGTATGCATTCCCCCTTACCACTTTTTCAGAAAGTCCTACTGAAAATCCATCAGGACAACCCAAAAATCTTGTTGGTGACTACCTTTTGGCCAAGACAGCATTGATTCCCACTCCTTCTGCATTTAGCCAGGGGCAGTCCACTACAAGTTAACTCTGTGTGGACCTTCTGACATAGGAGAAGGGATCAGTAATCCATCCCCACCTACAGTATCAGAACCGTACTCTGTGGTTGATAGAATTCTGATCCCATACAGACACCTTTACAATGAGGACTTGCTCACAGTCCTGCAGGAGGCCAGGAAAACTAACACTAAGAGATTTTGTTTGTCTAAATGGAAAAGATTGTCCATATGGTGTCTACAAAGACAGTTGGACCCTTTCCATATTTTTCTATAAACCAGTACCTACCCAGCTACATTAAATCTCTATTTAGCAAAATAAAACCCTGTTCTACATCTGCTGATAACATAACTCCCTACTTCCTTCAAATAGCAGCAGACTGTCTAGCTCTCAAAGTCTCTATACTAATAAACCATTCAATGTCTTAATCAAAAGATGTCCTTCTGTTCACATGTTGCAGTATTCTGTACTCTTGGGTGGTCTCTTGCTATCCAAACGTCCAGCCAGTCTTCAAAAGTTTGTAGTCACTACTAGGTGCATGGGACGTCTGACGTGACTAGACTAGTGTGGGCCATAAAAGTGATGTCTGCATGTACCAGAGCTCAGAACTTCTCTGCCGCCAGTCGAAAGTCAGCTGTTCCTGCTGTACCGGCCATCTGATGAAGAATTATTGACCCAAGTACCCCGTTGAGGATCTTTTGTTTTGGGTCATTGCGTGCTGGTATATGTTCATGTCATTCAGAAAGGGCAAGTGCGGCTGTCAGATTCCCCACAAAGATGCCCATAAGCTTTGCCTCTTTTGTCTGGGAGTATCTCACAACCATAAGGCATGCTCCATTTGCCATACCTTCATCCCGAAAATCCTGCGTAGCAGATTGCATGTTTTAAGCATATACCTAGAGAATCAGCGACTTAGGCGTTTAGCGTTCAGGGTGGAGAGGACATCCGCTGTACCTGTCAAGCTGCCCAAGAAAAAGGTCAAGACCTCAAGGGCTGAAACCGTAGCTGCGCTTTCGCCTCCCGACGTCCCTCTTGTGGCCAACTGCCTGGAGGGACAATCGGTTACAACCTATTCAGGTAACGGCGAGTACTAGTGTGGAAGGTGCAAAACCCGATGGGGAAGGCACATCCTCTGAGGCCCTGCAGACATCTGCTTCCAGTGCTGGGGGGGGACCTAGGCTTGCACCAGCTGATTGGATCCCTCCCTTACCTTGTTGCTGCCCGACTCCAAAGAAAAGAGGAAGCATATCTTTCTTCCAGTGGAAAGTCAGCCAGATTGGCAGGCTTTCTCACAAAGCTTCTTCAATGCCTTTGTGGCCTTAAGGCCTGTTTCTTCAGTACCTTCACCAGTGACTTACCCCTGTGTTGAGTCCTAGGCCTCAAGTCTTGGACTCTTCTCAGGTGGAGGAGGAGGAATCCTCTTCTTCCTCAGAGGAATCTCTCTTATGTTTCCCAACTTCCCTCCCCTCTTGGATATGCCTCCCACAAGGAAGAATCTGCTGAAGCAGGTTCTCCAGCAGATGATCTCGCCTTTGGGGAGACCATTGCTAAGAGGAGGGAGCACTTTAAATGGGTTTTATCTATGAAGACAGTGGTTCAGAAAAAAGTACTAAACTTCTCCAGATGGATTTCCCTGCTCCTTCAGCTATCACCCAGGTACTGCCATCCTTTCTGTGCAGCTTCCTTGAATCCAGACTCTCAGCCCGCTGCCCCCCACAGACCTGACAGGTTCTACAAAGTCCCTGAGGGAGCTAAGTTCTTGGTGAAATGCCCTGCAGATGACCCAGGCACAATCTCAGGCACTGCCGACAAGGCATCCAAATTCCTTCCTTCCCTCCATTCTACTAACAAAGATAGCAAGGCTATGGAACGTTTGGGGAAAAAGTCTACACATCTTCCACCCTGGTTTTCAGAGCGGTCAGCTACCAGACCCACATGTCCAAATATGCATTAGCTCTTTTGGAAAGAGTCTAATAACAGTTGACATTCCTGATTCCCCAGCCAAAGCTCAACTGTCCAGCCTAATTTCCTTAACCTCCCAGGACACTAGAGACTCCATTAGGTTCAGCTACGATGCTACTGAGGCCTCCGCAAGATCAGCGGCATCAGCCTCCGTCCTTGGACAGTATTCTTGGCTAAGACTTCAGCCACTACCTGAAGACATCGGTGCAAAACTCTTAGATGCAGCTTTAGGCAAGTCAGCTCTTTTTGGCACCAAAGTAACAGAGCTATTTAAGACTTTGCAACAAAAGGGGAAAGAGCTACAAGATCTTAAACACCTGTTTGTCTGTCCTGTCCCAAAGTTCCATAGAAATTACCCATCAAAAATTATTTTTTCAGGAAATACTCTCCTCCCACTCTTCTCTCCAGACGTAGGAAACCTGCCAGGAAGCAAACCTTTCCTGCCAGACCTGCCCAGAAGCCTCAATTTCAAGACTGAGCAGGTAGTCTGTGACTACCTGCCACTTTTGAAACCCCCCCCCCCCCTCTCCTTTTATATCCCACTGTCACTCAGGTACTCTCACTGTCTCCCTGTGTAGAGAAACAGCACCGCAGACAGGTGGGTCCTATCCATAATAGAAAACTGGTACTTTTTGACTTGGATCTCTTCTCCTTCTGAGAGGGGTATCCCTTAGCCCGCCCAAAGAGCAGCTCCATTTCTTTCAACTAGTTTTTGGCAACCTCACGGCCCAAGGTACCATCTGACCTGTCCCCCAGACAGAAAGGGGAAGATAGTTTTATTCCAGGCTCTTCCTAGTCTCAAGGAAAGATGGCCCCTGGAGGCTAATTCTGGACCTCTCCTGCCTAAATCTTTTCCTATAACTGCCCACCTTTCGAATGCTCACCTTGGGAACTCTTTTCCCTTTGATCTTGTCACAGGGGTTCATGGCCACCTTGAACATAAAGGATGCCTACCTTTACATCCCCATAACACCCAAATACAGTAGATACCTACGTTTCTCAGTGGCCTTCTCTCATTATCAATTCTCGGCCTTACCCTTTAGTTTCTCCACAGCACCGAGGGTCTTCAAGTGTCTGGCACCAGTGGCGGCCTTCTGCAGGATTCTAGGGATCCAAATCTTCACTTGTCTAGATAACCTGTTCATTCAGGTGGATTGCAACAATCCCTTTCTGCTCCACTTAGACAACCCTGTCCCTCCTGCAGGCTCTGGGTTTCCAGATAAATTATCCCAAGACCACCCTGATCCCCGCTCAGGGCCTAGTCTTCCTAGGGTGCAGGATTTGGATGGATATCATGAAGGCCTTCCTACCACCCCCAAAAACTGGAAATGTTAACACAGTACCTGCTCTTGGTCAGTCAGGCAACAGAACTGACTGCCAGGCAGTACCTCAGGGTCCTGGGCCACATGGTTTGAACTATTTCCATATTACCATTAGCGAGATTTCAAATGAGGAAGTTTGAGTGGTACTCAAGATCCATTTGGACTCTGCACACACATCCTCTGGAGTACAAAATCCCCTTCTTATCCTGTCTCAATAATGAGTTTCAGTGGTGGTTGAATTAGGTGAGCCACAACCCGGGCCTACCTCTTCAAACCCCCCCCCCCCACCAGTGCAGGAAATGTACACAGATGCCTCAGACTGGGGATTGGGACCGAGTATGGGCCCCCTAAGAGTCCAGGGCACCTGGTCAGACTCAGACAGGAGCACATCAGTGTAAGAGAGAGATGAGAGCAATTCTTTTGGCCTTGAAAGCCTTTCAGCCCAAACTGAAACGGGGCCCTCTAAAACTGTTCACAGACAATACTTAGTTCTGTGGTATGTCAACAAGTGTGTGTGTGTGTGTGTGGGGGGATCATACTTGCTGTATAGAGTAGGTCGCCGAGTGTGTGAGCTGGCCATAAAACGGTGTGCAACACTGCAGGCAGTCTACATACTTTCAGAACAGAACTCAGGCAGATACCTTAAGCAGGTCCATGTCACAGTCCAACGAATGGATACTACACAGGGATGTGTTCTAAGACTTAGTCCACCAATGGGGTACATCTCAAATAGACCTGTTTTCCTCCCCCATGAAGAGGCAACTCCCATCCTTTTGCACCAGGCTGCCCAGCCCTCTGGCAAGGTCTTAAAAGAGAATGTTTCTCTATGCATTCCCCCCTTCCCTCTTATTCAGAAAGTCCTACTGAAGATTCAGCAGGACAGGCAAAAAAAGAAGCAACGTCACCAAAGGCAGAGCACATCAAAATATAAAACTCCAAAAACAAATGGTTCTGCCACCAATTCCACTTAAAAACACTTGGAACTTTGATTAAAATGTACGATGATAAAATATAAAATAAACACACTGGCTCATAAACCGGATAAGCGCTTTCGGTATAATACTTTTTTCAAATCCTAAATGTTTGCCAGTGAAACTTCCTCTTGAATACCTTCATTTCCTAGTGTTCACTCACTTAGATGCATCTAGTAACCATACACACCCTTTCAATTATATCATTTTGAGTGCTGAAGAGCTTTCCCTTTTGGTGCGAGTTTTAAAGGGACAAATGCATTCAGACCTGGTGACTGATCCAATTGCAAATTCATTATCCACTTCATCTCTTCACTTTCTGTTCGGTTTACTAAATCCCCACCTCTTGGTCTTTAATGAAGCCTAGTAAGTGCCATAAACTTGAAAGAATGACTGTCATTTATACTAATATGCATATAAAGTGCATTGCTGTTAACTTTTTTTTCTCATGTCAGATAAGTGCTGTAGGATACGTTCCTTTAGCATTTGATTAGTTTTCCCTACGTAGTATGCCTTGCAATGACTGCAGGTTGCCACATAGATAATGTTCTTACTCCGACAGTTTGCAAATCCTTCAAACTTATAGTTCCTCTTAGGGGATGTGTAAAATTATTCGAGATGTTTATATGAGAGCATGCCTTGCAACTTCCACATCTGAATGTACCACCTCTGCTGTTCATCTGAAAACTCCTGTCTTCAGAAATAGCTTCAGTTTCTGTTTTGTAACATAATAGTCTTTTTACATTTTTCCTATTCTTAAAAGAAAAGCTGGGTTGATCTTCAACTATTTCCCTAATTTTGTCAGATGTTAGCACTGGCCAAAATTTTCTGATGGTATTACGAATGGCAAAATTTTCAGTACTATATGTCAACTGGCATCTCAGATTGGACTTTACCTCCTTTTGCTTGATCTTAACTGTTTCATCTTGGTTTGAAAAATAGGGTCTTCCCCTCTGAAAGCGTAGTTCCAAGGTAGTTGCTTCATTGGTCTGTGTCTCTTTGACTTTGTATCCTCTCATTAAAGTCATTGGTAAATTTAATTTGCTCCTCCCTGTAATCCTCATCCCTCATGCAGAGCTTGGACACTCAAGTTAGTTAGTCACTATGTTGTCAAGAACATGCCTGGGATGCATGCTAGTATTGTGTAGTAAATGACTGCGCCACACAGGTTTCCTATAAATTCTAGTATTGATGCTTCCTGTGTCATCTAACATTATGCATTTGTCCCTTTAAAACCTGCTCTAAAAGGGAAAGCTCTTCATCACTCAAAATGACTTAATTAAAAGGGTGTGTATGCTGCTGTGGTTACTAAATGCATCTAAGTGAGTGAACACTAGGAAATGAAGGTATTTAAGAGGAAGTTTCACTGGCAAACATTTAGGATTTGAAAAAGGTATTATACCGAAAGCGCTTATCTGGTTTATGAGCCAGTGTGTTTATTTTATATTTTATCATATATTTTAATTAAAGTTTTCAAATTTCAAGTGTTTTTAAGTGGAATTGGTGGCAGAACCATTTATTTTTTGGAGATTCAGCAGGACAGATCAAAAATCTTGTTGGTGACCTTTGTTTGGTCAAGACAGCACTGATTTCCCCCTCCTCTTGCATTTAGCCAAGGGCAATCACCGCAGGTTACCCCAGAAAGTGGACCTTTTTACATATGGGATCTCTAATCCATCCACATTGGCAGTCTCTACACCTCACCCTGTGGGTGATAGAATTCTGATCCCTTACAAATACCTATACAATGAGGATCTGCTCAGTCCTGCAGGAGGCCAGGAAACCTCACACCTAGTGATGTTATATCCAGATGGAAAAGATTCATCATATGGTGTCAGAGACAGTTGGACCCATTACAGAGCAAAGTCCCTCTGGTACTGTCCTACCTGTGTGAACATTTGCAGACAGGGTTAGCATATTTGTCCAATTAAGGCTCATTTGTCTGCCATCTCAGCTTGTCTGCCTCTGGAAACCCCCTCTGACTTCAAGACTACCCGCAAAGCTGTTTTTAAAGAGTGCTGCATCTCTGGCCTCCCAGGAAACTCATTCCCCCTCCCTGGACCCGAATTATTTCTTGGAGAAGCTCACAGTGCCCCCCGCCCTTGAACCGGCATCCAAGGCTTCTCTGAAACACTGCACATGGAAAATAGTACTCATAGTGGCCTTTACTTTGGCTAGAAGAGTGAGCTGCAAGTGCTCATGGCCATTCCCCCTTTCTCTTATTCCACAAAGACAGGGTAACCCTTAGGACCAATCCACCCTTCATGCCCAGGTTGGTTAATGAGCTTTCCTTAAACCAAACCATCCACCTACCCACCTTTTTTGCCCACCCACAAAGTGACACTTCCTCGATGTGCACAGACAGCTTAGGTTCTAACTCGACAAGACTAAGTCCTTCAGGAAGTGTGAACAGTTTCTCTCTCTCCACTCCAGAGCCCTAGGAGAGCTGTAGCAAAACAGTCTTAGCCTGGATTTCCAGGGCAGTTACCCTCTGCTTTGCACACCATGGGCAGCCTTTGTGATCCAAGGTTAAAGCACACCCCGCTAGGGCTATGGCCTTTTCTGGAGCCTTCTATAATGGTCTGGACACCTCTGTCATTTTAGAGGCAGTCACTTGGACATCTGTCCACACATTCACTAAACATTACAAACTAGACCAAATCTCTAGATCTAGGGCTGGATTTGCCAGGGCTAACCTCCATGGATTTGTAGAGAATTCCTCCAAGCCACCACCCTCTTCCTCACAGTGAACTTTGGCACTCACCCAAGAGTACAGCATACTGCAACATGTGAATAGATGGACATAGTGTAGTTGTGTAAAATCTTACCAGAACCACAGATGTCCTTCTCTTCTTGTTACAGTATTCCTTCCTGCCACTCCTGTTAAGATGCCTTTTGTTCTTGGAAGGCACTGGACTTGCACAGTATGTCCTAGGACTGGGGTGCTGTGTTCTGAGGTCTGGTACATGCATACGTCACTTATGGCCCACGCTAGTCTAGCCACGTCAAACATCCCATGCACTTGACAGTGGCTACAAACTTTTGAAGGCTGGCCAGACATTGGGTAACAAGAGGAGGAGACAAGAGTACAGAATACTGCAACATGGAAGAGGACATCTGTGGTTATGGTAAGATTTTACACAACTGTTCTTTCCCTGTATCTGGAAAGAATTCTGTACTCTACCTATGCACAAAGGAGAGAACTCCATTGAAATCGCCAAGTTCCCATAGCCATCCTGTTGCGCCTCTCAAAGATATTAGAAAAATGCATACACAGGCAAGTCATGGAACACTTCAACAATCTGATTTACCTCTACATAACATGGCTTTTGTCCAAAACCATAGCACCATTACTGTCCTACCATTCATTAACAGTATTACGCTGGCCAGATATAACAAACTAATATGTTTACTCCTAGATCTCTCTAAAGCATTTGATACAGTCTCCTTTCTTCTTGATAAACTCTCTTAACATTAACATGTCCTTCTATTCCCGTGCTGCAGTATTTTTACTGTGAGATCCTCTGCCTCAGCCAACCTGAACATCTCGCTCCTATGCAAAAGATTAAGGCTGGTTGCTGCCGGGTGTGTGGGACATCACACAGGACTATAAACCATGGGCCTTAAATGTGACGTTTGCACGCAAGGTCGCTTTCTTCAGAATGTTCTCTTTAAAGCCTTCTCCCACTTATGCCCCCCCCAAGACGTTCATGGCAACTTTGGACTTGGAGACATACCTCCACATTCCCATTCATCCAAACTACTGGAAGTTTTTGCATTTTGCTGGACCCTCATCACACTTTCAGTTTACTGCCTTGCCCTTTGGTTTATCTACTGCACCAAGGGTCTTCACAGAATGTCTAGCTCCAGCAGTAGCCTACTGCAGAATAAAAGGCATTCAAATTTACCTTTAACTAGACGATATCTTCATTCTAGCAGTAGAGGAAAGCATTCTCAGGAACCACTTGCTGCTCACTATGTCCCTACTTCGGTGCTTGGGGTTCACCCTTTTAACCTGACAAAATCATCCCTCTCCCCAGCCCACGATGAAACCTTCCTGTGCTGCTAGATAAGAACTGACTTAGAGGGCTTTTCTTCCTCAGGACAAAGTCTACTCCCTAGTCAACCACTTCCACGAACTCCTCCTGATCATCCACGTTTCGGCCAGGCAGTTTGTGCATCTTCTAGACCTCATGGCAGTTGCATTCCCTATGTTACCCCTAGCCAGGGTGCTGCCCGGTCTGGAAAATTAGATGTAGCTGCTTTTTGGGTGAGAAGGGAATGCTTTGTGGTAGGGGCTTTTCCTGCCAGAACATGAAGTACCTTTGTTCCATTATTGCTAATACCCAGTGGTCTGAGGTGACTTTTTCCAGAAGGGCAGACAGTGAGAGAGGCTGGAGGAGAGAAGGGAGGTGGTTGAGGCAGTCATGCATCACAGTAAGAGTGCTGCAACATGGGAATAGGTCATAGATTAGTTGTGTAAAATCTTAACATAACCATAGGATGTCATTCTGTTCCATGTTGCAATATTCCTTCCCTCTCACCATACCCCCTTCATTACATTTACCCTATCTAGATGGCATCTTTCTTGGATTCCTTAGACTGTTGTCTGACTGGGCAGTGAATTCTGAGGCCTGTGTGTGCAGACGTCACATTTAAGAACTATGGTTTATGGCCGTGAGTGTGACATCCCACACACCTGACAGCAAGCAGGCTTAAGTTTTTGCATAGGAGCCGGACGTCTGGGTCGACTGAGGATCCCACAAGTGAGAATACTGCAACATGGAAGAGGACATCTATGGTTATGATAAGACTTTGCATAAGTAATCTTTCTCCACTTCTACAATTGCCTGGTTTGCTAGTTACCTCACAAATAGACTACAATCAGTAAAATGGCTCACTGCTCTCTCCCCTCTTCTTCCTATCAGATTGGGTATTCCCCAAGGATTATTCTTGGTCCACTACTCTTCAATATCTTTATTAATCTACTCTAAACCTCCTGTCCTCTGTCATTTCTCATCCAGTATGCAGATGACTACAGTCATCACCATTGCAGAAACTCACTGACTTAGTCTGTTATTCAGAAATCCTTTAAATATGTTGAAACCTGGCTGTCTAACAACCAGCTAATTCTGAATCCTAATAACCAAACCCTTAATTTTTATTCCCAAAAATCTAAACCACCTTAAATCCACTTTTGCTGTCCAGTCTGAGTAAAACACATGAAATAGTTGAACCCAACACACAACTTTTAGGGGTCATGATAGATGACCAGCTGAAATTTGACTTGCATGTTAATTGTATTAAAGAAGTACAGTGGGTTTCTATAATGTATTCCTCAACTTTTCGGCCCTTTTGCTCCCTATTTACAATTCCCTGTATAAAGGAACAGTGCGCCATTTAAAATCATTTTACGTCACCTTACTTCTGTTAACAGAAGCCTACCTTAGCATACTGTGATGGTTTCACATTTAAAAAGATTGTCTCGCGCTTTACTAAAGCTTGCTGTAGTCACCCAATTACTAACGTCATCGAGGCCAGGCAGTGCATGTACATTTTCGCACTAGTTCCTTCCCCCAAAGTGACATCACTATGGCCGGCCACTGTTTAAGTAAAACAATGAAACCCACCCATTCTGTGATGTCACAGCTCCTTTGTCCTTCCCTCACCCTTTCAGTGCTCAAACACAGTTGCAGGAGGTAGGGAAGTTTTTTCTACTGGTTTTGTTTCCAGTACGCCATGTTTTTAAATTGGAACATCTTGCGTGAGTCTCTCTCTACAGCAGCTTCTCTCATGGCTTAATTGGCGAGTGTCATATATATATATATATATATATAGATATAGATATAGATATATATATATATATATATATATATATATATAGATATATATAGCTATATAGATATATAGATATATATAGATATATAGATATATATAGATATATAGATATATATAGATATATAGATATATATAGATATATAGATATATAGATATATATAGATATAGATATATATATATAGATATAGATATGTGTGTGTGTGTGTGTGTGTGTGTATATATTTAACTGCATTGCTGTAGGGCAAAGTATTATTTAACTGCAATAATCCTGGCTTTTCTATGGTCGCTATACTCACTAAGTTCACACGTGCATCCAAAAACTGTAAATGGTTGCCTGTTTGGGTCATGTTTGCTAACATAATTGCTGTGGGTGCACGTGTGGACTTTGCAGTCAAACTCCTAAGATTTTGTCTGGCCATTTATTGCTTAAGTTTTGGTAATGTTATTTGCCTTTGCTGTGGCGTTTCTGAGCTGGTGCACGTGGTCCTGGTTGCCACTAGCAACCGATTTCCTTTATCGCTGTTCTCATAGTTAAAAAAATATATATATATATATATATATATATATATATATATCTATATATATAGATATGTGTGTGTGTGTGTGTGTATATTTAACTGCATTGCTGTAAGGCAAAGTATTATTTAACTGCAATAATCCTGGCTTTTCTATGGTCGCTATACTCACTAAGTTCACACGTGCATCCAAAAACTGTAAATGGTTGCCTGTTTGGGTCATGTTTGCTAACATAATTACTGTGGGTGCACGTGTGGACTTTGCAGTCAAACTCCTAAGCTTTTGTCTGGCCATTTATTGCTTAAGTTTTGGTAATGTTATTTGCCTTTGCTGTGGCGTTTCTGAGCTGGTGCACGTGGTCCTGATTGCCACTAGCAACCGATTTCCTTTATCGCTGTTCTCATAGTTAAAAAAAAAAAAAAAAAACGTACTGCATCGTGCTGTTAACATCATAAGTGTAAGTGAGTTTGAAATCAGTGAGGAATTGGATTGTGAAACAGATTAAATGGTTTTAGGCTAGCCCATAACTGCCGAGTTGAACGACATTGTGTTCAAGAATTCAAGGTGTAGTAATGTCGTGAGCATAGAAAAAATGTTAAGAAACTGAGTTTTTTTTCCCCTTAAAGGAGTACTGTACAAACTGAAAATGGCTTTTCCACTTTATTACAGCGAGAAATGTGTTCCGTTTCTAGTTCAGTAGAACTGAAGTTATACGATGACTGAAACGTTCCTCTCAACTGTTCAGATTTTTGCAGAATGTCAAATGGCTCTTATTTTTGGTCTGTTCCTCATAAAATTTCCGTGTCAGTAGTTTTCTGCTGGGGGTGAGAGACAGAGAAAAAGATATACTGTTATGTTGCTGTCTGCAAACAATGTGTACTGATAGTCGGCATGGAAAAAATGTTAGGAAACAGAGTTTTTCCCCCCCTTAAAGGGGCACTATACAAACTGAAAATGGCTTTTCCGCTTTATTGCATTGATAAATCGCCTGTTCTGTTTCTAGCTCAGTAGAACTGAAGTTATAAGATGACTGAAATCATTCCTTTCAACTGTGCAGATTTTCGTGGAATGTCAATTGGCTCTTATTTTTGGTGTGTTCCTCATAAAATTTGAGGTTTTCTGGTTGGGGAGAGAGAGAGCAAGATGTACTGTTATGTTGCTGTCTGGCTCAAGTCGTGTCGCTGTAAATACTGTACACATCACAAGAGGAGGTACAGAATGAGAGTTAGCCAAGATCAGGACAGTCCTTCCAAAAAAGTCAGAGAATTGCCTCCTTCCTAAACCTCCCCGCATACAGGCAGCATTTTAAATCTACACTGCCTTCTGTAGATGGAAGGAGCATTGTATGTTCTAGTTTCATTATATTTATATAATGCACATTTTGACTGATTTTGACCGGATATAGCTGCCGTTTTTGGTTATTTATTAAGCTGTTTATTGTGTCACAGTCATCTAGTTTTCAAAGTTGTATTATCTAAACTTTTTTTTTTGTCAGTGCAGCTCTCACTTAACAATGCAGTAACGTCTTCTGATTGCATAACGGCATTTGCAAATAAATGTCTGTATGTAATTGCGCAATGCCGATTAGCGTTTTTTCAGTGATTTAAAATGACATAAAATATTAATGCTTAATCTTTCAGAAAGTTTGTAATCACACAGATGTATAGCAAATAATACACTTGCCTAATGGTGATCCTGCAGTGCCTTACAATACAGTTTGTCATGTATTTTTCTGTAATGCTTGTGTAGTCAACATCTTGTTTCAGATTAATTTTTAGGTGGGTAATGAGTTTCCGAGATCATGAATGTCAGAAAACAGGCAACATGAGTTTTTAAACTTTCCCCTTGTTTCCATAACGTCAGTGGTGTCTAGAGACTGAAGTCTAGCAGAGATCCCCAACTCTGGGAGGGATGTACTGACCTGCAAAAATGATGCTTCAATTGATGTCTGATTTGGTGTTCCATATTTTAAGATGGAATTGTTGGCAAGTTTATATGTTATAGCTATGATGTTCTGTGTTTCAACTTTTGTAGTTGTCATATTTCATTACAGGTTCATTTTTTGGTGGAATGTCTGGGTCCTAATGGGACAAGAAACATAAAATATTGTTTTGCTATTGCCAGTCCTGATAAATTTTGCCATCATCAGCGTTGTGATGTCTTATGGGGTTAAAGGTTAGCGAATTTAATCAGTGGCAGGCAATATTATTTCTCTGGTTTTCTATTATCCATTGATAAGTCATAAAGACCATTTTGAGAGGGCTAAAGGTTTATTTCCGAAAATATTATCAGGAAAAAGATCAACGTACTAATATAATGAGTTCCCCAGGAAGTCAGTAAAAAATCCATTAGTATATTTTCCAGTCAGTGTAATGGGTGTTCACCTGCTACTCTGGTTTATACTTAACATCAGGTTGGCTAATTAGCTGCACAGTGTTCATAAGCATGTTGGCTTTTTGTTAAAGGGTCTGTGAAGGACCAGTTGACTTACCCAGTTAATAAAGTATAAAGAATGTTCTATGTATGGTGCCTTGTTATTCCCCCCTGGCAGTATTACCCTTAACCTGTGATGTCAAAGCTAATAGTCATAGTGCAGCAAGTACTGGACAGTACATCTTCCTCTCTGTGGCCACCCTCAAGATGCTCATAACTGCATCTGTACTTAGGTCATCGGGACAATATACTACTGAGCTAATACTCCTTTGCGATTAAGTGGATGCATTTTCTGCAAGTAGTATTGAGTTTGGACTCGAGTATGCTTCATTAATATTCACTGAAAGTATCACCACGACTGTATTATAGACCTAATTTGCACTCTCAAGGACGGCTCTTGCCTCCTAGGGTCAAATTCAAAACTTCATAGGTAGGTACTAGGTTATCGGCCCTAGGGCCCATACAAGCCTAGCCAAAAAATGTACCCTGGCTTTCGCCACCCAAGAAAATTATTTTCCTGCGCCCCTGTCGAGCAGAGCCACAGAAGTGATCCCCGGGGTGAATTTCCCATTTCCCATCCAATCATCAAGATTTTTCTTGAGTGCTAATGAGGAGCTCTGTTTGACATAGATAGGTAGTCTGTTCCAAGAGTATGGGAAGTCTCTGGGACAGGAATCTATCCCTCCAGCATGTTCTGTTTTATTGTGGTGACAAGGTTAAGGTCCCTAGAGCGTGTAGCTCGGAGGGATTGGGATTTCTTTAAGTGGAGCATGTCCAACAGCTCTGGGTTTGACATAGCTTTGTATGTTAGGCAGAGATCGCCCCTGAGTAGGCGATATTCGATGGAGTAAAGCTGTAGTTTTTTGAGACTGTCTGCATAGGGCATCTATTTGAGGCCAGTAATCCTCCTTGTGAGGTATTTCTGTGGTCTTTCCAGTTGTTGTACATGTCTTGTGAGGTACATACCAAAAGGGGCATTGTACTCTATAATGGGTCTAATGAGTGATGAGTAGAGGGGAACAATGACCTCTCTTTTTTCTGGATGAGAATCCTTTTGTGATGAGATGAGCCACGTAGAAGAATTTCCTGACCACTGTGGCGATGTGATTATCAAAAGAGAGACTACTGTCCACCTGTGTCTCAAGGTCTCATCACATTTTCGGCATTAAGTAGACTACCAGCTATGTGGTAGTTCATGGGTACAGAGTTTTTACCAAAGGGGATGACAATACACTTTTTGGCATTGAGCTTCAGGCCATGGCTTTGACACCAGGTATCTGTCTTAGTGAGGCCCTTTTGTAGTTTGTCCACATCGTTAGGAGTTTCGATTATGGCTCCTAGTTTGCAGTCATCTGCAACCTTTGTTAGCCAAAGACCACCTGTGTTGGCCTGCACTTCAGAGAAGTAGATACCAAACAGGAGAGGAACCAGGACTGAACCCTGTGGTACTCCACTTGTCACTGGTCTGATGTCTGGTTTGGAATCTGCTACTTTCACAGTGTGGATTCTGTCCGTGAGCCAGTTGGCAACCCATCTTGTGACGTAGGGATTTATACCTAGTTTAGTGAGCTTATCTATAATTCCAGAGTGGAGGATGGTGTCGAAAGCCTTGGCGAGATCTAGATAAGCTGTGTGAACCATTTTACCCTCATCTATGGCTTTGGTGACTGCTTCAAAGAAGTCAGTCCTGTTTAGGAGACATGATATGCCTTTTACAAATCCAAACTGAGTAGGGTCGAGAGTTTGGAGATTACCAATGTCTTTGTTTACGAGTTCCACGATGATACGTTCCATGGCCTTGCAGACCAGGCTCGTCAGGCTAATGGGACGGTAGTTCCCGGGGTCCGTCGTGGCTCCCCCTTTGTGGAGTGGGATAACTGTCTCGGTGCGCCATTCAGTGGGTACAAAGCCTGAGGTGAGGCTATGATTGAACATGGTACTTGGATAGGGTGCCAGTTCATTCTGTAGTTCGTGTAGAACGCAGCCTGGGATGTTGTCAGGTCCCATGGATGCTGTGTTCTTGGCTTTGGAGAGTGTTTTTTTTTTTTACCTGTGCAGCCATGATTATAGGAACTTTGCATTCTTCCAGTATAGAGATGGGCCCTCTAGGGGGGTAAAGTTAGCACTGAACCTATCTGCTAGGATGTTGGCAATATCAGTTGGTTCTGTATATGTAGTGCCATTATGCTGTAACTCAGAGTAGATCTGAGTGTTCCCATTTAGATTCTTGACATAGCTATAGAATGCTTTGTGGTTGTCTTTAGAGTCGGTGGCAATTTTGTTTTCTTAACTAGCTTTGGAGGATTTTAGTACTATATGGTAACATTGGCATAGCTATAGTATAGCATAAAAAAGAACTTTCTCTGCAAAATTTCCTGTAAACCATCTTGAAAAAAGTCAACAATTCAAATGTTCTTACTTTCCGTAAAGCAGCAATTAGTTTTTTTTACCTTTTCTGCATGGATTGGTATAACTAGTTTTCATAAACTTTTAAAAATTAAGATAAATTAAACTTGCTCAGAAGTTTAAAAATCATTGACTGTTGGCCTATATGTTAGACAGCTCTAGATGTTAAATTACAAAGTTAAAATAACTAAGTGAATGAAAGCATACAGTACTAGTAATTTTGGATGAGCTAGTCAAAAACCCATTACATGATGACTACTAATCAAAAATGATTAGCTGTCAAATAATGGGGGTACAAATTCCTTCTCTCTGTCATGCAAGAGATTCTCTCCTCTTTACTGCATAACTAGAGGTCAACAGAACTCACCATGAATTATAAACCAATTGATAGGTGACTTGGCCATGACCTTTGAGTCATAGAATTGCAGACGCACACACACATCCATGGATGTGTATGTGTTTAAAGTATTTCATTTCAGAATTTACTGTCTGGTTATTTCTACTTAGCTACCATTACCTTAGAAACACAGAAGACTGAAAATAATGCATGCTTACACACACACACACACACACACACACACACACACACACACACACACACACACACACACACACACACTTTGTTAAAGATCAGCCTGGACAGCAAAAGTTAAACATGTATTATACAATGGCAGCTCATTAACATTTAAAAACGTGCATGCTGATTGCTCAGCCCAGTCAAGTGTGCCCACTGTAAATCCAGCATATACCAACAGAAGCAAGTCCAGTCACCTCAGTTTTCTTCTATTAATATATGCTAAGACTTTCCAGTTTTCTTAAGCTAAAAGGTCAAGAGAATACATATGTAGGGCAGTGAAAATTCAAGCAAATCAGATGCGTTGTATAAAACTAAAGAAATTTACCTAATTTTCCAGGAATTTTTGCATGCACTTGTATCTTTACACTGCCTGGATTTCAGTTTTTTTTTTTTTAATAAAGAAATAAGCAATGGAATTCTTCCTTTCTCTGTTGCCTTCTAAAGCACTCTGATGTACTGATGAGCATGGGAAAGTACAGTTGTGTAAAACCTTAGAACATTAGATGGCCTTCTCTTGAGTGTTAAAGTATTCTTAACAATAGGGATCCCCTGCCAAGTGCAGACCGACATCTGGCCAGTATACCACACATTGTTGGTTGTAAAGGATAAGCCATATGTCACAAGTATGCCCCCAACATGTGATGTAGGATATGAAGATTGAAGATTATGTCCGCATGTACCATCCTCAGAACTGACAAAGCCCCAGTAGGAACAACAGTCCAAGGATAAACATAGGTAGCAACTCCTTGATTTAAAAAAAAAAAAAAAAAAAATTCTGGTAAATGGCATTTAAGCATTCAGCAATGGCCAGAGTCACTTCTGGGCACAGCAAAAGAGCGGGAGAAATATAGTGTTGTGTTTTGTATGTACTAAGAAAAATGCAGGGATAGTGCAGAAGTATTTTTGAAAACCTACTAGTGGAGTAAAAAACATATGTAGGAAGATACCAACATACTTTGCAGATGTCAATCTCACTTTTTAATAAGGTGGAAGCATGAAGTAAGTGATACGTAACACTTAAATTACTAAAGATCTAAACAACTGGTTCAGACCCAAATATTTTGTTTTGTAGCGCCGTGGTGCAAGACCTTCCATCTGTTGCTACATAAACTGGATGTGAATGCAGTCAGGTAAGGCCATGGCTATAGTGTAGCAAAAACAAATGTCCTCTCTGTCAAAGGAAATACTAGAACAAGGATTAAATTACATGAGACAAGCACCCTGCTGAGAGCTGCCAATCACAGGAATTAACAGGTCAGATTACCCTCAGGACTTTGACAGCTAGGGAAGCTAAGTGTTATGGGGGATGGGAGAAGTAGATGGACTGGAATTCAGTCTCTCACAAATTAGTGCCATTTAAGCTCAATTACAAAGGCAGCAGTAAACAGCACTTTTGAAAGTGTGTCCTGTGACATTTGCACTGCTTCTGTTTTAAGTAGTCATTCAGCAGCAGGGAATGTTACAAAGTACTAACTAAAAGAGAGCAATGTATGTATGCAACATCTATGAAATGACAGGAGCTTTAGGCAAACCGAGGCTTGCATGATGCAACATTTTTGAGCCAAACACTGCATTCTGGGATACTGAATGGCAAATTGAGTTATCAAAACCACGTCAAGATGCTAGACCCCATGTGGTCAGATTTTGGAATTACATATAAAAATATTTAAAATCCTGTAAATAATCCGAGTGCTGTTAAAATGTAGGAAACCTCAAGCCATGCTGAAATATCTATATCGTATGATTTTTGAGTCTGTGGGTGCGGTACTCCTTTAAGAAAACTCATCAAAAACTCTGCCTCTTACACAGAAGTAAAAAGTTCATATCCAATAAAGCCAAAGTCTCCCTGTCTCATGCCTGCCTTCAACCGAGCCTACTCTATAGCTCTCAGATCCTCACCAGCCTCCAAACCTCTCTCCAAACTAAACTAAAAACAACCTATAACAGTTTACAGATTTGCCGCAAATCAAAGCTGTAGAACACTCTCTTTAAAACAGACTGGCTTGAATTATGGGGGGGGGGGGGCTGTGGTGCAGCAGTTAGCGTTGCCGCCTCACAGCAAGAGGTTCCCTGGTTTGATTCTTGGCTGGGGTGCCTTCTTTGCAGAGTCTGCATTTCCTCCGGGTGCTCCGGTTTCCTCCCATGTCCCAAAGACATGCTGTACATGGATTGGACACACTAAATTGGCCCTAGGTGTGAGTGTATGCGTGTGTGCCTTCTGTGGAAGGTTGGGCGCCGGGCTGGCAACTCGACACCGTAAAACTCCACTGCCAGTTGTTCTGTGGACTGTTTTGCTGTGACGACCCCTAACCAGGAAAAGCTGAAAGGAGAAGACTGGCTTGAATTACTTCACCAGCTTCTCTTGCACTTTCAGACTTATCCACTCTATCTTGTACCAACCATCTTTCTGTCCCACCATGTCTCCTCTTATCTCCTCCTACGACTCCCCGAAGCTCAGACCAAGACCTACTACAAACCTATAAACCTAAGGGCAAAATTGTTCAAAACCTCTACAGCTACTTCCCCCTCCATTTCTTGAAACAAACTCCCATTGCAAATTAGATCACTTAAACAGTTTAAGAATTTGTCAGCCACCGAAGACTACCTAAAAAGTTGCTGGTCATGCCACTGTATCCACCTTACATAAATTGTCTTCCTCTGTTATGAAGATCACTGTTTCTGCTCTGCTTGATCATATTTTAGTTACGTCTCATCGCTCTTATTGGGTGATTACCTGTTACCCAATCTTAAAAATATTTGTACTGGTATATTACTTGTATGATCCTTAGTAACTCTAAATACCTTGACTGTACTTACAAACTTCACATTCTATTTTTCTGCACAAATCTTAAGCTAAATGTCAACTCCAACACTGTTTTGTGCTTTTACTGTTCCAACTGGAAATTGTTATTGCTTTGTGTATAATTGCTATGTTTATTTAAAATTTATTGTAATTTGTGGATTTTTTCTCCCCAGGCCTCCATGGAAAAAGGGCCATCAGCTCAGCTGGACAAACCCAGTCAACAAATGTAAAATAAATCAATGTTCCCTTAGTACTGTCATGCCTGTGTGAACTCTTGGTTTGCATACTCCTCTGTTAAAGCCCACCTTGCTGCTATTTCAGCTTGTCTGCCTCTGGACCCCCTTTTGGCTTTTTGGTTGCCTGCAAAGTTATTCCTAATGGGAATGCTGCATCTCAGGTTCCCAGGAAACCTGTTCAACCACATGGGACTTTGAGCTTTGTTTTAGAGATGCTCACGTTGCCCCCCCCCCCCCCCCTTTGATCCAGCTTGTAAGGCCTCTCTAAACATTGCACTTGGAAAACAGTACTCCTGGTAGCCTTTATATCAGCCAGGAGAGTGTCAGAGCTACAGGCCCTCATGGCTATTCCCTCACCTTCCACATGTACAGGGGTAACTCTTACGATCAACCCCCTTCCTTCATGCCTGAAGTGGTCACTGAATTATCCTTGAACCAAGCTATTCACCTTCCCACCTCTTCTTTCCTCATCCTCAGAATGACAGTGAGAGTGTCTTACATTCCCTTGATGTGCACAGACAGCTTAGGTTTTACCTTGACAAAATCAAGTCAATCAGGAATCGGATCAGTTGTTTGTCTCCTTTCATCCCAGGGTTTTGTGGAAAGCAGTCACAAAGCAGGCAATTTATTTCTGTTATACATACAATGGAAAAGTCTTAGAATCTAAGATTAAAGCACACTCCACTAGGGCTATGGTTTTATCTGGGGCTTTTTTTTTAAAGAGCTGGACACTGCCTCTGTTTTAGAGGCCACTACATGGACCTCTGTGCACACCTTTACCAAGCACTATAGATTGGGTCACATTTCCAAATCCAGGGCTGGATTTGTCAGGGCAATCCTGTATGGATTCCTAGAAAATGGTTCCAAGCCTCCACCATCCTCTTCCCTTTGAGCTTTGGCACTCACCCAAGGATTTGGAATACTGCAACATGAGAATAGGACACAGAATAGTTGTGTAAAATCTTACCATAACCCTAGATGTCTTTCTCTTCCATGTTACAATATTCCTGTCCCTTCTTGGATGGCACTGGACTTGTACAGTTATCCTGGGACTGGGGTCCATCTGGGGTGCTCAGTTCTGTGGTCTGGTATATGCAGACTTCAATTTTATGGCCCACATTCCCTTAGCCAATGTCAGATGTCCTGTGTACCTTGCAATGACTAGAAGCTTTTGTATACTACCTGGAAGTTTGGGTAGCAAGAGAGGAAAACCCAAGGGTTTAGAATACTGCAACATGGAAGAGAAGGACATCTATGGGTTACGGTCAGATTTTACACAACTATTCTTTTTCCCATTGTATTTCTCTGGTTTGGGTTGCAAATTGTATGCTTTTATTTCTCTGTATAAAACTCTCTTGTAAAGCTTGACAGCTGCATCCATGACCAGACTGGTGCTGTCTTAGGTGAATTTTGCAGTTTATGTTATAATTTTGTGAGGCTTGATCATTTGAAGTCCATACATACAGTTTAATTTGGTCCAGGGGCTTTTATGATTTTGATGGCAAATATCTCAACTTTATGGTCAGACTTGGTTGGAATGATTCATATAAAGGCTGGACTGGATTTGTGAATAACAGATCTGACAATGCTGTATTCTCTGGTGAGTTTACTAATTCTTTTCCAGGGAATTTTTGTTAATTTAGTGCAAGAACTGGGCACGACGTGAGTTGGAGATGCACTTATTCCGAATAATTGAGAGTTTAGTCTCATGAAGGTGAAGGAGGAGTTAATATTTACTACTTTAATTACGGTCAGGAATTTGGCATGGTTGTCTAGGGACTTGGAGGGTGTCCTGCAGCAGGTTTTGTCATTTCTTCTTCATGATGATTTGGATTTCTGTGATATTTGAGTGTGGGTTTTTGGGAGTTTTTGAGGAAGGTAATACACTCCTTGACATAAAAGGGACATGCCACCACACAGTTATCAAAGCTTGAAGGCATGTTAAATGCAATGCCTAGGTTTTGGGGGAGTGCTTTCTTTGTTTAAACAAAGTTTTGCAGGAAAGCTCAAGTTCGAGTTACTTGACTTCTGTCATTGAGATAAGTCACCTTAATGTAATCCAAATTGGAGTTTCATTTATTTGCTACATTAGAATTTCCATTAACTGGACTGTGCCTGGAAGAAAAAAATTACAGTGGATTTTTATCTAAGCTTTAGCCAGTATGCAGACATCCCTTATTTTTAATTTTGTCCTATGTTAGCACATACTTGGTCCTCTTGGAATGATGCATACTAGTCTGATGTTCATCGTGCATACAGCTGCAGTCATAACAGATGGGTTATCCTGCCGTCAGGCGGGTCCTCGGTCGGCCGAATTCCGAAGTCTAGGTCCGGCGTCGGTTGTCGTCGCTTCCTCCCTGACGTCAGTGCGGCAGGGGTATAAAAGAGGCAGCCGACGCCATTTTCTTCAGTCTTTCTTGCTGCGTGGTGCCCGAAGCAGAAGCAGTTCGCAAGTGCCGGTCGGCCAGCTCCTGAGATTTACGAAAGTATTTCAGCCGAAGTCTTCTTGAAAGCTAAGTACCTTGTTGGGGAAACTTTTCTTGCCTCAGACCGATGTCAGACAAAGTTAATAATTGCATTTCATGTGGGAAGCAAATACCGCATAAGGATTTCCACTCTTACTGTATACCTTGCTTAGGCCCAGACCACGACGTCTCGGCCTGCCGTTTTTGTGCTAGATTCAACAAACGCACTATTAAGCGTCGGGCGGAGTTCACCTTTCACTTTTTTGGCAAAAAAATTAATTATATTATGTCGTTGGATACTCAGACTCCAGTTTTGAGCAAAAAACGCAAAGATAAGGACCGGCATACGAGGTCCGCACCACCTACTGATACCACGCTAAGGTCGACTACCGGTTCTCCGGTACTCAGCGAGGCGCCTACGCAGCCCCTGAGTACCGAATACGGTGCATTACCGGTGCCTTCAGTACCCAAGGTCGCAGGCTCCTCGGCCCCCATTCCTACTACAGATACCGACGCCACTCCTGGCGGAGAAACTCAGAATTTAGACAGGCCTGCCATTTCTCAAGGGGTCTTCAGGCCTTCTTCCTTCTCTATTAAAGCCTTAACTAAATCTAAAACAGCCATGAAAACCAAAAAACAGGTTCCTCAGACACCCTCTCAAGGCACCATGCCTAAAAAACAGATGCTTAAAATGGCTGAGGATTTGATTACTCTTACCAGGGGTTCTTAACCCCCCTCTGACAAAAGGCCCAGATTAGAGGAAGACTACCCTTCCTCAGATCAAGCTTCTATTACCTCAGAACTATCTGAGGGACCAGGATTGTGCTATTCTCCATTCGAAGACTCTGATGCAGAGGAGCCTATTCCCTCGGTCCCCCCCCCCCGAGGACTTCTCTTTTGGGGAAACCCTGCATACTTTGAGGGAACACTTTCACTGGGAAGTCCAAGGTTACTCAGATTCCAAGAAAAGGCTCAGGGAATTTCTTCTGCTCCCCCAGCATAGGCCTCTGGCTATCCCTCCTGTTTTAGATATATTGGATGATGTGTACACAGAGGCCAGCCTTAATCCTGATTCTTTGCCTCCAGCTCCTGTTAAACCAGACTAGTTTTACCGGGTTCCTGATTCTCACCAGTTCCTATATAAAAGCCATACTGCTGACCCAGAAACTATTTCACAGGTTCCCGAGGGAATTAAGGCCTCTACTGCTAAAAACCTATTACCTTCAGAGAGAGATTCCAGATCTTTAGAAAGGTGGGGGAAAAAGGTGTACACCTCGGCCACTTTAACCATGAGGGCATTAAATTGTCAGTTCCATATGTTAAAGTATCAACAGTTTTTGATATCTCAGCTGAAAAACAAAATGACACAACCAGAACAACCAGATTTAAAAGAGTTGCAGGATTTGTTGCATGGTGCAGAGCAAGTGGGTAAACATACCTTGCAGTATGGTTTTGATGCTTTAGAGGCCTCATGTAGAGCTGCTGTTACAGGGTCTTGTTATATGTAGGCTTGCTTGGCTCAAAGAGCAAACCTTACCAGATCATGTCAAAGCTAAATTATTAGATGCACCTCTTCAAAAAGATATATTGTTTGGTGTTAAAGCAGAGGAGGTGCTAAAGAAAATGGAGGAAAAAATGAAATCAATGCAAACAGTGAAAGATTTCCTGCAGGTACAGCCTCCACGTTTCAGCAGAAACTGGCCTTCAAAAAATTGGTCCTTTCCAGCCACGGACAGACCTCAAAGGGGCAGATACAGGCGTCCAAGGGGTAGAGGGCAACCTCAAGGATCTTTCAGAGCCAGACAGTGGCAAGCACCAACCCCAAGAGGTGGAGAAGATAGATCACAGTCCTTTAGAAAACAGACACAATGACTTCCCCCTACACCTGCCAAGCAAAGCTTTAATGGCAGCACCTTTGGGCGGAAAACGGACATTCTCAAAAAACTGGCATATTGTTTCAAAAGACAAATGGATTCTGGACATTATAGATAGAGGCTACAGGTTCCACTTTCACACCCTTCCAAAACTGAGAGGCATGCCAAACCTGCCAGAAACTCAAAGGGCAGAGGCACAATAACAAATTTCAGCTCTCATGGACATGAAAGCAATTCAAGAGGTACCTGCAAAAGAATAAGGTCAAGGGTTTTATTCCAGACTATTCCTGGTACCAAGGAAAGACAAAGATTGGAGACCTATCTTAGACCTATCCATCCTAAACCCATATCTACAGGTGCCAAAATTCAAGATGCTCACATTACAGTAGCTTCTTCCCATGCTGGGCAAGGAGTCTTGGCTGGTAACATTGGACCTCAAGGAGGCATACCTGCATGTCCCTATCAGACAAGATTGCAGAAGATACCTCAGATTTCTTGCAGGTTCAACCCATTACCAATTCTCTGCATTGCCCTTTGGCTTATCTACTGCACCCAGAGTGTTTACGAAATGCCTGGCATCAGTAATCGCCTTCTGCAGAGTACAAGGGATACAAATCTACCCATATCTGGACGACTGCCTGATCCAAGCGGACAGCAAGGACATTCTACTGCAGCACCTGCCGTTTGTAATAAAACTGTTGAATTTCCTGGGATACACAGTCAACAAAAAGAAATCAAAACTAATACCCTCTCAACAAATAATTTTCCTGGGTGCCAACTTGGATGCAACCACCCAGATGGCCTACCTCATGCCAGACAAGCAAGGGCAACTGTCTCAATACTTCAGAAAAATGGCAACTTACACCAGGCTAACTGCAAGGAAAGTCCTGCAGGCTCTGGGATTCATGGCATCTTGCATCCTACTTATCCCATGTGAAAAGCTGCATATGAGGAAACTTCAATGGTACCTAAAAAACGTATGGTCTCAACACCGCCACAGCTTGGAAGCAATTATACCACTCATTCCATGCCTTCGAAAGGAGTTTGTGGTGGGCTCAAGCTTGCCAAAGAAGCACAGGTTTTCCTTTCTGTGTACCTCAAGCAACTCAAATCATCACAACAGACACCTCAGACTACGCCTGGGGAGCACACTTGACAAATCAGTGCATTCAGGGAAAATGGGCACGAAAAGAGAAGCTCCTTCACATCAACCAAAAGGAAATGCTAGCCGTACAAAAGGCTATTATGACCTTCAAAGACCTTCTGCATCCAGGCCAGCTATTGATAAGGACAGACAACACCACAGTGATGTGGTACATAAACAGACAGGGGGGAACTCATTCATACCCCCTGTGCAGGCAAGCCATGACCCTGTGGAACACAGCACTGGAATTGAAAATTCAACTACAGGCACAATTCCTGCCAGGGAAGGAAAACACACTGGCAGACAACCTAAGCAGAAATATGAGACATCCACACGAATGGAAATTGCATCCTCAAATTTTCACAAAGATAACTTAGGCATGGGGACAGCCAGACTTAGATCTCTTTGCTACCCACAGAAATTGCCAGTTGAAAAAATTTTGTTCAAGGACCTATCATCCATAGGCCTGGAAAGTGGACGCACTTTCCTTCAACTGGGCAACATTGACCGTCTATGCCTTCCCGCCTCTTCCTCTGCTGCCCAAAGTTCTATTGAAAGCCAGAGCAGAGAGGCCGAAAATGATTCTCATTGCTCCAGACTGGCCAAGGCAACACTGGTATCCGCTCCTGAAGAGCCTGACACATTCCCCATCATGGATCCTACCTCTTGTCCCTCTTCTGTTGTCCCAGCACAACTACAAAACTCTTCACAGCCATCTCACAACTCTAAATCTAGCTGCATGGAGAATTTCTTGATTTCCCAACAGTTTCTCCTCTCCAAGGAGGTGCAGGATGTTATCTTGGAGGCCAGAAGACCTTCTACTACAAAGGCCTACTCCGCCAAATGGAAACGATTTTGTGCCTGGAATCAAAAGAAGGGACAGAATCCTTGGGTAATAAATATACCTCAAATTTTACAGTACCTAGCTGAGATGTTAAACAATGGACTTTCCTTCTCCTCCATCAAGATCCACGCTTCAGCCATTTCTGCACAATACAGCACAGATCCTCTCATCCTCTCTTAAGGCAGTTCCTCAGAGGAGCAAAGAATATAAAACCCCCAAGGAAACTACCAGTCCCTGCTTGGGACCTCAACTTTGTATTGGAAAAGCTGACCCTTCCTCCCTTCGAGCCAGCTTCTTCATCAGAGTTACAGTACTTGTCATGGAAAACAGCCTTTCTTCTGGCTATCACCTCAGCTTGCAGAGTTTTGGAGCTACAGGCCCTCATGGCTGTGCAGCCATTCATCATTTTCCATCAGGACAGAGTTTCCTTACGAACCAACCCTACCTTTATGCCAAAGGTAGTATCCAGTGTAGCTTTGAATCAGACTATCCACTTACCTACCTTTTATCCTAATCCACAAAACAAAGGGGAAAGACTACTACATTCCTTGGACATTCACAGACAACTTCGTTATTTGAACAGGACAAAGCCATTCAGGAAATCTGAGCAACTCTGTGTCCTATGCTGCAGGTGCTCAAGGAAAGGCTATTTCCAAACAGACAATTTCAAAATGGATAGCCCACTGCATACGCTTTTGTTACTCATTTCATGGAAAAACTGTGCCTGCATGCATCAGATCCCACTCCACCAGAGCCACAGCTACCTCTGCAGCCTTCCTCAGGGGGGTCCCTACCAAGGATATTTTGGAAGCAGCCACCTGGAGTTCAGTGCACACTATCTCCAAGCACTATCACCTCCCACTATACTCTAAATCTAGAGCGGGCTTTGCCACAGCAGTCCTGCAGGGCATCCTAGCCCCTCCTAGTTCCACTTGGTGCCTACCACCCTTAACTAGCTTTGGGAATCTACCCATCTGTTATGACTGCAGTTGTATGCACGATGAACATAGTACAGTTTTGTACCTACCATAAATGTAGATGTTCGAGTGCTCATACAGCTGCAGTCCAGGTTTCCCTCCCTCCAACCCCTCTTAGGACAGGCCTTATGATAAACCCTTTTCATATAACCTTTTGGGGTACTCTTTTATGGTGCATTTGCTTGCAACTACTGTTTTTGATTTATCAACATTGCATTTTTGCATAGCATTAGGTTTGCCTTCCTTCTTGGGGGCACCTGACATCTGGGGCAAGAAAAACTAAAGAAAATGGCATCGGCTGCCTCTTTTATACCCCTGCCGCACTGACGTCAGGGAGGAAGCGACGACAACCGACGCCGGACCTAGACTTTGGAATTCGGCCGACAGAGGACCCGCCCTGACGGCAGGATAACCCATCTGTTATGACTGCAGCTGTATGAGCACTCGAACATCTACATTTATGGTAGGTACAAAACTGTACTTTTTTGGTGAAGGAAGTATTCCACTCAGAACCAGAGATTTACTTGCTTCTGTTGCATGCATGGAAAGTTCTGATGTGTGCCTACATGATGTCCCAAGGATGCATCTGCAGTCCTAACATATGGGTTGTCCTGCCTCAGGCAGCCCTTCGGTCGGCCGGATTCCAAAATCTGGGTCTTGCCTCGGCTGATGTCGCACTTCACCTGACGTCATAGCTGCTGTGGTATAAAGGCATCAGCCGACGCCATTTTCCTCAGTCTTTCTTGCCGCCGAGGCCAGACCCAGACTTTGGAATCCGGCCGACCGAAGGGCTGCCTGAGGCAGGACAACCCATATGTTAGGACTGCAGATGCATACCTATCAGACATCTACATTTATGGTAGGTACAAAACTGTACTTTCTACAGGGTGGTCTTAGGTCATTCAGTGCTACAGTGCCACCATCATCTGTCATATTTGCTCTGGGGAAGGGTCTTTAGGGTCATTGTAATATCTGATAGCATTTCACATGAAACGCATCTCACTTTAACCTCCTTGTGATTCGAGAATCCGAATACCTAACCACTGAGCCACCAGTTAACACAGTTTTCTTTGTCTAGGAGTACAAGGTTTGGAGCACTGTAACGCTTATTAACATATTCCTTTAGGTGTACATGGAGGAGATGAGTTGGAGAATTTCTGCAGTTATCTAATTTTGCTAGTTACGGAGGCTTTGGTAGAAATTTAATGGACTCACATTATGACATTTAATGGGATTTTGGTTGTGGATGTCAAGTTTAGTGCGTGTTAGATGCTCACTGTGTATATTGAGAGGGATGTCTCCAGATAGAACATTTGCACCTCCCCCAGCAGAGTTGATCAGTGTTTGATGTGTTGTATAGCCAGGTCATCCGGGGGTCATGAAAGGGATCAGACACTGACAAGCCTTCAGCAAAGTTGCTCACCAGAAGAAAAGGATATGCCACTCACCAGACAGTTGCAGTCGGCCCCGGGGTGAACAGAAGTGCTCCATCTGCTGTATTGTTGAGGCAGTGAGAAGGGGTGGGGGGGCTAGGTTAGTCGCAGACAAGTTATCCAGAGGCTGTTTTTAAGCTCTTCCACACCAACAAAATCCTTGACACCATCCTGTAAAACAGCAGCAAGCAAGCCAAGAACAAAGCAGTCTCTTACAGTAGGCTAATCTGCCCGAGGGCATTTATAAGCCTAGCCAGAGTGTCGGCTTTTGCCGCCCCATTGATTAATTAACTGAGACTCTGTCAAGCAGAGCCAGTGAAGTGATCCCAGGGGTGTACTTTGTTACCCATCCACTCGTCAAGGCTTCTCTTGAAGAGCGTTAGTGAGGGGCTCTGCCTAATTTAGTTAGGAATTTTGTTTCAAAGCATGGGGAGTCTCTGTGACAGGAATCTATCCCTCCAGCATGTTCTATTTATTGTTGTGGCGAGGTTTGGCTCACTACAGCGAGTGGCTTACAGTGACTTGGAATTCTTTAGGTGGAGCATGTCTATCAGTTCTGAGTTGGACATGGCTTTGTAAGTCAGGCAGAGATCACCTCTGAGTAAGCGATATGCCACTGAGTACAGCCGGAGAATTTTCATTCGGGCTGCATAGGACATATGTTTGAGGCCAGTAATATCCAGATGGTTTTGCCATTCTCTTACAACAGTGATCTAATCTATAACATTTTTGGGACCAGAGGGGTTAAGGGTACATCTCAAGAATGTTTTGCTAGCAAAAAAAAAGAAGTACCTTTTATGTATGTCCTCCAAGTGGCCTAAACCATTACATAGCAACAGTAGTAGTCAGAATGGTCTTGATGAAGACCTCTTTTTCCTGTTTGTCTCAGGGGACGTGGATGTTTGTTTTGACCTCCAGGATGCATATTTATTATCTCCAGTGAGTCTCTGACATACCTGCACAGAAGGATCAAAACCTTCATTACCAATTCAGGATCCTGTCATTCCATCTTATTGCAGCAACCAGGGTATTGAGCAAGTATGTGGCATGTAAATAGTACATGAGACACTGCAAGGGGGCCAAGGTGTTCTGCCTAGATGACTGGGAAATTGCTCCACCCTCTCAGGACAACATATGTTACACAAGTCTCTAATTTGTACTTTTAGTTTCTGGGTGTTGCATTCTACCCTGTGCTTAACTTTTTTGTAGGTTGTACTTTGTATACTGAAAAATAAACAACCTGGAAAGCAGTGTCTAAAGCGCTGGTCATGCCAACTCAAAAACAAAACTGGTAAGACACTGTAGAGGTGCAGGAGCAAAAAAACAACCAACGAAAATAAACCCAAATGAAAACTTTTTAATTAAACCATGATAAAAAACAAAGCAAAAAAAACCCCCACTTAATCACCACGTTTTTCATCCCAAACGTTGGGATTTCTTCAGTGTCTTAAAGTTTTGTTTTAATACTCTTATATCAAGGCCTTAAAATCCTTTCTGTTGTGCAAGGTTGTTTCTCTGCAAACTGTCTTGAGAATATGCACAGTCCCCACCCCTACCTCTCCAGGTTATGTTTACCCTGATTCCAAAACCACCAAACCACTCATGAAGTAAAAAACAAAATACAGATCTAAATGACAAGTTTATTGCACACTTTAGTGCCTCGGCCAAACAGCCTTCAAGAAGTAATACTTATTAGAAATAAACTCGCCTGTCTATACAAACCTAATTAACAATAATTCAGTAAAACAAAACAATCAAACAATAAAGTAACTTATTAAACCAAATATTTCCAGTTCATCTCATGATTCAACCCCTGTAGTGAAAGTGTCACACTTTTAAAATAAAAACAGCTTCCTTATACAATAATATATATATTTCTAACAATGCAGCATCTCCCACTTTAGCAAACTCTTTTTCTAAAACTGTCGCTTGTAATAATGTGCGATTACTGTTGTGACTTTGCATAAAATGAGCAGTGATAGAACTTTTTGGTTTTTTATATCTCTAATGTGTTCCTGCAACCTAATTTTAAACTTTATTTTACTGTGACCAATATAAAATGGTTGCAGGGACACCTAAGGCAGTATGTAATACCTTCACTGTCACAAGAAAATCTGCCAACAAAGTTATATTTGCTACAAACTTACTTACATTACAATTGTTGCAGGGGACAGTGCTTGCACATAATAAAGTCATAGGTAGATACTAGGCTATTGGCCCTAGGGCTTATATAAGCCTAGCCAAACGGTACCCTGGCTTTCGCCACCCAAGAAAATTATTTTCCTGTGCCCCTGTCGAGCAGAGCCACAGAAGTGATCCCTGGGGTGAATTTCCTATCTTCCATCCAATCATCAAGATTTTTCTTGAGTGCTAATGGGGAGCTTTGTTTGATATAGATAGGTAGTTTGTTCCAGAGTATGGGAAGTGTCTGGGACAGGAATCTATCCCTCTGGCATATTCTGTTTTTTGTGGTGACCAGGTTTAGGTCCCTACAGCATGTAGCTAAGAGGGATTGGGATTTCTTTAAGTGGAGCATGTCCAACAGCTGTGGGCCTGACATAACTTTGTATGTTAGGCAGAGATTGCCTCTGAGTAGACGATATGCGACTGAGTAAAGCTGGAGTTTTTGAGACTGTCTGCATAGGGCATCTGTTTGAGGCTCGTAATCCCCTTGGGTGAGGTAGGCCTTTCCAGTTATGTCTTATGAGGTACATACCAAAAGGGGCATTGTACTCTGTAATGGGTCTGAGTGACGAGTAGAGGGGAACAATGACCTCTTTTTTCCTTGATGAGAAACCTTTTGTGATAAGGTGTGCCACATGGAAGGATTTCCTGACTACTGTGGCGATGTGATTATCAAAGGAGAGTCTACTGTCCATCTGTGTCCCAAGGTGTGTTATCACACTTTCAATGTTAAGTAGACTACCGCCGATGTGGTAGTTCATGGGTACAGAGTTTTTACCAAAAGGAATGACAGTGCACTTTTTGGCATTGAGTGTGAGGCCATGGCTTTGACACCAGGCATCTGTCTCAGTGAGGACCTTTTCTAGGATGTCCACATCATTAGGAGTTTTGATTATGGCTCCTAGTTTGCAGTCATCTGCGAACTTCGTTAACCAAAGTCCTTCTGTGTTAGCCTGTATTTCAGAGAAGTAGATACCAAACAGGAGAGGACCCAGGACTGAACCCTGTTATACTCCACTTGTCACTAGGCTGAAGTTGGATTTGGAGTCTGCTAATTTCAGTGTGGGTTCTGTCAGTGAGCCAGTTGGCAACCCATCTTGTGACATAGGGATTTATGCCTAATTTAGTGAGTTTATCTATAATTCCAGAGTGGGGTATGGTGTTTGAAACCTTGGCGAGATCTAGGTAGGTTGTGTGAACCACCTTACCCTCATCTGCGGCTTTGGTGACCTTTTCAAAGAAGTCTATCAGGTTTAGGAGACGTGATCTGCCTTTTACAAACCTAAACTGGGTAGTGTCCAGAGTTGTGAGACTACTAATGTCATTTTTTATAAGTTCCATTATGATGTGTTCTGTAGCCATGCAGACCAGCTCGTCAGGCTAATGGGGCGGTAGTTCCTGGCGTCTGTGGTGGCTCCCCCTTTGTGGAATGGGTAACTATTTCTGTGCACCATTCAATGGACACAAAGTCTGAGGTGAGGCTATGATTGAACATAGTACTTAGGTGGGGTGCCAGTTCATGTAGAACGCAGCCTGGGATGTTGTCAGGTCCCATGGATGCTGTGTTCTTGGCTTTGGAGAGTTTTTTTTTACCTGTGCAGCCATGATTGCAGGAACTTTGCATTTTTCCGGTATAGAGATTGTCCCTTTAGGGGATGAGAGTGGGTAAAGTTGGCAGTGAACCTATCTGCCAGGGTGTTGGCAACATCAGTTGGTTCTGTATGTTTATTGCCATTGTGCTCAACTCAGGGCAGATCTGAGTGTTGCCATTGAGATTCTTGACATAGCTATAGAATGCTCTGCGATTGTTTTTAGAATCTGTGGCAATTTTGTTTTCGTAACTAGCTTTGGAGGATTTTGAGGGATCTCAACTTCTTACTGATGCTGACCAGGGAGTTCCTCCAATCTTGGGATTTTACTCTCTTTTTTTTGCAACACTTTCTTCTGTTGTAGAGTTTGTTTATGGCAGGGAACCACCAGATTGGCTTCCTTTCTATGGAGGAGAGCATCTTGGTTCTGTTAGGGATAGTACGATCCATGCACTTGTGTAAGTTCTTAAAAAGTGCATTTATGTAGGATTCAGCAGTTGTATCTCTATTGTCCGTCAGCATGGGTGTCGTGACGTTTGCCACTTCTGTCTTAAGCATGAAGTAGGCTTTGGAGAAATTTGTTATGGTGGTTTCCCTAATGAAGGGGATGGGGGTGGGATGTGGATGTCTAGGGCGATTAGCTTGTGGTCGGATCTGACCAACGAGGAAGTGACCTCTGTTGTGGTCGCCCATGTTGGTAATGACCAGGTCTAGGATATTGCTGCCCCTGGTTGGGGTGTGGATAAGTTGATCCAAGGCGTTGGAATTTATGAATTCCAGAAAACGTTGAGCACAAGAGTTGGTACATAAGTAGTTTTCCCAGTTAATGGTGCGGTAGTTGAAATCGCCCAATATTAGGGTTGTTGGGTTGTACCCTAATATTTTCCAGTGTATCAAGACATGAGTGGGAATCCTGGGGCTTGGTGGGGGATCTGTAGCAAGCTACAGTTTGGATTGCGGTCTTGCCCAGAGTTAGTTGCACTTGGATAATCTCGACTGCATTATGCTTAGCAGCTAGCCTGGAGGTGTGGATATCCTTAATGAATATGGACATGCTTCCACCTTTAGTGTTTCTTTCCAGGTTAGGTGGCCAAAAGGTGTGGTATGAATTATAGTCTGGTAATGCAGGGATGCTCGCTGGAGCCTTGAACCAGGTCTCTGTCACTGCACAGATGTCGATGTTCACCATTTTAAGGAGTGCCTCGAGTGAGTGCATTTTGAGGTTTAGACTTCTAGCATTGAGTAGCATTACCCTCAGATTTTGCTTACTTGTACCTGTTACGGTGGTGAATTTGTCATTTGAACCTTGCCTATAAAAGGCACTATAGTGGTGGCAAGAGCCTTAGCCAGCATCCGGAATCCCAAGGGCGACAGGTGCAGGCCATCTCTGGTAAAGCATCGTGGTTTGTCGATCATGTCATCCCAGACAGACAGATACTGGATCCCCTTAGAATGACACCAGAAGCTTAGCCAATTGTTGAAGTCAAATCATTTTGTCCTTGTACTGTGGTATCATTCTGGGGTATGGCAGGATGCTACTCAGGGCTAGGGTCATACCTGCCTGGGCTACAAGATTGGACAGCTCCTCCATGTCTGTCCATGTAGTCCAGGGAGGTACGTCTCAGGTCATTCACACCAACATGGACAATGACAGTCATATTTGTACTTGTTGTGGAGTGACCTGAGTGCGTGCGTTATGTGGCGGATCCTGGCACCCGACGGGCAGCTGACATTAACTTTCTCCTTGTTTAGCCTGGTGAGTGGAACTTCAGTGTGCCTGACTATAGAGTCACCCATGACTAGAGTGTTGGGTACATTGTTATGCCTTATGGGCTGTGGTTGAGTGGCGCACTAAGTTTGTGGGCTGTGTGTCATTTGGGTTGTGTTGGGGGGGGGGTGGAGGTTGCTTGCGTTTCTGCTTTGGAGTTATCTGTTGCTTGGCTAGATTTTTATTGAGAGCCTCCACGAATATAGGTGTGTGTGTTGTGTTTGTGTGTGTTTTGGTGGTGTAGGTTTTGAGGGACTATGTGATGAGTGTGGTGCAAGTGTTTACCTTCTCCTCTTGACTGTCTAGTCCAGTCTTAGGTGAAGAGAGCTTTGCTTCCAGTTTGGCATTATAAGTGCATCTCTCACAGGTTGTAATGTTGGGTGGTAGGGAGAGGGTTGTCTGTGTACATGAGGCAATTGCTGCATTGCCCCAAGATGCCCAGATTCATCAGGTAGACAGGAGAAAATACCGGGAGCTGACCCATAGACATGCCTGGATAGGTGCTTATTTATTAAGAACTAAAAACTGTTATCCTCTAGACAAGTGAGGAAAGTTGAGTGCTGTAGTAATTTGTAGCTTATTTAGTGCTTACAATGAGTTCTGAACAAGTACTGAGCTCAAAGAAACAGATTTGAGTGCTGAAACTAAAAAAAGCTGGCTAGTTCTAAGAAACAAAATTAAGCTAGAAGGCTTCCTTCCAACATAGAAAGGCTTGTAGGCTCAGAAGCTTACAAACAGTCCAGGATACAGCAAATCTTTTTCTGGACTAGGTGACTTACAGGAAAGGCAGGAAATGAGCGTAGAATTTTTTTTTTTTTTTGTAAAGGGGAAAGGAGGAGCAGAAACTAAGTGGATTGGCCTTCTCAAATGTTCTCCCTGGATTAGGTAGAATGAGGTAGCGACACTAGACTGGGAGGAGTGTCCCAGATCAAATTTACAGTAGGTGCAGGCAACTGCAAAGCCACCAAGTATAAGAACACAGTACCAATAGGGAAGGAGGGTGGGAAACAATACGATACACTCCTTGGCAAGAAATCAGAACAAAAAACCCAAACAGATGCTTAATAAATGTAGACAATATTGAGTTAATACCTCACACACAGTGAAACTAGCTAGAAAAGTATGTAGCAGTCAATAAAAGTGCTATAAATAACTCGTAAAAATAAGCAAAAGACACAGGATACTTAATGTTCTATATTACAGATCCAAGTTTGCTCAGTGCCCTTCCTCCAATTAGCTCAGTGTGAAATGGCAGAAATACAAGTTAACTTCTTGGGTAGCAAAAACACTCACAAGTTAACTTCTTAGGTAACAGAAAGTCATTGTAAAACGTTCTTCAGATGACACAAAATATGCTTTTACCAATCTGTCCTCTTCTATACGAGATGAATGGCCTTTTACATATAATTTTCTGTAACTTGTCATCCCTCTTTAAAAAATCCCAATAATAAGTAACTTCCATAACTTTTCACTTAAGACATTATAAGGTGTTACAAAAAACATTTTTATCCTTAGTATCCAGTTCCTGTAAACTTTTTGTATTTATATTCGTGATGCTGTGTAAAATTCAATGCATCTATTTTACTTAGTCAGCAATGATGTCCTTATAACCTCTCCGAAGAAACATTAATAATGTCTGACACACTTCCCTATGCAAATCTGTATCGTTACAAATTCTAAATAACCTTAATTCACCATAGGGAAGAGATCTTATTCTATGGGGGAATGACAGCTGGTACCGTACAGATACTGGCCCCCATCTATAAAATGAAGGCTGTTTGGCTGAGGTGCTAAAGTGCAGTAAACTTTTCATTTGGATCTGTATTTTGTTATGTTTACCCTGATGCCTGCTTGACCAGAAAGTTTTCCCTTTCTGGAGTTGAACCCATTGAATCCTTCTTTATGGTTCCATTCAGAACAACAGGGGCAAGATGCATCCAGAGGGTCTGTCATTCAGGA
Source organism: Protopterus annectens (assembly GCF_019279795.1). NCBI lineage: Eukaryota > Metazoa > Chordata > Ceratodontiformes > Protopteridae > Protopterus > Protopterus annectens. The sequence continues at coordinate 1,227,024,129 of NC_056741.1, read as the reverse complement.
AGCTGCAGTGAGGTTTGCTTTTGCCTTTGCTGGCATTGTGGCTGCAGGTACAGTTACAATGCTCCTAAAAGCGCCATTTGGTAGAGGGCTTCTGAACCACATTAATAATCCCACAGTGTCTTTCCTTTGCAAATTTCTGCATACCTTCTTTGATGGCTACCACCAGGCAATGGGTTCGTGAACTGAACTCCCGTCTACAGGATGTGATTTACATCACTATCTCTCTTCCAAGGGATCGCAGTATTTTGCTGCCTGGTCTGTCCCACCCATCATTCTCCTCTGCAAGCTCTAGCAACTGCTTGAACCACACTTTGAGTTCAGGTTGGCTGGGTCTGATGGCAGGAGTTTTGCTGCACCCTTGAGGCTGACCAGAACTTCAGCAGTTTAATGACTGCCTGACTGGATAGTGACTTAACATGATTTATGCCATCCATGGAGCCACCCTTGCCGTGAGTCTGGACTGGCCTTTGTAATAGAAATGTTTGTCTTCTAAGGGTTTACAATGTCCTTTTTCCCAGGTCTGGCACCAGAATGGGTATTTTACTTGTGCAACCCCCCCCCCCCTTTTTAACCTTTATTTCTCTATGATATATAAAATACAGACTGTATAATTGTTGTTTTGGTGAAGGGGAAAAGAAAAAAAAAAAAAAGGTCCACCACATAAAGGTATTCACCAAGACTTGAGGATGAATTTGGATCCAGCAATACTCGTGTCCTTTTCTTGCTGATTCTTTGTCCATTCAAACCCAATCCCTGATGTTCGTGTTTCACTGTTGCAGTCATTACATTTGGGTTATCTGCTTGCAGGTAGCCCTCAGTCTGCCTGATTAACAAAGTCTTGGGTCCTGCGTCGGTTGCTGTCCCTTCTTCCATGACGTCAGGTCATGTTGTAATGACTGCAACAGTGAATGTACTCTAACAGCTACATTGTCTTGGAAAAAACTTTTCCTGGAGGCAGTTGTTGCTGTTTGTAGAATTTCAGAATTGCAGGATTTTAATGTACAGTCTTTTACAGAAACAGTTTGGCAGTTAGGACTAATCTCTCCTTCCCACCAAATGCTGTTGGTAGCCGAGATTCAGGCCATTCAGCTTCTGCTCTTTTGTCCTGATCCCAGTTCACATTATTATTGGCACCAAATTTCCTTTGCACAATCCAAGACGTAATTGCAGTACCAAGGATTTCAGACAGATTCTCTGTATTTTTTATGCCAAGCATGGAAGGCAGCTGTTGGAGCAAAAGATTTTAACTGACTAGCTGTTTGCTTTGTGTTCAGTGTGGAAAACCATTGGAAGGGCATAAGATACATTCTTTTAGGTGATGTACTACCGCAACTCCCTTTTTTTCATGATTATTTCATCCCAAAGCTTCCTCAAGGCATGTCATTTGATGTCCATCTAGACATTGTAAGTGGGATATCTTTTCTCAGAGATGGGCAGTTGGTGGCCATTTTCCTTACTGCTTTATTACTCTTCAGACAATCATGCTACTAGAGCAGTGGTAAATACTTTGAAGATAGTACAGTTTTGAGAGTATTTTCCCCATAACAATAGACATTCAAGTACTAGGATCATTTTTCTCCCTCTAACCATCTTTTTCTTAACTCGTATGATTTGATAGGTAGCTGTCAATTCCTGTCTTGTGGAAGCACTTTTTGCTTCATTGTTCTTTATCCCATTTGGAATGGGGCATACACTTTCAAGCTAACTTTCAAGGCATGATGAGAATACCTTTGTGGCTGACCACCCATAAAAGAATTGAGGTTTGTGTGCTTGCTTCATTCCTATTGGACATATGAAAGCTGTTTAAGTTGGGCTGGATTGTCATGTGTATTAGTCATAGTTCCTAAATTTGTGTATGTCTGCAGCAGTGATCATAGTGGTGCAGCATCTATGGCTGTGATGACCATACGTGCACAGCTGTACTGTCTTAGGCAGTTTCCAGTCCCTTCATTACATTTTAACACCTTTATTAACTTCTCATTACATACTGGCATGAGTAATCTTTGATTGTTTGCCTTTGTATTAGCTTCTAGGCAAGTCTCTCCTTGCCCATTGAAGCGTAACTGACATTTTCACTTAAAAGAATTGAAGAGACAACCGAAAAGCTGCTTCTCCTCTTTGCATTGTTTTTCTGTGGTTACCTGGATAACAGGGAATAGTTCATCGGCTGAAAATGATTGAGTACCAGTTTGTGTAGTGTTAAAGCAAAACTCACTCATTTTTTTCATGTAAAAAATTTCTTCAGCAACTAGCTTTTGAGGAAAATGTTTTAAATCTGATCAATAAGAGCACTCTGGTTATAAAACTGTTTCTAGTGGCTGTGAAAATTACAAAAATGGATTTGTGTGATGTCAGACAGATTTTTTTTATGAAATACTGTTTTACTAGGGGGAAAATGACAATTGGAAGGAAACAATGACAGAGTGCAGGTTAATGGAGTGCTTTTAGGGCTGTGAACTATATATTTGCTTCATTAGGGAGAGAAGATTGTGGAATATGGTTAACTACAGTGGGTGGTGCAGTCATAAAAGATGGGGAATTTCACAAGGAGAAGTGAACGTGTGGTGTAGATCTATCCTATAGATTGTCACTGGAAGTGACACCCTGAACCCATGTGTAAAAAATGGGGGGGAAGGGGGTTGTGGATGGATTGATATGAAAAAGCATCTTATTCCACAGACTTGATTGTTGCCTGACTTCTGTTGCACTTTGATCTTGATTTTTTTTTTTTTAATTTATCTTTTTGTTCTCCATTCCTGAGTAATTAGCAAGTCTGGCCTGATCATTCAGTTCATCCATGGTTCGCCATTCATTCTTCCTGGGTGTGAGAGGCAAGAGTGACATAAGTTTTTGAGAGTCTGTTTTATGACGCTGTTTCTCTCAGTACTTCTCATTATTCAGGAAGTGGATTGCAGTGGCAATATGAGGAAAATGTGTCTCACTTAAGTTGAGTGCCCTCAGTAGCCTTTTCCGATTGAAGGCAGAGCAGTTCTAGTGATTTGTATTCAAAAGGGATCTCTGCATGTAATTTACATCCTAGGCATGTACTTCTTGAACCACACACATGGGAAAGAGTTGAGCAGTCTTCCCCGAGTCATTTAGTGCACCATCTGCCTGTGCCACTGGCCAGTTCCTCTAGCAGTCATGCCACTGATTGAATATCATTTGGCTTAGTTGTAGTCTGAGCATTATTGCTCAGCTTTTAAATATCTATTACTAGAAGCAAAGGGAAAGGCTGGATTGAGTAGCAGTACTTGGTGATTTGTACTTCATATTGGTTAATGGTCATGGATGGAATCGCGGTAACTGCAGTTTAGTTGTTGTGCATGTACTTTACTGCAATATGAAGTGATTATGTTGTAAAGAACTGTTAAGCTGAAGAAAAAAATGATGTGTATTGGCCTTTTTGTGTTTCTTTTTTGTTATTGATGCATTTCCATACTTTACTGAGCAGCAAAAAGTGTGTGTGTGTGTGTGTATATATATATATATATATATATATATATATATATATATATATATATATATATATATATATATATATATATATATATATACACACACACACATCTAGACAAACAGCATTGTAAGGTAAACATGTTATGTTGCAACAGACTGCAGATACTTGGAAGTTTAGCTTTGATTATATACCTTTTGTAACTTGCGTACTTTGCATTACCAGCTCTCATTTTGCGGAATCTGAGCCCTCATACAAGTCTGGAGACCATCCTTAGTTCCCTGTCACCATACGCAGTACTTAGTGCATCTAATGTGCGACTGATTAAAGATAAGCAGACACAACTGAACCGTGGATTTGCATTTGTCCAGCTTGCAACCATAGTGGTGAGTAGATGGAAAAAAATGGCAATGATGTTCTAAAATTTACTGGCTTTGACTGCTGAATGTAAAGTGTGATCCCTCCCTCCCATTTTTTAGTCTGCTCTACCTGTTCCACTAGCTGCCCTCCCTTCCCATTTGGTTTGATTCAATTTGTGCAAGTAGGATTAGGTCCATGAGACGAGCAAGCCCACCAGCCACCATACCTCAAGACACTGTAGGCTGTCGAGCAGAGCAAGAGTGTTACAAAATATTTGTTCTGCCAGCTCACTCGTGACTCCCTATTATGGGGCAGATTTTAGCTTCCATGTTCTGAGGCCTGTTTGTTCTGTTATCTTGTTGATGAACCATGTAAATTATAAGAAGTGGTCCCAATAGTATTCTTGCCCTCCCAGCTCAAACCCTAACTGCTGCAAGCCTTAGGGAAGCATGAGTGTTGCCACGCTTGACGTCCCTGCATACATGGTATGGTGCCAGGCTGTATGTCTTTAGCAAACTTGTGCCTCGGAGGAAGCACCTGTCAGTTCCTTTGACAGTTAGTCAAGTTGGCATTTGAGCCACCTCCCTTCCTTTGGTGTCTGAGCCATCCAATCCCATCATATCCCATCTATTTTAGCACTTGTACTGCTGGTTGAACGCTATTTGTTTGAATCGTGTTCTGGCTTCATCCCTCTGTGCCATGGGGGTGATGAGGTATAGTTTAAGGTGGGTGCGTGTGTGTACAGAATGACCTTTAGAAGTTAAGATAAATCCATTTTTGGTTGTTAAGATCATTTTTGACTTTTTTTTTTAAGGTACAGTTCACAGAGCAATTTAAATGGGAGCGAAGGCTATACTTTGGAACCGTTCCACCTAGTATACAGTTTTTAAGCACTTGATACCCATTTCACATTTATTCCAGTGTAGTATCAAATTCTGCCATTGATTTAAGTTTTTCTGTTACCTAATATACATTTCTATATCTGTTATCTGAAAAATTGCTTGTATGTTTCCTTTTCTTTGCTTCCATTGTTAGTTGTACTTCAACATCCAACGTTATGTCAGGAAAATTTATTTTTTATTTATACTTTGTTGACCAGGTTGGTTCCACTAGGCCAGTGGATTTTCTTATGAGAGACCCAAGCTCGTATTCATACTGACTAGGGGAAATTTGGCCAGAGCACTGGGAAACATCTGATGTTTTTGTTGAGTGCCGTGGGATCTTTTACATCCAGTTGGTATCGCTACTAAAAATCCTTTAAGAATGCGTTTGGCAACATTTTTTTCCAGCCTGTTTTCACTGGGTTTGTGCTGGCCAAGTCTGTGACCACCTGTAACTACTGCACAAATCGGTTTTGCTGAATGTGATGAGCTGCATTATGTTTTTTGAGTGGTCTGTTTTTTGCAATCATTTCAAGACATCATTCGAAGGGATTGTAAAATCCAGAAGTTAACATGGCACTTTCCATATTGGAGGGGTAAGGTTGATCTTTGTTTTTCCTTCCCTTAACTACCATGGTCTTTTAGGATTGAAAACATGTCATTTCTATGTTAGAAGGAGATTTTCTTTATTTCAGATTGTCCGCTTCCAGTTACTGTAGAGACCTGATCCCTGCAGGTTTGCTTGTTTGTAGCCCTTTCTACCACACACTTACTGTGCTGCTTAGAGAGGTGGTTCTGGAAGTTCACACCAACTAAGAGAACTCAGTATATGTTTTTTGAGACTTTAGATGGAGGACTTGTTCTTGAAATAGTTGTACAGCACACCAGACTTTGCTAGAGGAGGAGCTGGTACAGTTTTACACTTGACAGATTTGGGATGATGGGAAACGGACCATCCTAAAGAGGTGGCATGGTTATACATGTTACCCTGGAAGTCGGTTGATGCAGGTGCTATAGACTGTACACCTATACACTTTCAGCCGTTCACAGTTTTTGTAGAGTCTTCAGTGATGATCCTTAAAGCCTTTCAAGGGTTTTGGCTGTGGTGGGAACTGTGATGATTGATTTTACTTTTTTGTGGCTGCTTTGTGGGTAAAGTGCCTAGAGCATTTCTGTACTTCGTGAGCCAGACGTACAGTGGTGCCATTTCATTTCCTCTTCCCTTTTCAAGACTCATCTATGAATGCTAGCTGTGGGTTTGGAGTGGTTTTATCTCCCTCCCAGTATTCTCTTAATTGGGTATTTGATAGTTGGTGGCTGTTTATTGAAGTTGAAACTACCCACAGTCTTTGCTTAGCTGTAGTCACTTGTGGTCACCATTATTTGAAGTCACCTGTTCTAGGTACTTGATTAGTTCCACACTTCCTATGTATGTTGGGAAGTTGAATAACTTGTGCCACCTGGCATCTTACATAGTATGCAGAAGGTGGTGTTTGAAGTTGTCCATTTGACTCGCCTTCACCTGTGTGACCTGTAGCAGACAGAGACACCTTTACCTACAGAACCGTTCCTTATAATTGCTATTTCTGGACCTATTCTGTCACTCCTTGTTTTGGTGGTTTACAATCCTAAGATGGCTATGGATTTCCCCTTTACTTTTTTCATTTTAGAATGTGTTGGTCCAGACTATTTTGTAGACTTAAAGTATACTGTCCTTCAGTTGATTTGTAGCCGATACTGTGGATTTACATAATGGGGCTTCCTTATTTCTAAGCCATTGAAATTCAATAGACAGTGATCCACACATAGGTTCATAGGTTCATAGATTAGTACTAGGCTAACTGCCCTTGCGAGCCATTTTAAGCCTAGCCAATTATCCCTTGTGAGACTCCAACCCTGCACCTTGTGTTTGTAAGGCAAACACCTTAACCATTAGGCCACCCTCCCAACCCCATATCAGTATTATAATAAGTTGATCTGATGTTGATCTTCATTCCGTTTATCACTGATGGGTTTCGGTTCTGTCCTCTGAACCGAGTCAGCCTTATACCAAGCTTGCGCCAGCCAAAAACTCTTGAGCTTAGCTTTTACCCATAATCCCCTTCTCCCTGTCACCTCAGTTCTTGTTTGCCGTGTAGCCGAGTTCAAGCCAGCTCTCCGCTAAGTCTTTGGTGTTTTGGATAGATAAGTGTTTATTGGAAAGTTTGATACCTTATTTTTTCTTGTACCGAATTACCACTAAGTCTTTTCAACCCTCTTTTCCAACTTTCCTGTCAACTACCTGTTGGTAATCTTTGTACCATTGCTGGGTACTCTCTTCTCTCTGCCCGCTGTGGTAATTTTCCAGTACCATTGTTGGAGTCTTCCTCTGTGATTTTAACTAAGCTGTGGTTGTAATATTCCATTTTGTTGTTGTGGTCTGATTTTTCCTGGTACTGTATTGTTTGTGTTGGTGTTAACATGCCTGAAAAAAAGCACTTGAAGCTTGAAGTGTGGGAGAAAAATGCCGAATAATGACACTCATGATGACTGTGTTTATTTGCGAGTGCCTCATCTCTCCGTACAACTGATGTGCTCTATTTTTCAGGGTTTTAGTTCACGCACCTTGAATGAGCACAAGAATAAACTGATTTTAAAGGACCTTCTAGAAAAGAGAGAGAAAGGCCACATTCTGTTCCCTCCTCACCCTCTGGTGAGGACAGACCACCAAAACCCAAACTTCCAAAACTTTCTGCTCCGGACCAGAAGTCTGTGTCTATGGCACCGATTTCGGTACTGTCTTCTTAGTGTGTTGGCGCCGCCTTTGGCACTGAAGTCTATGGCACCGACTGTGACCAAAACTAAAAATTTGACCTCTACCCCAATTCCGGCACCAAGCCTTCCCACAGTTCTACTAGCTTAGATGGTCACTGCTTCCCTTATCGCCTCAAAATTGGAGGCAGTGGTGGCATTAGCCATACAAGCATGGACCAGATATTCCCTGTCTGTGGACCCTTTTTTGGGACATGTTTATAGTCCCTTCCTACAAAGTCCGGCAACAGCTTCAGGGATATCCACTAGATCCACCAGGAGCCTCTCCAAACTTGATGTGGTATGCCTAGTAAACCAGCTGCTGACAACCAGGGGGGGAATCCCTTCTGATTCAATAAACCAATCCCTTCTAGGACTTGGGGATTTCGGTTTCACGGACTCCATCTTATTCTCCTCCTTCATCCTTCTTGCAGGTTTTGATGCCCTTTGCACCTACACGCCTCTCTGCACCCTCTGCTTCGGTACCAATAGTGGATCTCACTTTGGCTGCAGAGCCAACCCTTTGGCCTTCACTTCCATTGGAGCTAGGTCTTCCTCAGTCCCGGGATTGGACTTGCAGGCTCCTCAGTTCTGAGTTCAGCACCGACCCTGTCTACGATGCCAAGAGCCCTGTTGTACTGATCCAGCTTGAGCCTCCACTCCTGGGAGCAGGCTTAATGGAGTGGGGTGTGACCCTGGTTCTAAGGTTGTCCTCCTCAGTTCCATGCTCCCACCCCTCTTTGGGCGGCCCTGCATTCCAGGCGATAGAGAGAGCTCTTGCCTCTCTAGGCAAGCCTTCAATGTCAGAACCACCATGTCCTCCCCCTGAGCTGCAGCTGTCGCAGGCCACCATCCCGGATCGAGCATGGGGGTCGCAGGAGACCCTATTGCAGGGTGCCCTTTCCACTAGGTCCTCCTCAGAAGCTCCCACTGAGGAAGTTCTAAAGAAGAAATAGTGCAAGAGGAAGCACGTAGACTCCCCTGAGGAGTTCCTCATCGGGGAGGAGTTCCTCATCGGGGATACGGATTACAATGAAGGGAAAGGGTCCCCACAATCACCCCTAAAGATGTCTCCTTTGGAGACATTCTTGAGAACTTGAAACGGGTGATTTGAAGCCCAAAAACCCTTCCTCAGAGGAATGTTTTTCTACAGGCTTTTCGTGCTCGACCATCTACCTCTTGGGTGACCCCGTTTGCAGACTAACTTGTTCAGCTTGTGGTGCAGTGCCCCTGGAGAAACCCTGACGCAGTTGAAGCAATCCCCAGGAGACTAGACAAGATCCTGTCTCCCCCTGAAGAAAATCCACATTGGTCAAAAGGTTTACTAGTAGATCCGATGGTGGTGGCGGCAGTCTTGAAGAAAAAGCTTGCTGAGGAAAGCCACAGTGTTAACCTGCCTAACAGGGAGTCCCAAGTGGTGGACAGACTGGGGAATTGAGTTTTTGCTTCATCAACCTTTGCAATTCGGTCCTTGAACTACCTGGCACATTTCATCAGACTCCAGAGAGGCATCATCTCCGAACTCTCTGGTAGTCTCAGGACAGGTATCTGACGAGGTAGCTTTGCAGCTAGCGGCCCTGGAATCAATCTGTAATTCATCCACGAGGTTAATTTCACATGCAGCCAAAGGAGCGGCTAGAGCTGCGGGGTCAGGTCTAGTTATGAGATGTCATGCCTGGATGCGCCTATGTGACTTTGCGGATCCTTTTAAGTCTTCCTTCCTTAATGCTCCAGCGGAAGCACCTTTTCTGTTTGGCCCTAATGTGAAGGACACGCTAGCCAGGTGTGAGCAAGGGCAGCAAGACCCTGTCTGCCGTTGGTGTACATTTCTCCACTCCTCAGTGTTCCTTTTCCCGGAGCCAGAGAAGTGGGAAATTGTGGCACAAAAAGTCTCTGGGTCATTCTCGTGACACGTAGTGAGTTCACCCCCAGAGGCAGAGGGGGCAGCTCTTCCGGAAGACGCCCCTACAGAGGCAGAGGAGGGCCACGTAATCAGGGTTCCAGAGATTCTTTCTCTGGACAAAACCGCACTGCTTCTGAAGAGCAGCTGGATTGCTTTCTTCTGGAAGCAGTCGGGGATGTATTTCTCTGCACACCAATGCCTGGCTATTAATTACCACCATTTCTTTTGTGTAGAAGATAAGCAGGGGTTACCAGATCCCATTTGACTCCTACCCAAAGCCACCAAAACGAATTCCAGATGTTCCACTTAGTCTAAAGGAAGAAGCAGCTCTACAAATAGAAAAGCTGTATTTAGACAGTCATCCAGAAAGTCCGACCAGACCAGATTGGATACGGATTCTACTACAGATTCTTTTGAACCTCAGCTGCTTAAACAAGTTAGTCAACCAGATGGTCATGGTTCGGTCCATTCTCCCCTTTCTTGGGGCATGGTGATTGGAATGTGCTCACTAGACCTTCAGGATGTGTGTTACCACATCAAGATGGACAAATGCTTCTGGCTGGGAGCCAATCATTATCAATTCTGTGCTGTGCCCTTTGGACTCTTTACAGCCCCCAGAATATTCACCAAATGCATGGCGGCAGTGACAGCTCGCTTGAGACTACATGGATTCCGGGTGTTTCCATATCTAGATGATTTGCTTCTCACTGTCCCCACCAAGAATCTACTGGTAACAGCCTTGTACTACACCCTTTCTTTGATAAATCACCTGGGAATCTCTATAAACTGGGAGAAATACAGTCTAACTCCAACCCAATCCTTGGAATTTATAGGGGTGACATTCAATACCCGCTGTTACTTAATCTCTCTCCCAGATCACAGGCTTTAAAGACCAAGGATACAGCTCTGAGTGATACTCTGCCACGACTTGGTTCTGCAGCTGTTAGGGTAAATGAAAGCAATCAATATCAATAGTATCCCTAGCAAGGCTTCACAGGAGACTCCTACAGTGACTTTTGTTAACCCAATGGTATCCAAATCGCCACTTGTTGTCCTTCCAGATTTGAACAACAAGTCGATGCAAACAAGACCTTTCTTGGTGGATGAAGTCAGACAGAACTTTGGAGCCGATACTTTCACCCCCCCCCCCCTCAGCCCAGCGCCATTGTGACCACGGACTCTTCCCTGATAGGGTGGGGGGGCATTTTCAGGGAATGACTTCCAAGGCACATGGTCTGATTTAGTGGCCAATTGCAAGCATTTCAGTCTGCCCTTCCTTCGCAATTGCTATACAATCGGACAACATGTCAGTAGTTTGGTATATCAACAAACAAGGCGGAACAAAGTCCCATCTGCTGTATCGAGAGGCTGTGAGAGTTTGGCAATGGGCAATAGCTTCCAACCACTTTCTGGTAGGAAGACATATCCCCGGCAATTCCACCGAGATTAGACAAATTGAGCCGATGCTTTCTTCTGCCTCACGAGTGGTCCCTCAACCCCAACTTAGTGGCAAAGATTTTCAGCCGTTGGGGCCAGCCTTGCTGTGACCTATTTGCTTCCCCATCCAACCACAAATGCAGCAACTACACCCTAATTCCCCCACAGGACGCTGTTATCCACGATTGGCCCACGAGACTGCTTTATGCTTATCCCTCCCATTCCTCTGATTTCTCATCTTCTGAAGAAAGCTCTCTAGTTGAAAAGCAAACAGATCCTCATAGCACCATATTGGCCTTGACAGGTATGGTTCCCCTTTCTCTGGCCTCCCCTACTTGGCAGACCTTGGATTCAACTCAAGATCTGATTTCTCACCCCCCAAGGGTTGAGCCAGCTTGGCTTCTCCACTTGTGATGATCGCCAGGCATTGTAATCTTCCCTCTCCTGTACTTGCCATTATTCTGGCTTCGCATAAACCATCCACCAGAAAACTTTATGCTGACAGATGGGAAGGATTTTCTATTTGGTCTAGACAGAGAAAAATTCTGCATCGGTTTCTGCCATACTCCAATACTTGTTTAACGTCTTTGAGGAGGGTGCCGCAGCATCAACTGTACGAGTTCATTTAGCTGCCATTTTGAATTTTCATAATGGTTTTGGTGACTCCTCTTTAATTTCTCGTTGTGTAAGCAAAACCTTTTTGAAAAGGGTCTATCACTCCAGACCTCCAATTAAGCAGCACACAGAACCATGGGAGTCTTGCACTTGTTTTGCAGTCTTTGACACTGCCTCCTTTCGAGCCAACAGCCACTTGTGGCATCAAGTTTCTATCTTGGAAATCTTTCTGGTGGCTATTACATCGGCCAGACGTATTTCTGAGCTCCAAGCTCTTTGTACCAAGCATCCTTATTTGATTTTCCATAAGGACAGAGTATCACTACGGACCAACCCTTCTTTCCTGCACAAAGTAATCTCTGAGCTGTCTATTCATCAGGCTGTTGACCTTCCAGTGTTCTTTTCCTAAATTTCCAAACAAGGGAGAGTATTGTTTACATTTACTTAATGTCCACAGACCATTGAGATTTTGCTTACACAGGACAAAAACAATCCGAAAGTCAGACCGGTTATTTATATCCTTTTCTGGTCCAAAAATGGGAAAATCTGTTTCTAAAGTGACCATATCCAAATGGCTGAGAGACTGTATAATTTTCATTTATTAACCAAGAAAGTCTGTTCCACCAAACATCAGAACACACCCACCAGATCAGTGGCAGCTTCTGTGGCATTCCACTCCAGAGCTTCATGGACAGCGCCTGTACAGAGCCATGTGAGCTTCTCCCATACTTTGATCACTCATTACAAGTTGTACCTGGTCTCCAGGGGAAGAGCTTCTTTTGGTTCAGTGGTGCTCAGGAATGTTCTTTCATAGGGCTGCCCAAGTGATGGAGGTAGCTGGGGACTCTGCCTATCAGTGATGAATGGAATGAAGATTAACATCATCAGATAAAGTTGTCGCTTACCACAACGCTCCATCTGTGGTGTTAGTCTTCATCCATTCATCATGTCCCATCCTCCTTCCCCTCCTGAGGCTCCTGGGGATGCTTTACGTCCATTTCCTGGATTAAGGTTTTGCTTGGAGACTGCCTCCGCTTTACTGATTAGGGCAAACCAATCTGAGGTAACAGGGAGAAGGGGCTATGGGTAAAAGCTTTAATTCAAGAGCATTTGGCTGGCTCGAGCTTGGTATAAGGCCGACTCTGTTCCAAGGATAGATCCAAACCCATCAGTGATGAAATGGATGAAGGTCAACAACACAGATGGAATGGGGCGCTATGGTAAGACATTTTTTCCATGGTAGCATAGTAGTAACAAAACATGAAAAATACATAGTGTTCTTTCTACAGATGTGTAATCACTTAAGCTTTGATCATGTCACAGCTTTCTTTTTATTCCAGTGGTGCTGTATTGCTTTAGTGGCAAAAGTTTGCCACACATTGTTTAAATTTGTCCATCCTGTTCAGTGTTTTCTGTAATATGGTGCTCCCCTTTCCTTGAACTGGTATGTGCTTGGTCCATGCTTGATAAGGTATCTGCATCTATATTTTTTCTATTTTGAATTTGACCTTTGATCCTTTACGGAAGTATTGTTACTCTGACTTTGAGCTAAGCACATCCCATAGACTACTTGCATGAGCCAGGTAGCAGCTTGTTGTCCAGTAAAGTTGAAATATTGAATACTTTTCTGAGATGCGCATTACAGTTTTATACACAAGTTCATACTGATTTAGATTGGTGTAATGTTGATAATGTAGAATATTTAACAAAAAAGGAACTACTTGCTATTATATGATTTTATAGACATGCTTCTAAACATGACCTTTCATTTTATGTCCCCACATGTGCACACTGTAAGAAATGTATAATGTAACCTGAATGTTAAGTGATGCAAAAATCCCCTATGGGATTCTAAAATAGTGTGGCTGGTGTAACCAGAAAATTACACGCAAGTCACTGGCATTTTGTACATGGTGTGCCTGGGGCTAGAGCACCTAAAGGAGGAATGTAGTATTTGTAAGGTCTTTGGCCACAGAGAAAGGACTCTCCCTCAAGAGCAACAAAAATAGAGACCTTCAGAGGAAAAGTGTCATGGATGACTGACAGAAAAGGAGAGTGGAGGAGTGCCAAGTTTGGCACACTAACCTTGCTTTTAGAGATGGTTGAAGCTCCCGCAGTCAATGCAGTTCAGGGACCTTCTGACTCTTGAGTCTCCAAGTGGAAATTGATGATTTCCCACTTTTTGCAGGTAGAGCAGTTGAGGTCCTTGGAGCTCTTTCAGTTACGCTGCCAAAGTCTCAGGACGCCCCTTGGCCACCTTGGACTGAGATCGCTTGATGTCGGGCTTCGACTCAAGGCTGAAATTGTCTCTAGTGTCATCCCTGTTCTCCACCGTAATCAAGGAGGGCAGTGAAGTTCCCCATCCATCTACTTTGCATACTTTCAATCGCCAGTTTTGGTACCAGGACTTAAATCAGGAGTGCTTCTGGCACCATCTGGCGCCGTTGGAGCTGACAGGGCTGTTTTGTCCCAAAGCTTTCATGTCACAGCTGCCTTAACGCCATCCCTTTTGGTGTGTTGAGAGAGGACCCAGGCACCAGTGGCTTATTGTCGTGAGACCCTCCTCGCCTGTTGGTTGGCTCCATTTGCCGGGCTTTTGCTTTGACATGTTATTGCTGATGCCTGTTATCTCTTGTCAGCGTGGTCGCGGAACTTTGTGCTGTCGTTGTTGCTTCGTTTTGTTGTTGATACATTATCACACCAGTGTCAGCCCGCGCCAATGATCTGTCAAGGCTCTATTACACTCGTCTGGTGTGCCAATTTTTCTAAGCTCCACCCCAAGAGATCTTTTCAGGCAGAAGGCATGCATCCAGAGGATAGAACCCATAAAGAATTGCATCCAAAACACCTCAGAAGATACTATCTTTCTGGGGCAGATTCTTCCTTAAGACTGTCTCTTTTCAAAGAAAATTGGGATTTAATTACTCAAGACAGATGGGTGCTGGATATCATTCATCACAGTTACAGATTTTATTTCCACACAATGCCCCCTTTCAAAGGCATGCCAGACGTTCCTCCTCCACAAAGAAAGAGGCTCACAAGCAAGTTTCTCAGTTACTCCAGATGGGGGCCATTCAGCCAGTCCCTGTATCAGAAAGGGGCCTAGGATTTTATTCTCGCCTGTTCCTAGTACCAAAGAAGGGGAACACGTGGAGACCAATTTTGGATTTATCTATCCTCAACACTTATCTGGACATTCCCAAGTTCAAGATGTTGACGTTACAACAGCTTTTACCTCTGCTGGGCAAAGATCACTGGATGGTAACTTTAGATCTCAAGGAAGCTTACCTTCATGTGCCTATAAGGCTAGGTGGCAGGAAGTATCTGCGGTTTCGAACTGGAGATTTTCATTATCAGTTCTCTGCATTGCCCTTTGGCTTATCTACTGCGCCCAGAGTATTCACAAAGGTTCTGGCTCCAGTGATAGCTTCCTTCAGGCTTCAAGGAATTCAAATCTATCCTTATTTGGACGACTGCCTGATTCTGGCTCAAGAAAAGGAAGACCTTCTACAGCATCTGGAATATGTCATAGCAGTGCTAAGATGCCTAGGGTATTCTGTGAACGAAATAAAGTCCAGTCTAGTACCCTCTCAAGACATGTGCTTTCTGGGTGTGAGACTGAATACAGCAGCCCAGATGGCCTTTAACCCCGGACAAACAAAAGAGTCTGTCACTTTACTTCCATCAACTATCTCATCAGTCCGTGCTGACTGCAAGGACAGTCCTTCAAGCATTAGGGTTCATGGCATCTTGTATTCTGGTGCTTCCCAATGCCAAACTGCATATGAGGAAGCTGCAATGGTATCTCAAAAATGTATGGACACAGCACTGCCAGGATTTGGACACTGTCATTCAATTAATTCCTTGCCTTCAAAAAGAATTCTTGTGGTGGGCTCAGGAATGTCACCTAAACAAGGGACTCTCTGTGACCCGGCCAGAGGCGAGTCAGATTTTAACGACAGATGCCTCGGACATTGCTTGGGGAGCTCATCTAAATGGAAAGTGGATACAAGACAAGTGGCCTGCCAGACTACAGCATCTACATATCAACATGAAGGAGATGTTAGCAGTCCAGTTTGCATTGATGGCTTTCAAGGAGTTACTTCTTCCAGGGCAGGTGTTGATTCTAACAGACAACACAACTGTCATGTGGTACATCAACAAGCAAGGGGGAACACATTCTTATCCTCTATGCAGGCAGGCAATGATTTTATGGAGACTGCGTTAAGCCTGCAACTAACTCTTCAGGCAAGGTTTCTGCCAGGAGCACAGAACTCCTTAGCAGATGTGTTAAGCAGACAAATCATGGATCCCCACGAGTGGAAACTGGATCTTCATGTATTTCAGAAATTGACAGTGTCATGGGGAACTCCAGACATAGATCTGTTCACTTCTCCACTAAACCACCAGCTGCCAAAGTATTGCACAAAGGGGTTTCATCACACAGCTTGGAAAGTGGATGCTCTGTCTTTCAGTTGAAAAACCTTCATGTCTATGCCTTTCCACCTCTGCCTCTTCTTCCCAAGGTACTATTAAAGGTCAGACAAGACAGGCCAAGGATGATTTTGATAGCTCCAGATTGGCCTCGGCAACACTGGTATCCACTACACGGAGTCTGGTAAAGAAGCCTCCATGCCCTTTACCTCTGTTTCCTCTTCTGTTATCTCAGAAGGACGGTCATCTGCTCAATGTCAGCCTTCTCTCTCTTCATCCTAACAGCCTGGCATATTCTCTGTTGAAACACAGCAGGTCTCAACTTCCTCAACAAGTTTTAAATGTGATTATGGAAGCTAGAAGACCTAGTACAAGGAAGGTGTAATGAAAAATGGAAGAGATTTTTATTTTGGAGTACAGCAAAGAATTTGGAGATTTCTGAGCCTAATTTGAGTGTGGCTCTTCAATATCTTACTGAGTTATTGGACAAAGGTTTGTCCTTCTCTTCCATTAAGATTCATGCTGCAGCAATTTCAGCTCACTATGATTGTGACCCACCTTTGTTTTCGCATCCTTTGTTCAAGCAGTTTCTTAGAGGGGCAAAAGAATTTAAGACCCCCACGTAGAGCTCCTACTCCTGCTTGGGATCTCAATTTTGTGTTGGAAAAACTTACTCTACAACCTTTGAGCCTCACGGCTACTGCTGAATTGAAATACTTGTCATGGAAGACTGCTTTTCTGTTGGCTATTACTTCTGCAAGAAGGGTGTCTGAGTTGCAGGCCCTTATGGCAGTAGAGCCCTTTTGATTTTCCATAAGGATAGGGTATCATTACTGCACTAATCCTTCCTTTATGCCTAAGGTGGTTTCTAGTGTGGCTTTAAACCAAACTATTCATTTGCCTACTTTTATGCAGACCCCCAAAATAAAGGGGAAAAGATTTTGCACACTTTAGATGTACACAGGCAATTGCGATATTATTTAAGCAGGACTAAGGATTTTAGGCAGTCTCAGCAGTTGTTTGTTTCTTTTGCTTTGAGTTCACAGGGCAAGCCTGTGTCAAAACAAACTATTTCCAGGTGGATTGGCTTTTGCATTGCATTTTGTTATTCCCATCATGGCAAGGAGATTCCAGCTGGGATTAGGCCTCATTCCACTAGGGCTACTGCCACTTCAACAGCATTTCTCAGGGGGGTGGCAACTAAGGATATTTTGGAAGCAGCTACTTGGAGTTCAGTACATACTTTCTCTAAGCATTATCACCTTCCTATCTACTCTAAGTCTAGGGCTGGTTTTGCCACAGCTGTTTTGCAAGGCATGTTGTCAGCTCCTACTCTTTATAAATTGCCAGCCTCCCTTACCTCTGCTTTGGGATTCTACCCAATAGTCAGGACTGCAGCAATGGAAGACGAAGAACATAGTACAGTTTTGTACCTACCATAAATGTAGATGTTCGAGGATTCCATTGCTGCAGTCCAATTTACCCCCCCTCCTTCCCCTCTGTATTTAGGGGTGGTTGTGTAGGTGAGTTTACATGCTTATGTTTTTGTATATATATCTTGTTGTATATATTGTACATGTTTTTGGTGCAGGTTTTCTGGGACTTGTCTTTTTAGGGTCTTCTGACATCTGGGGCAAGAAAAGACTGAGGATATGACGTCGGTCATGCGCATTAGTACCCTGACGCATTGACGTCAGTCTAGCGCCATGACCGGCGTCAGCCTTATACTCTGGTATTCGGGCCGACTGGACGCGGACTATACCCAATAGTCAGGACTGCAGCAATGGAATCCTCGAACATCTACATTTATGGTAGGTACAAAACTGTACTTTTTGGTGACTCCTCTTTAATTTCTCGTTGTGTAAGCAAAACCTTTTTGAAAAGGGTCTATCACTCCAGACCTCCAATTAAGCAGCACACAGAACCATGGGAGTCTTGCACTTGTTTTGCAGTCTTTGACACTGCCTCCTTTCGAGCCAACAGCCACTTGTGGCATCAAGTTTCTATCTTGGAAATCTTTCTGGTGGCTATTACATCGGCCAGACGTATTTCTGAGCTCCAAGCTCTTTGTACCAAGCATCCTTATTTGATTTTCCATAAGGACAGAGTATCACTACGGACCAACCCTTCTTTCCTGCACAAAGTAATCTCTGAGCTGTCTATTCATCAGGCTGTTGACCTTCCAGTGTTCTTTCCTAAATTTCCAAACAAGGGAGAGTATTGTTTACATTTACTTAATGTCCACAGACCATTGAGATTTTGCTTACACAGGACAAAAACAATCCAAAAGTCAGACCGGTTATTTATATCCTTTTCTGGTCCAAAAATGGGAAAATCTGTTTCTAAAGTGACCATATCCAAATGGCTGAGAGACTGTATAATTTTCATTTATTAACCAAGAAAGTCTGTTCCACCAAACATCAGAACACACTCCACCAGATCAGTGGCAGCTTCTGTGGCATTCCACTCCAGAGCTTCGATGGACAGCGTCTGTACAGAAGCCATGTGAGCTTCTCCCCATACTTTGATCACTCATTACAAGTTGTACCTGGTCTCCAGGGGAAGAGCTTCTTTTGGTTCAGTGGTGCTCAGGAATGTTCTTTCATAGGGCTGCCCAAGTGATGTGAGGTAGCTGGGGACTCTGCCCCATCAGTGATGAATGGAATGAAGATTAACATCATCAGATAAAGTTGTCGTCTTACCACAACGTTCCATCTGTGGTTAGTCTTCATCCATTCATCATGTCCCATCCTCCTTCCCCCCTCCTGGAGGCTCCTGGGGGATGCTTTGCGTCCATTTCCTGGATTAAGGTTTTTGCTTGGAGACTGCCTCCGCTTTACTGATTAGGGCAAACTCAATCTGAGGTAACAGGGAGAAGGGGGCTATGGGTAAAAGCTTTAATTCAAGAGTATTTGGCTGGCTCGAGCTTGGTATAAGGCCGACTCTGTTCCAAGGATAGATCCAAAACCCATCAGTGATGAATGGATGAAGGTCAACAACACAGATGGAACGTTATGGTAAGACATTTTTTTTCCATGGTAGCATAGTAGTAACAAAACATGAAAATACATAGTGTTCTTTCTACAGATGTGTAATCACTTAAGCTTTGATCATGTCACAGCTTTCTTTTTATTCCAGTGGTGCTGTATTGCTTTAGTGGCAAAAGTTTGCACACATTGTTTAAATTTGTCCATCCTGTTCAGTGTTTTCTGTAATATGGTGCTCCCTTTCCTTGAACTGGTATGTGCTTGTCCATGCTTGATAAGGTATCTGCATCTATATTTTTTTTCTACTTGAATTTGACCTTGATCCTTTACGGAAGTATTGTTACTCTGACTTTGAGCTAAGCACATCCCATAGACTACTTGCATGAGCCAGGTGCAGCTTGTTGTCCAGTAAAGTTGAAATATTGAATACTTTTCTGAGATGTGACAGTTTTATACACAAGTTCATACTGATTTAGATTGGTGTAATGTTGATAATGTAGAATATTTAACAAAAGGAACTACTTGCTATTATATGATTTTATAGACATGCTTCTAAACATGACCTTCATTTTATGTCCCCACATGTGCACACTGTAAGAAATGTATAATGTAACCTGAATGTTAAGTGATGCAAATCCCTCATGGGATTCAAACAGTGTGGCTGGTGTAACCAGAAAATTACACGCAAGTCACGTGCATTTTGTACATGGTGTGCCTGGGGCTAGAGCACCTAAAGGAGGAATGTAGTATTTGTAAGGTCTTTGGCCACAGAAAGGATCAAGAGCAACAAAAATAGAGACCTTCAGAGGAAAAGTGTCATGGATGACTGACAGAAAAGGAGAGTGGAGGAGGCCAAGTACACTAACCTTGCTTTAGAGATGGTTGAAGCTCCCGCAAGTCAATGCAGTTCAGGACCTTCTGACTCTTGGAGTCTCCAAGTGGAAATTGATGATTTCCCACTTTTTTGAGGTAGAGCAGTTGAGGTCCTTGGAGCTCTTTCAGTTACGGCTACAAAGTCTCAGACGTCCCTTGGCCACCTTGACTGAGATCGCTTGATGTCGGCTTTGATCAAGGCTGAAATTGTCTCTAGTGTCATCCTGTTCTCCACTGTAATCAAGGAGGGCAGTGAAGTTCCCCATCCATCTACTTTGCATACTTTCAATCGGCCAAGTTTTGGTACCAGGACTTAAATCAGGAGTGCTTCTGGCACCATCTGCGTTGGAGCTGACAGGGCTGTTTTTGTCCCAGCTTTCATGTCACAGCTGCCTTAACGCTATCCCTTTTGGTGTTGAGAGGACCCAGGCACCAGTGGCTTATTGTCGTGAGACCTCCCTGTTGGTTGGCTCCATTTCTCTGTCAGTTTTCTTTGTTTGACATGTTATTGCTGATGCCCATCTCTGTCAGTGGCCGTGAACTTTGTGCTGTCGTTGCTGCTGTTTTGTTGTTGACATCCACACCAGTGTCAGCCTGCCAATGATCTGTCAAGGTCGACACTGTCTGGTGTGCCACTTTTCTAAGCTCCACCCCAAGAGATCTTTCAGGCAGAAGGCATGCATCCAGATGATAGAACCCATAAAGAATTGCATCCAAAACACCTCAGAAGATACTATCTTTCTGGGGCAGATTCTTCCTAATCTCAGATGATCCACCCCCCCCCCCCAGCTTTCCTATGTGAATATTGTATAAAAAGAGGCCCATAGACTTCACTTCATAGTCCCTCATGCCAGCCTGTTGTTTTGACTGATAAGAGGGCTCCTCAGTCCTATCTGGGGAACCCAAAGTTTGTGGAAAATTAAACTTAGAGGCTAAAGGGTTCATGGTCCAGAGATGCCACTTCCTAATGAGGTGATCTCTGTAGGAGGCATTTTGGACAGTCCCGTGTACGTCTTGGGTGACCCTCCCCCGGACTACTTCATAGACTTGCTCATGGAGCAGGCATGGCAAGAACGTGATAGAGCAGCTCCCATACTTGGCAAGCTTGCCAAGATCTGCTGACATTCTAGGGGTAGACCTCATTTGAACAAGGCCTCCCCTTTGACTTGATCATGATGGTGACTGCTGAAAAAAGGAAACCTTCAGATGTGAGTTCTGCAGTCCATCTGCCAGATAGGAATCTGATTGTGGTGCCACAGGAGGAAGTAAGCTTTTCTGTTTCACTTTTGCTGTCTGGGCTCAGTTACCTGCTGCACCTTACCTTTGTTCAGCAGGACCTCACAGGAAAGACCATGGATTCACTGTGAAGGGTGCTTATCTGCGAAATTCATCAAGGTTTTCTCCTTAACTGGATGACTGCCAGTAAGGCAAGAATTTAATAACATTTAACGTCATAAGGCCTTACTTGGGTCTAGGTGATTCATATCCCTTGTCCTAGCTAAAAAGATAAATTTCCTTAGTTTACAACCATTTGCTCCCTGACTTTTTTGACAAAGTGCTCTGCAGGAACTCATGTTCCCAGTTACCTCTTGCCCCAGCATACTTCCAGCAGTGGTTCTCTACCTGAGGAAAACAATTTCGGAAGTCTGCTTGAAGTATAAAAATACCTGTACAAATGCTATGAAAAACAAATCCTAAACCTACTGGACTTTGTTGCTTACTTGGGAGCCATACAGATGTTCCATTTTTTTTTCTTTGCAAATTGCTTTTCCAGTCTTTTGACAATCTCTTCTGTCCCCCTCTGATTCTTATAGTGGTTGCGCAGTATCTTGTTGTGTCTTTCGTCTTTTCCCGGTTAAGGATCGCCACAGCTGAACTCCGGTCCACTAATGATTGGCAGTTGATTTTTATGTACCGAGTTGCTAGCTCTGCCGCACAACCTTCAACGAAGGTACGCCCATTCACGCATGTCTCCATGCAGAAGACTGCCTACTAATTAACAGCATCTTGCGTTTTAGTATCAACCAAAAAAGTGGAACTCCCCTTTCCCTTTGTCTTAGTCTGTAAATCCCTGGTAAGGAAGGCAAGTCTCTAAGCTGCAGTCAAAGTTTCTTCTTCTTGGCCTCGTCACACTGTGGTTTTCCCTATCTAGTTTTCTTCAAATCTTGGTTCCCTTGCTAATTTTTTCCCCGTACAGTAGCTCTGTCCCAGCCTGGTTAGGCTCGCTGCAGTTTTCTGCACTTTTTCTTTCGTAGCCGGTCAGGCTCTGCCCGTTTTCTTGGCTGTTTTTCATTGGTTTATACTAGGCTATCTGCCCTAAGGCATTTATAAGCCTAGCCCAAAGTTCTGTGGCTTACGCCACCCCTTATATGAAAAAATACTGTACCCATTAGTTTGTTGTGCCTCTGTCCAGCAGTGACACAGAGATGATTCCTGGGGTAAACCTACGATCTCCCATCCACAGGTTAAGATTTCTCTTGAACAGAGCCAGCGAGGTGCTCTGCCTGACATGGACCGGGATTTTATTCCACAGCATAGGGAGTCTCTGAGTGATAAATCTATCCCTCCAGCACGTCCTGTTTATATCCGTGCTAAGGTTTAAGTCGCTTGCTCTAGTGGTTTTGGTGGATTTGGATTTTTTGAGGTGGAGCATGTCCATTAATTCCTGGTTGGACATGGCCTTGTATGTCCGGTACATGTCACCTCTGAGCAGACGGTATGCAACTGAATAGAGCTGGAGTTTCTTCAATCTGGCAGCATATGGCAGATTTTGGAGCCCCTTTATCCTTTTGGTGAGGAACTTTTGGGGTCTCTCCAATTGCTGCAGATGTCGGGTGAGATACATCCCGAATGGGGCATTGTACTCTATCATTGGTCTGATAAGTGAAGAGTACAGGGGAACAATGACCTCACTAGATCTGGATGTGAATCTTTTCATGATCAGGTGGGCAATGTAGAAGGTCTTTCTAACCACTTTAGCAACGTGAGTGTCAAAAGAAAGGCCACTGTCAACCTGGGTCCCCAGGTCCCTGATAACCTCTTCTGTGCTTAGTGGATTGCCACCTATATGGTAGCTTGGGGTTACCTTGTTTTTCCCGAAGGGTATGACTATACATTTTTTGGCGTTTAACTTCAGGCCATGGCTCTGGCACCAGCTATCTGTTTCCGTGAGTTCCTTCTGAAGGATATCCGTGTCCGATGCACTTTCCACTATGGCCCAGTTTGCAGTCGCCTGCAAACTTTGTCAGCCAAAGTCCTCCCATGTTGGCCTGTACTTCTGAGAAGTGGATGCCGAACAATAGGGGGCCAAGGACCGAGCCCTGTGGGACACCACTTGTGACAGGCTTGGAGTCTGACATAGCGCCAGCAACTCTAACCCTGTGGGTTCTGTCCTTAAGCCAGTTTGCAACCCATCTTGTGACATATGGGTTTACATTTAAGCTGGTAAGTTTTTCTACAATACCCGAGTGGGGTATTGTGTCGAAAGCCTTTGCAAGGTCAAGGTAGGCTGTATGGACTGCCTTTCCCTCATCAATGGCCTTGGCGACTGTTTGTTTCGAAGAAGTCGACCAAGTTCAAAAGGCATGATCTACCCTTGACGAAGCCAAACTGGGTCGGGTCCAATGTCTGCAAGTCCCCTATATCTTTGTTTATGAGCTCCATTATGATCCTCTCCATAGCTTTGCAGACTAGACTTGTTAAGCTTATGGGGCGGTAATTACCAGGGTCCGTAGAGGCACTGCCTTTGTGGAGTGGGACCACAGTTGCCGTACGCCACTCCTTGGGCACGTATCCTGTGGTAAGGCTGAGATTAAACAGCTGCCTTATGTGCGGGTTTAATTCCTCATTTAGCTCATGTAGCACACAGCCGGGGACACCATCCCGTCCCATTGATGCTGTGTTTTTAGCTTTAGAGAGCAGCTTTCACCTGCGCATTTGAGATGTCTGGGAGGCTACACTCCACTGGGATAGTTATCTCTCCTTTAGGGGGGGAGAGGGGGGTGAAGTTTGCACTGAACCTGTCTGCCAGTATGTTGGCAATGCCTGTGGGTTCAGTGATTTTTGTATCATTTTGGACTAATTCTGAGCATATCTGGGAGTTTCCACCCAGGTTCCTAACATAGCTGAAAAAGGCCTTATGATTGTCCTTTGAATCCATGGCAATTTTTCTCTCAAAACTGGCCTTAGTTGATTTTATGAGTGCTCATATTTTTTTTACTAATAACGATCAGGGGTGACTTCCCTTTTATGGATTTTGTTCCATCATGTAATAGCTTTCTCCTCTTATTGTAAAGTTTGTTAATGGCTGGGGTCCACCAGACTGGACGTTTGCCCTTTGTGGAAAGAGTCTTGGTTTTATTTGGGATTGCCTGATCCATGCAGTCCTGGAGGCGTTCATAGAAGGCATTTGTAAGGGCTTCCGCAGCTTGGGTTGTGGTTTCCACTGGCTCAGGGGCCTTGAAGGATACCACACCAGTCTTGAGTAGTGTGAAGTTTGCTTTAGAGAAGTTCTTCACTGTGGTCTTTTTGTTTGGGGTGGGCGGGATGTGGATTTCCAGTGAGATTAGTTTATGATCAGATCTCACCAATGAGGGATATACTTCCGGTGTGGAGCATTTTGTCCCCATGTTTGTGATAATGAGATCTAGTATATTTTCTCCTCTCGTGGGAACAGTGACTAGCTGTTCCATGGCATTTGAATTTATGAACTCCAGGAACCGTTGGGCTAGAAAGTTAGGGCTTGAGTAATGTTCCCAGTCTATATTCGGGTAGTTGAAGTCACCCAATATGATTGTGTTTGGAGATACATTTATTCTCTCCAGTGTCTTCAGGAAGGCTGTGTGGGGTTCCTGAGTTTGAGAGGGTGGCCTGTAGCATGCTACAATTTGTAGAGCAGATGTTCTTCATTCCACATTGCTGCAGTCCTAACTATTGGGGTAGTCCGCTGTCCAGTCAGGGCGCATTAGACTGACGTCAGAACGTCAGGGTACTAATGCGCATGACCAACGTCATATCCTCAGTCTTTTTTGCCGCATGGTCCGATGCAGAAGCAGTTTTGTGCAGGTTGGCGTTCTGAAATTTTCTGAAGTCGGAGTTTTAGACCGAATCAGAGTTGGCTAAGTACTTCTAGAACATTATGGTTTTTCTTGCCTCAGTATTTAACCGGATGTCAGAAAAAGTGAATAACTGTATTTCTTGTGGGAAACAGATACCTCATAGGGATTACCATACCTTGTGTATACCTTGTTTAGGGCCTGAGCACGACGTTGTTGGATGCCGCTCTTGTGCTAGGTTTAACAAACGCACTATTAAGAGAAGGTTAGACTGTGCCAGGTTAGTGTTTGGGAAGCGTTGCAATTATAAAATGCCGTCGGATGCTACGCCCGCTTCGTCCAAAAAGCGCAAGGACAAAACAGCGAAGCCTAGGGTTGATGAACCGGCAGTCCCGGACGCCAGTTCTTTGGAAGGCTCAGTGGAGCCAGAGGTTTTGCCAGGAGTTTCTTTGGAGTCTCAGGCAGAGACTTTACTGTTACAGGATGTGCCTTCTCAGGAGATAGGCCAGGCTGAGGGGGCTTCTCAGGTAACTGTTCTTCCCTCTCTTCCTAAGGTAGTTAGAGCCTCTCCTTCTGTTTCCAAAACTTCTTTGAGAGGTAGGCCAAGTTTAGCTTCAGTGGGGGCTTCTCCTAGCACTTCAGGCTCTGTGCCTAAGAAACATATGCTTAAAATGGCAGAAGATTTGATTACTATGATTAGAGGTTCTATGCCCCCCCCTGATAAGAGGCCTAGGGTGGAACCTGAGTTTGATAGTTTTGAACAGTGTTCAGAGGCTTCTGAGTCTTCTGGGGAAGATTTGCAGGAGTTCCTCCTTATTCTGATTCTGATGTGGATGATTCCACTCCTACAGCTTCTCCTCCTGAGGATTTCTCATTTTCAGAGACTCTGCATTCCATGAGGGAGCACTTTAAATGGGAAGGCCAGGATTACTCTGATTCCAGGAAAAGGCTTAGGGAATTCTTGTTTTTACCCCAGCATAGGCCCTTAGCTATACCTCCTGTATTGAATGTGGTGGAAGATGTTTTTGCAGAGGCTTCCTTGAACCCTGATTCTTTGCCTCCTGCTCCTGTTAAACCTGATAGGTACTATAGGGTGCCTGAAGCTCATAAGTATCTTTTTAGGAGTCCTAGGGCAGACCCGGAAACTGTTTCTCAGGGACCTAAAGGTGTTAAGGCCTCTGTGGTTAAAAACCCTGTTCCCACTGATAAAGAGGCAAGGGCTTTGGATAGATGGGGAAAGAAAGTGTATACTTCTTCCACTTTAGCCATGAGGGCGTTGAATTGTCAGTTTCACATGCTAAAATATCAAAATTATCTCCTTTCACAACTGAAATCTAAGGTGGATGCTTTGGCGGAAGGTATTGAGTGTAAAGAGTTGCTGGATTTAGTTCATGTGTCTGAACAAGTGGGTAAGCATTCTTTGCAATGTGGTTTTGATGCTGTACAGGCCTCCTCGAGGGTGGCTGCCACTAGTTCTGTTCTTCGCAGGCATGCCTGGTTGAGGGATCAGAATTTAGCTGAGCATGTTAAGACAAGGATTTTGGATGCTCCTTTACAGTCTGATGTGTTGTTTGGTTCGCCTGTGGAAGCAGTTTTAAAGAAAATGGAGGACAAAGCTAAGTCTATGCAAACTGTTAAAGATTTTTTGCAGGTGCAGCCACCGAAGTTTAGTAAAAATTGGCCTACTAAGGGATGGACATATCCTGTTTATGATTCCCAGTCTAGGGGTAGGTCTAGACGTGGTAGGGGCAGAGCTCAAGGTTCTTTTAGGCCTAGGACAGGATGTTCACCTGCTCCAACTTCTGGTGAGGGCAGGGGTCAGTCCTTTCGTAAACAGTCCCAATGACCTGCCTTTTCAGCTGCCAGTAGATTCTCGTCTGGCAGCTCCTCTGGGAGGAAGACTGTCTCTTTTCAAAGAAAATTGGGATTTAATTACTCAAGACAGATGGGTGTTGGATATCATTCACCACGGTTACAGGTTTTATTTCCATACATTACCCACTTTCAAAGGCATGCCAGACGTTCCTCCTCCACAAAGGAAAGAGGCTTACAAGCAAATTTCTCTGTTGCTCCAAATAGGGGCCATTCAGCCAGTCCCTGTATCAGAAAGGGGCCTAGGATTTTATTCTCGCCTGTTCCTAGTACCAAAGAAGGGGAACACGTGGAGACCAATTTTGGATTTATCTATCCTCAACACTTATCTGGACATTCCCAAGTTCAAGATGTTGACGTTACAACAGCTTTTACCTCTGCTGGGCAAAGATCACTGGATGGTAACTTTAGATCTCAAGGAAGCTTACCTTCATGTGCCTATAAGAATAAGTTGCAGGAAGTATCTGCGTTTTGAGCTGGAAATTCTCATTATCAGTTCTCTGCATTGCCCTTTGGCTTATCCACTGCCCAGAGTATTCACAAAGGTTCTGGCTCCAGTGATAGCTTACTTCAGGCTAAAAGGAATTCAAATCTATCCTTACTTGGACGACTGCCTGATTCTGGCTCAAGAAAAGGAAGAACTTCTACAGCATCTGGAATATGTTATAGCAGTGCTAAGATGCCTAGGGTATTCTGTGAACGAAATAAAGTCCAGTCTAGTACCCTCTCAAGACATGTGCTTTCTGGGTGTGAGACTGAATACAGCAGCCCAGATGGCCTTTTAACCCCGGACAAACAAAAGAGTCTATCCCTTTACTTCCATCAACTATCTCATCAGTCCGTGCTGACTGCAAGGACAGTCCTTCAAGCATTAGGGTTCATGGCATCTTGTATTCTGGTGCTTCCCAATGCCAAACTGCATATGAGGAAGCTGCAATGGTATCTCAAAATGTATGGACACAGCACTGCCAGGATTTGGACACTGTCATTCAAATAATACCTTGCCTTCAAAAAGAATTTTTGTGGTGGGCTCAGGAATGTCACCTAAACAAGGGACTCTCTGTGACCCGGCCAGAGGCGAGTCAGATTTTAACGACAGATGCCTCGGACATTGCTTGGGAGCTCATCTGAATGGAAAGTGGATACAAGACAGGTGGCCTGCCAGACTACAGCATCTACATATCAACATGAAGGAGATGTTAGCAGTCCAGTTTGCATTAATGGCTTTCAAGGAGTTACTTCTTCCAGGGCAGGTGTTGATTCTAACAGACAACACAACTGTCATGTGGTACATCAACAAACAAGGGAGAACACATTCTTATCCTCTATGCAGGCAAGCACTGATTTTATGGGAGACTGCGCTCAGCTTGCAACTAACTCTTCAGGCAAGGTTTCTGCCGAGCACAGAACTCCTTAGCAGATGTGTTAAGCAGACTAATCATGGATCCCCACGAGTGGAAACTGGATCTTCATGTATTTCAGAAATTGACAGTGTCATGGGGAACTCAGACATAGATCTGTTCGCTTCTCCACTAAACCACCAGCTGCCAAAGTTTTGCACAAAGGGTTTCATCACACAGCTTGGAAAGTGGATGCTCTGTCTTTCAGTTGGAAAAATCTTCATGTGTATGCCTTTCCACCTCTGCCTCTTCTTCCAAAGGTGCTCTAAAGGTCAGACAAGACAAGCCAAGGATGATTTTAATAGCTCCAGATTGGCCTCGGCAACACTGGTATCCACTACTAAGGAGTCTGGTAAGGGAGCCTCCATGGCCTTTACCTTTGATTCCACATCTGTTGTCTCAGAAGGACGGTCGTCTCCTCAATGTCAAGCT
The DNA here is from genome assembly GCF_019279795.1 of Protopterus annectens. Lineage (NCBI taxonomy): Eukaryota > Metazoa > Chordata > Ceratodontiformes > Protopteridae > Protopterus > Protopterus annectens. Next base: position 1,226,995,634 of record NC_056741.1, on the reverse strand, counting down.
TCACTCTTCATCTAACAGCCTGGCATATTCTATGTTGACACAGCAGGTCTCAACTTCCTCAACAAGTTTTAAATGTGATTATGGAAGCTAGAAGACCTAGTACAAGGAAAGTGTAAAATGGAAGAGATTTTTATTTTGGAGTACAGCAAAGAATTTAGAGATTTCGAGCCTAATTTGAGTGTGGCTCTTCAATATCTTACTGAGTTATTGGACAAAGGTTTGTCCTTCTCTTCCATTAAGATTCATGCTGCAGCAATTTCAGCTCACTATGATTGTGACCCACCATTGTTTTCGCATCCTTTGTTCAAGCAGTTTCTCAGAGGGCAAAGAATATAAGTCCCCACGAGCTCCTACTCCTGCTTGGGATCTCAATTTTGTGTTGGAAAACTTACTCTACAACCTTTTGAGCCTGCTACTGCTGAATTGAAATACTTGTCATGGAAGACTGCTTTTCTGTTGGCTATTACTTCTGCAAGAAGGGTGCCTGAGTTGCAGGCCCTTATGGCAGTAGAGCCCTTTTGCTTTTCCATAAGGACAGGGTATCATTACGCATTAATCCTTCCTTTATGCCTAAGGTGGTTTCTAGTGTGGCTTTAAACCAAACTATTCATTTGCCTACTTTTTATGCAGACCCCCAAAATAAAGGGGAAAAGATTTTGCACACTTTAGATGTACACAGGCAATTGCGTTATTATTTAAGCAGGACTAAGGATTTTAGGCAGTCTCAGCAGTTGTTTGTTTCTTTTGCTTTGAGTTCAGGGCAAACCTGTGTCAAAACAAACTATTTCTAGGTGGATTGGGTTTTGCATTGCATTTTGTTATTCCCATCATGGCAAGGAGATTCCAGCTGGGATTAGGCCTCATTCCACTAGGGCTACTGCCACTTCTACAGCATTTCTAAGGGGTGGCAACTAAGGATATTTTGGAGGCAGCTACTTGGAGTTCAGTGCATACTTTCTCTAAGCATTATCACCTTCCTCTCTACTCTAAGTCTAGGGCTGGTTTTGCCACAGCTATTTTGCAAGGCATGTTGTCAGCTCCTGCTTCTTTATGATTTGCCAGCCTCCCTTACCTCTGCTTTGGGATTCTACCCAATAGTTAGGACTGCAGCAATGTGGAATGAAGAACATAGTAAAGTTTTGTACCTACCATAAATGTAGATGTTCGAGGATCCACATTGCTGCAGTCCTCCCTCCTTCCCTCTGTGTTTAGGGGTGGTTGTGTAGGTGAGGTTATATGCTGATATTTTGTATATATTTGTATATATTGTACATATTTTTGGTGCAGGTATGTTGGGCCTTGTCTTTTAGGGTCTTCTGACATCTGGGGCAAGAAAAGACTGAGGATATGACGTCGGTCATGCGCATTAGTACCCTGACGTTCTGACGTCAGTCTAATGCGCCCTGACCGACGTCAGCCATATACTCTGGTATTCGGGCCGACTGGACAGCGGACTACCCCAATAGTTAGGACTGCAGCAATGTGGATCCTCGAACATCTACATTTATGGTAGGTACAAAACTGTACTTTTTGCCTATGGTTAGTTGCACCTGGATGGTTTCCGAAGCTTTGTGCGTTGCCACCAACCTGGAGGTGTGGGTATCCTTTATGAATATGGATACACCCCTCCTTTTGTGGTGTGGTCCGGGTTTTGGGGCCGGAACGCATGATACGAGGTAAAACCTAATAGTGCCGGGGTGCTCTCAGGAGCCTTGAACCAGGTTTCAGTTACAGCACAGACATCGATGTTCTCCATACTGAGAAGGGCCTCGAGTGCGTGCATTTTGAGATTTAGACTTCTGGCATTGAGCAGCATTACCCTCAGTTTCTTCCCATTTTTGTTTTCTAGGGTGGTAGGTTTAGAATTTGAGCCTTGCCTAAAAAAGGCACTATGGGGGTGGCAAGAGCCTTAGCCAATATCCGGAATCCCAGGGGTGACAGGTGCAAGCCGTCCCTTGCGAAGCAGCGTGGCTTGTCAAGCATGTCATCCCAGGCAGACAGACACTGGATCCCCTTTGACACCAGACATTAAGCCAATTGTTAAAGCTCTATATTGTCTCTATATTGTGGCATCATTCTTGGTGAAGGAAGGATACTGCTCAGGGTCAGGGTCATACCTGCCTGGGCTACATAATCAGAGAGCTCCTCTATGTCTCTTTTCATGTAGTCCAGGGAGGTACGTCTCAGGTCGTTCACACCAGCATGGACAATGACTGTGTCATATTTGTACTTGCCGTGGAGTGACCCGAGTGCTTGTGTTATGTGGTGGATTCTAGCGCCCGATAGGCAGCTTACTGTGACCCTCTCCTTGTTCAGCCTGGTGAGTGGGACGTCAGTGTGTCTGACTATGGAGTCACCTACGACAAGTATGTTTGGTGTTGTATTTGGCCTTAAGGGCTGTGACTGCTTTGCACACTGATTTTGTGGTTTATGTGTTGCTTGTGGGGTCTCTTGAGGTAGCAGTTGTTTGGGTGTCTGCTTTGGAGGCCTCTGCTGTTTAGGTAAATTTTTACTCCGAGCCTCCGAGTATGTCTTTGTGTGTTTAGGTGTTTGATTCAGTGGTGTGGTAGCATTATGTGAGGCTGGTTTTGTGGTGTGTGTAGTTGCCTTCTCCTCCTGTCTGGTCTTGCCAGTCCTGAGTTGAGAGCTCAGCCTCCAGTTTGGCTAAATAGCTGCATCTCTCGCAAGTATTTGTGTTGTGTGGGAGGAGGAGAGGGATGTCTGTGTACATGAGGCAGTTATAACATTGCCTCAAGATTCCCAGATTCACCAGCTGGACCGGAGAGGAGATTGACAACTGACCTTTGGACATGCTAGAATAATATTGGGAATTCCTTAATAATTGAAAACAAGGGCCAGTGGGGAGTGAGGGTGTAGTGCTTTTAATTTTTAGTGCTGACTTATATAATTGCTTTAGAGAGCAAGTGCCAGGTAACTTGAGTGCAATGTGTTACAAGTAACTAAATGCAAAAACGACAAACAGTAACTTTCTTTCAAGTGAAACAAGGAAATAAGTACAGTAAGCAATGCAGATATCACTAGTGATCCACAGAAGCTGAGAAGCTGCGTATTAGGTGGAATTAGCGTTCCAGGGAAATAACAAGCAAACAAACAACAAGCATATAAACAAAGCTAGATTCAGCAGGCCTGGATCTAGTCTATGCTACAGCAAACAAGGTGTACCAATTTCAGTAAGATACAGTTCAAATATTCAGGCACTATAAACCTTTAACCAGAAATTCCCAGCTCAGAAGAGCAGATTCCAGCCTCTTCTCCCACAAGAGTGCAGACCACAAACCCTCTTAATGTAAAATAACTGGCCTGAAGCCCAAGTGCTTAAACCAGAACTAATACACTTGGACACTGGGCTCTCAATCAGCAGTTCCCAACTTAGAAGGATGAAAGCTACCTATCCTGCCACCACAGTGCTTGCCACAAACCTTCCTAATGTAAAACAACTGGTCTGAAGCCCAAGTGCTTAATCCAAAAGACTTAGAATGATAGCTACACTTTAATCAAGTTACAACCAAGCAGTAATAAATACAATTGAATACTTTAGAGAATGTCTGGATTAGTGCTCAAGTTACACAAACAAAGCTAGATCCAGCAGGCCCGAATCCAGTCTATGCCACAGCAAGCAAGGCGCACCAACTTCAATAAGAAGCAGTTCAGATATGCATGCACTATAAGCCTTTAACCAGAAATTCCCAGCTCAGAAGGCAGAGTCCAGCCTCTCCTCCCACAAGAGTGCAGACCACGAACCCTCTTAATGTAAAATAACTGGCCTGAAAGCCCAAGTGCTTAAACCAGAATTAATACACTTTTAGAATAACAGACACCGAGTCCTCAATCAGCAGTTCCCAACCTAGAAGGATGTAAGCTACCTGTTCTGCCACAACAGTGCAGACCACAAACCCTCTCAGTGCAAAACAACTGGTCCGAATCCCAAGTGTTTAAACCAAAAGGCTTAGAATGAGTTACACCAAGCAGTAATAAATACAACCGAGTATTTTTAAGATGATGCAAAAGTAAAATGAAGTAGGTAGAAACGCAAGTACAGTAAAAGCAGATGAAATTTTTTTTTTTTTTTTTTTTTTTTTTTTTATATCTGAACAAGTGCTGAGATCAAAGAAACAGATTTGAGTGCTGAAACTAGAAAACTGGCTAGTTATAAGAAAAAAAAACAAGCTAGAAGGCTTCCCTCAAACATAGAAGGGCTTGGGGGGCTCAGAAGCCTTCAAATAGTCTATACCACTTAACAGGAAAGGCAGGAAATAGCTTAATTTTTTTTTTTTTTTTTTTTTTGTCCGTTTCTCAGATGCTCTCTTTGTACACAGTAGGAGTGCCTGAAATCAGAATATGATCTCACTGCACTCAGTTGAGTGAGCAAATGAGATGGGCCCAGAGGCAGGTTGAGGGGCGGGCAGTTTCAAGGCCACTAAGATTAACACCAAAACAAATACAGGGAGGGTGGGTGGCAGTAACTGAAGAGCAGAGTTAAAACTGCCAGTTCAGTTAAATATTCCTTCAACACAGTTTAAATCAAATTAAATATTGTATTTTTTTTTTTTTTTTAAGTGCAGATAAAGGTACTTAAATTCTCTTATACGTCCAGTTGAATATAGCCAAGTTCTTAGCTGGCCAAAGCTGAGGTTTTTAAGCAGAAAATAGTTCACACTGTACCACTTAAATAAGCAAGGACAGGAAATCAAAGAATGTGGCTACCCCTACACCTGTAATTACTAGCAAATAACAATGAGCAGAGTTAAAACTGCCAGTTCAGTTAAATATTCCTTCAACACAGTTTAAATCAAATTAAATACTGTATTTTTTTTTTAAAAAAGTGCAGATAAAGGTACTTAAATTCTCTTATACGTCCAGTTGAATATAACCAAGTTCTTAGCCGGTCAAAGCTGAAGTTTTAAGCAGAAAATAGTTCACACTGTACCACTTAAATAAGCAAGGACAGGAAATCAAAGAATGTGGCTACCCCCACACCTGTAATTACTAGCAAATAACAATGAGCAGAGTTAAAACTGCCAGTTCAGTTAAATATTCCTTCAACACAGTTTAAATCAAATTAAATATTGTATTTTTTTTTTAAAAAAGTGCAGATAAAGGTACTTAAATTCTCTTAAACGTCCAGTTGAATATAACCAAGTTCTTAGCCGGCCAAAGCTGAGGTTTTTAAGCCTTTGTTTTCAGCCTTTAAGGCTTTTTCTTATGCAGTTAGCTGGTTAGGCTTCTAGTAGTAGTTTATTGCTGCCTTGTTTCTCTTAGCCAATTAGGCGTATATATTTTTTCTTTGGATATAGCTCTTGTTGTTTGGGCTGGGGTCAGAGAAGGTTAAATCAGGATTTTAATGGTGTCCCAAATGCAGTCAATCATGGATGGTCATTCCACATGTGTGTACTGTTTGGGTGAGGTACACTTGCAGGAGGTTTGCTCCATTTGCCATGGTTTCAGTTCCAGGGTATTAGCTGAGTGGAAGCGTAAGCTGGTTGAAACGGGATTGTCAGCCTTCCAAACGGATTTGGATTCTGCTTCTTTCAACCAAAACCATCTTCTCCAGCCTTGTCATCTGGTTTGGCTCTGAAGGGCTCTTCGGTACCGAAGACATCTAAGAAAGCTATGGTCTCTGCTGCAGTACCATCAGAACAGACTGTTCAGGTTGCTTGCAGGAGCCAGTCCCCAGTTTTGGAACCGGTATCTCCTACCTTGAGGTCCCCGATTCTGGGATCACCGGCTCTGTTGGTGGTCTCCTCTCGGGCTTCCATACTCTCCGATTCAGATGTGGACCGAGTGGTGCGGAGACTTCTACAGGACCCGGCACTTGAAAAAATTCTGTCTGTTTCGACTCTAGCAGCTTCAGAACCAACAGTTCTCCTGTTGTTGTTGTTGCTCCTCCGACTCGAACCAAGACTTTGGAATCATAGGAGGCCAGTCATTGGTGGAGCTGTCTGCATCGACCACCCTGATATCCTTTGCTCCGGCGGTGGAATCTGGGAGCCGACAACACACTCCTGTTTATTCCGGGGGGTCGAACCAATATGTCTGTTCCGACTCTTCCTCTTGGGGCTTCGGCATGGATGAGTTCAGCTCCTACCTCGGGCTCGAAGCCAGCGGTTCTGGTGCGGGAGGAGTCCTCATGTCTTCGGACCCCGGTGCTTCCTCGCATCGGAGCTGTGGGTCTTTTGATGCCATGAGGAGGGCTTTGTCCCCCTCGGACTTCTACAACCTCTGATATGGCCACCTCCTCCCAGAAGGCGCCTACTTCTTCTCTGCTTCCACAGGTTCACCGTAAGCGCTAGGACCCAGAGCCTCAGGATGCCCCTTTGTGGGAACCCTGCTCTTCAGAGACATCCCCAGAGATTCCCACTGAGGAGGTCCCTTGGAAGAGATTATGTAAGAGGAGACATCTGTATTCCCCTCAGGAATCTATCATGTCAGACACTGATTTGGAGGAATCTGAAAAGTCTCCAAGGTCCCCCTCTGAGGATATCTCCTTCGGGGATATCCTTGAGATCCTTAAGCAGAGAGGGGACTGGCAGCCTCAAACCCGTACCGAGGACGAATCCGTGCTCCTGAAGGCTTTCAGGTCCCGGCCCTCCACCTCTTGGGTGTCTCCGCCCTTCGATGAGTTGATGGATCTTTCATCTCGAAGAGCATGGGAGTCACCAGATTTTATGGAGCCTGTTCCTAGACTGCCAAACAAGTACTTTTCAGCACCCCATCATATGGCTTTTTTGTCTAAACCTATACCTGTTGATGCCATGGTGGTGGAGGCAGCCAATAAAAAGAGATGGAGACTTCTACGTCTGTCCATCCTCCTAATAGAGAGTCTAGGATGATGGACAGGTTTGAGAAGTGCATGTTCAGTTATATGACCTTTGCAGTTCGGTCATTGAACTACTTGACCCACTTAACACGTCTACAGAGCGATCTCCTCAAGGAGTTTGGAGAGGCTCTCCATGGTGCAGTAGCCGACTCTGTGGTAGACAAGGTGACGTCTCAGCTTGCTACCCTTAATTCCATCGTAAACTCATCCATGCGCCTCGTGTCTTTCGCAGATGATGGAAAACGTAGGGCTGTGGGTACAGAAATTGCTTTGCGGAGACCTTCCTGGATGCGCTTATGCTCTTTTGCAGAACCTTTTAAGTCATTTGTGAATGCCCCTTTCGGTGGTTCCTTCTTATTTGAACCAAGTGTCAGAGACCCTCACCAGGTGTGAGCAAGACTTTAATACGCTATATGCCATTGGAGTCCATTTTTCTACCCCTACTAGACCTTATCCCAGAGGTCAACGGGGTGGGAAAATCTGGTTCAGTAATACCCAAGGAGCCTTTCCAAATTCACAAGGTGAAGCCTCCTCCAGGGGCAGAGGGGGGGAGTCAATGGTGGAAGATGACGCCCACGTGGCAGAGGGGGTCCGCAGAACCAGGGTGACAGGGATCAGTTCCTTGGGAAACCCTATCAGCACTCCTGAAAGGAGGCCCGACACCTGCTCTGAAGGCAGTCTGAGGACATTTGTCTTTGTACCTAGGCGCCTGGCTAAATATCTCGGAAGACCATTGGATACAAAACGTTATATGCAGAGGATATTCCACCCCCTTTCACGCTTACCCCAAACCAACAAAAGGATTCCCAGACATTCCACCCAGTCTATGGGATGTAGCATTCGTAGAGGTCCAAAGACTATTGCAAGAGAGTCGTCTGGCCAGTCCCAGCAGACCAGCAAGAATCCGGAACTTACTCGAGGTTCTTTTTGGTACCAAAGAAGACAGGAGACTGGAGACCTATTCTGGACCTCAGCAGACTCAACAAATATGTGGTGAAGACAAAGTTCCGGTTGGTCATGCTTCAGTCCATTCTCCCATTTCTAGGGAAGGACGATTGGATGTGCTCCATAGATCTCCTGAATGTGTACTACCATATCAAAATGGCCATACCATCCAGGGATCATCTGCGCTTCCGGCTGGGAGCCAGTCGCTTCCAATTTTTGGCCCTGCCCTTTGGTCTCATTACAGCCCCCAGAGTGTTCAAGAAATGTATGGCAGTAGTCATGGCTCACTTGAGATATTCAGGAATAGTTTCCTTACTTGGATGACTGGCTCCCTACCGCTCCCCCCCCCCCCAGGCATCAGCTCATTCGGGCAAGGGATGCTACCATAGATCTATGTTCACAGCTGGGCATTGCGATAAATTTAGAAAAGTTTGCCTTATTGCCATCACAGTGCACAGTCTTTATAGGAGCAGACTTAGACACGGTCAGCATGTCCCTGAAGCTGAAGCTCCCTCCCGAAAGAGTGGTTGTCCTCCAACAAATTGTGGATCTCCTGTCAAAACGAAAAGCACCAGCATCACAGATTCTCAAACTGCTTAGCACTATGGCAACAGCGATTATTGCAATACACCTTGCAAGGTCTCACATGTGCATTCTTCAGTGGCTGCTATTCACGCAATGGACATTTCAGGAATTACCCTTGAATCATCTGGTTTTTATTACAGACTCGTGCAAGAGCAACCTTTGCTAGTGGCTAATGTCAGACGTTGACTACAGGCCACCCATTTGTTCTCCCCTCTCCAGTGGCAACGGTAACCACTGACGCTTCCCTGATCGGGCGGGGGGCATTATCAGGGACAGGACAGCCCAAGGTGCTTGGCAGGCTCACGAGGCTCATTTGCACATAAATGTCCTGGAGAATGAGAGCCATCCTTCTAGCGTTACAGGCCTTTCAAGACTCTCTTCCCCTTGGCATGATTGCAATCCAGTCGGACAACATGTCCGTAGTCTGGTACATAAACAAACAAGGAGGAACCAAATCCTACCCCCTGTGTCGTGAAACTCTTGAGATTATGGAATTGGGCAGAGTCCACCCAGCATTTTCTGATTGCAATGCACATCCCGGGGAGATCCAACGTCACAACGGACAGACTTAGCAGAGCTATTCTGCTACATCATGAGTGGTCTCTCATGAACGAAATAGCAGAAATTATTTTTCGCAGATGGGGCCAGCCTTGCTGCAACCTTTTTGCCACCTCCACAAACACCAAGTGCAGCAACTACTTTGCCATGATCCCTCAACAGTTGCAATCCCCGAGGGACACACTTGTCCACGATTGGCCTCCGGGACTCCTTTATGCTTTTCCTATCTTTCCATTGATTCCGTAAGTATTGCAGAAAGCCAGTTTTCTGGGCAGGACACATCTTAATTGAACCATATTGGCCTAGTCAGATTTGGTTCCCCTTTCTGAAGCCTCATCTACTAGAACAGCCTTGGATTCTGGACCCAGTACCGGATCTGTTGACCCACTCGTCAGGAGCTCTTCATTCCTCTCTTCAGTCCATCAAACTGACAGCTTGCCTGCTCCAGCTCCCAGAATAGCCAGGTTCCAGAATTTATCAGAAGAAGCGCGACATATACTATTGTCTCACAAATCTTCGATTAGGAAACTTTACCTCAGTAAGTGGGAAAGGTTTTCCATCTGGGCGCAACAGAATAGCATTGATCCTTTCCTGGCATCTATATCAGATATACTGGAATTCCTAACGAAACTGTTAAAGGAGCTGCAGCAGCAACCATTAGAGTCCAACTTGCTGCAATTTCTAATTTTCATTTAGGTGCATCCGAAAAAGGTATCATCTCTCATAAGCTGGCTAAGGCTTTTTTGAAAGGTACGATGCACTTAAAACCACCAATCAGGTCTCCAACTACTCCCTGGAACTTAAATCTAATCTTGTCTAAAATTATTCTTCCTCCCTTTGAACCTGCCTCTTGTGAGCTGAAGTATCTTTCTTGGAAAAGCATATTTTTGGTGGCCATCACATCAGCACGCAGAATTTCAGAGTTGCAAGCCCTTTCCATTAAGCCACCATACCTAATATTTCATAAAGATGGGGTTTCCCTCGGGCGAATCCTTTGTTCCTACCCAAAGTATGTTCAGAATTTACACTGAATCAGACGATTGAGTTACCCATTTTCTTTCCTAACCATTCAAACCAGTTGGAGTATATGCTTCACAAACTTGATATGTATCGACAACTTCGCTTTTATTTGGACAGAACAAAGGATCTCAGAAGGGCTGATCAGCTGTTTGTCTCCTTCTCGGTTACAAAAAAAGGCGCTCCTGTCTCCAAAACTACCTTAGCGAGATGGCTTTCCGATTGTATTTCCTTTATCTACAGTCAAGCAGGTATTGCATTACATAACAAGGTCAAGGCTCATTCTACAAGGGCAGTTTCTACTTCTGCAGCCTTCTTGACCAGGTTACCTATAGATTCTATTTCTGCAGCTGCCGCATGGTCAAATCCACATACTTTTATATCTCATTACAAGGTGGACAGGGCCTCTAGGGACAGAGCTTCATTTGGACTTGCTGTCTTGAAACAGGTATTCCCGTGAGCCACCCAAGATTGTGGTACTGGGGATGCTACCCATCAGTATGAATGAAGACGAGATTGAGCAACTTCACATTAAGAAGTTATGTACTTAACATAACGTTCCATGTCTGTTGTTGTTCTCGCCTTCATTATTACAACCCTCCCTCCTACCCCCTTCCTATGTCTGGAAGCACAAGAGGTACCACTTTGGTTTTGGTTTTCCTGAAGTTTCCTTTTACTCTGGATTTATGATTTCCTTGAAATCTGGGATAGGTTTCTACTATAGTTGGCAGCAAACAAGATCTGGGGAATGTAGTGGTGCACTGTGGGATAGGGTTTGTGCCTTGAGCTGTTAGAGACCTTGAGTTCTGCTATTTGGCCGAATCGGAGCCGATGATCAGCTCCGAACCCATCAGTAAGAATGAAGGCGAGAATAACAACTCACATAGAACATTATGGTAAGTACATAACTTCATATTTATGCTTTCTTTACAGTAAAATTACTCCTAGGTTTGCAAAATAGCATAAGCACAGATGCCCTCAGGCCCACATAGGTGCAACTATTAATTTAAACTGTAATTTTTTCTGGAGTCTTTTTTTTTTTCCAGTTTCTTAATTTATTGCAAAACATTTCAGAAAACTATAAGTTGTAAAAATTTTCCTGTTCACATTATGGCAGCGTAAATTACCCATTTTTCACTTGCTACACTTTTAAACCAGGCATTGCTGTCCATTTTAAGTAGTCTCTCTTCAGGGCTTTTTATAGCTTCAAAGGATACTTCATTTTGTCTTGATAAAATTCCTTGAAGGCTCTTTTATCACAGTGTAGTAGCTCTCATTCTTGGCTGAAACAGTTAATCTAATAGTCAGTTTAAATAAAGCCATCCCATGTTTCAAAAACGTGTCACCTGCTCTCCTCCATTTTAAATGACTGTGGTAACTTTCATATAATCTCTAAGATGTTTGTGTTTCACTGTTGCAGTCATTACACTTGGGTTATCCGCCGGCAGGCTACCCGCAGTCGGCCCGAGTTCCAAAGTCTTGGTCCGGCATCTGTTGCCGTCGCCTTTTCCCTGATGTCAGTGTACCAGGGGTATAAAAGATGCAACAGACGCCATTTTCTTCAGTCTTTCTTGCCACGTGGTGCCCAAAGCAAAAGCAGTTCGCAAGTGCCGGGCGGCCAACTCCTGAGATTTTTGAAATTGAGTTTCAGAACCGAAGTCTTCAATAAAGCTAAGTACCTCGTTGGGGAAACTTTTTCTTGCTCCAGACCTATGTCAGTAAAAGTTAATAATTGTATCTCTTGTTGGAAGCAAATACCTCATAAGGACTTTCACTCTTACTGTATTCCTTGCCTAGGCCCTGACCACGACGTTAACCAGTTGTCGGTTTTGTGCTAGATTCAATAAATGCACTATTAAACGTCGGTTTGATTTTGCTTTACATTATTTTGGCCGAAGGTTTAATTACATAATGCCGTCGGGACAACCGGAATTTATAAAAAAACGCAGAGACAAAGTAAAGGACAGGCATCCAAGGTCCAAAACAGACTAAGCCTCTTCTAGGCCAGTTGCCGGTTCTCAGTGAGGCGCTTTTGCAGCCTTTGACACCTGCTACCTCAGAGCCACAGGCCGTATCAGACAGCCACGTGGAGACACCAAGGCCTGTGGAAACTCAAGGTATTGGGCCTACGGAAACTATTCCCTCAGATGGGTCCGGAGCCGCTGAGCAGGCATCGGCTTCTGAGTGTGTTTTCAGACCTTCACAGCATACAGTTAAGCCCACTACAGCAGCCAAGGCAAAGTCAAAAACACCATTAAAGACAAGGAAACAAGTACAGCATTCTCCAGAACAGTCATCCATGCCAAAGAAACAAATGCTTAAAATGGCCGAAGACCTAATTACTTTAATCAGGGGTTCCCATCCTCCTCCTGACAAAAGGCCTAGGCAAGACACTGACTGATTCCTCTGACCAGGTTTCTGTTTCCTCTGATTCCTCTTCTGATCAGAGATATTCTCTCCCTCCCTATGAGGACTCTGATGCAGAAGAGTCTATACCTTCAGCCTCTCCGCCTGAGGATTATTCTTTTGGGGAAACCCTGCACACCATGAGGGAGCATTTCCATTGGGAGAGCCAGGATTATTCAGAATCCAAGAAAAGGCTCAGAGACTTTCTTTTATTGCCCCAGCACAGGCCCCTGTCTCTTCCCCCTGTGCTTGATATTGTTGATTGTTTTCTCTGAATCCAGTCTGACTCTTGATTCTTTACCCCCTGCACCAGTCAAGCCAGTCAGGTACTACAGAGTTCTTGACTCTCATAAATTTCTTTACAAAAACCCTGCTGCAGGTTCAGAAACCACCTCTCAGGATCCTAAAGGGGTTAAGGCTTCCACTGCTAAAAATCCTGTCCCCTCGGATAGGGATTCCAGAGCTCTTGACAAATGGGGGAAAAAAGTTTACACTTCCCTTACTTTAGCTGTAAGGGCTTTAAATTGCCAGTTTCACATGATTAAATATCAACAGTACCTCATGTTATTGTTAAAGCAGAAAATGGTTTCAGACTCAAAGTCCTGACAGTAAGGAAATGCAGGATTTATTGCATGCAGCTGAACAAGTGGGAAAGCATACTTTTACATTGTGGTTTTGATTCATTAGAGGCTTCTTGTAGAGCCGCAGTTACAGGCTCTGTTATTCGAAGGCATGCTTGGTTGAAAGAACTAAGTTTACCTGACCATGTTAAAGTAAAATTATTGGATGCTCCACTACAGCATGATACTTTGGTGTTAAGGCAGAAGAGCTATTAAAGAAAAGTGAGGATAAAGCAAAATCAATGCAGACAGTAAAGGATTTCTTACAGGTTCAACCACCTAGGTTTAGCAGAAACTGGCCTTCAAAAAATTGGTCCTTTCCGGTATCAGACAGGCCACAAAGAGGCAGATACAGATGTCCAAGAGGCGGATTTCAGCCCCAAGGCTCCTACAGACCTAAACAATGGGGTGTTTCAGCCCCCAAAGGAGGGGGAAGACAAATCACAACCTTATAGGAAACAGTCCCAGTGACTTCCCTCCCCAGATGCCAAGCACTTACCTTTTGGCAGCACCCCTAGGGGGAAAACTAGCACTTTTCTCAAAAAATTGGCACAAAAATCACCCAGGACGAATGGGTACTGAATATTGTTTCTCAGGGTTACAGGTTCCACTTTCACACGCTTCCAAAATCAAAAGGTATGCCTGACCTGCCACAAAACCATTGGACATGGGAGTTATTCAAAGAGTACTACAGCAAGAACAGGGGCAAGGATTTTACTCGACTTTTCTTAGTACCCAGAAAGGACAAAGCCTGGAGACCAATACTGGACCTGTCAATCCTAAATACTTTCGTGGATGTTCCAAAATGTTAACACTACAGCAGCTTCTACCCATGCTGGGCAAGAAGGCTTGGCTAGTTACTTTGGACCTCAAGGAGGCATACATGCATGTCCCAATCAGACAATCTTGCAGACGATACCTCAGATTCATAGCAGGCTCATTGCATTACCAATTCTCTGCACTGCCCTTTGACTTCTCTACTGCGCCCAGGGTCTTCACAAAATGCCTGGCACCAGTAATTGCATTTTGCAGACAAAAAGGAATTCAAATATATCCCTACTTGGACGACTACCTTATTCAAGCAGAGAGCAAGGACATTCTACTAAAGCGTCTGGCGTTTGTAAAAAGATTACTAATTTGCCTAGGGTATACACTAAACGAAAAGAAATCAAAACTAGTGCCCTCTCAAGAGGTAATATTCCTGGGTGCAAGCTTAAATACAACTGCCCAGATGGCTTATCTCACGCCAGACAAAGGCAACTGACTCATTACTTTCAACCGATGGCAACAAAAACCCTGCTCCCTGCAAGAAAAATTCTGCAGGCCCTGGGCTTCATGGCGTCCTGCATTCTACTAATTCCATATGCAGGACTGCGTATGAGGAAACTACAATGATATCTAAAAAGTGTTTGGATTCAACATTGTCACAGCCTGGAGACTATCATAACTTTAATTCCTTGCCTACAACAGGAGTTTCGATGATGGTCCCAGGCCTGTCACCACAACAAGGGACAGCCTTTCACCTTACCCACAGCCAGGCAGACAGTAACAACGGATGCATCGGATTATGCCTGGGCGGCACATATGGCAGGAAAATGTATTCAGGGCACGTGGCCCAAGGAACAAATGCATCTTCACATCAATCAGAAAGAGATGCTAGCTGTACAGAATGCCCTGACAGCTTTCAAGGACCTACTACATCCAGGACAACTACTAATAAAGATTGACGATACCACAGTTATGTGGTACATAAGCAAGGGGGCACACGTTCCTACCCCCTATGCTAGCAAGCCATGACTTTGTGGAACACAGCACAGACCTATCGGGTACATCTGCAGACACAATTCCTGCCAGGAACAAAAAATACACTGGCAGACGAACTAAGCAGAAATCTCATGGACCCTCACGAATGGAAACTAAATCCACAGGTGTTCAGCATAACAAGGAAATGGGGACGCCCAGACATGGGCTGGATTTTTCTCAAGGCTCATATAAAGCCATCTTTTCTTAGAAGTCTCCTTCCTTTCTCTCTTCCCCTGCCCCTTTCTACTCTGAAAAGACTGCTTTAATCCTCTTCAAAGTAGGAGGAAGAGGAATCTGAATTAATGAGGATTCATTGGTTCATTCACAAATAACCAAAGCCTGAAATAATTCCAAATAATGAGCATAGTGAAATAAAACTGTAAATTTATTCTGAATAGTTAAAGATCAAAAGACAGAGAATACATTTATGGTTTTATTTCACTGTGCTTATTTGGAATTACTGCAGGCTTTGGTTATTGGCTGTTTTTTTCCTGCAGCCGCATTTCCCATTTTGCAGTTATTCACAGATACTGTTCTCCAGGACAGCTAGTCTTGTATGATGAAGAGTAACTGTGACCAAATTGCTCACTGGAAGAGATTTCCTTTGGGGAAACAGTCTCTATGATGAAGAAACATTCTGAATGGGACACTTTAGCATGTCTTAGGCCTACAGAAAAGGTACTAGGAGCATAAATCCCAAGCTGTGTCTGTGCTTAGTAATGCCGTCCAAGTAGCAGATACATGCAGTTGTGATGTGCAGATGCTAACACCAAGACTGCTGGCACCAGTTCGGGCATCAGCATATTTTCCTGTCTTCACCTTCAGTCCCTCCCTGAGCATGTAAAAAGGATAAAGCTTTTTGGACTCCCATCTTCAGTGACTTAATTTTTTGCTCGTTTGGTTCTGAGCTATGTAAAGCACTGCAGGAAAAAGGGAAGGTCATGCAACAGTTTTTTTTTTTAAATCGGTGTCTCCATACCAAAGGCATTAGCTGTCCAAACCCAATACCTTTGTACGTAGTGACCAAAAGCCCCTTCAGAAATGTAAGAAACCTGCAATGAAAACATTTCAAGATAAACCTTGGTGGGATTTGAAAAGTGGCAAAGTCTCTCCTCCCTCCAAGAGAAACATGCTACTGATGAAGTATGTTGTGCCACCTCCCTTGCATCTTGGTCCACAGCACTCCTCTTTCCCAAAGGCTTAATCTATATCTCTCAGCCTGGGAATGCATTGCCCGTCATATCAAAAGATTAGAATGCCTTGGAAAAAGCTTCCTTTTCTGAGGAAAATTATTTATCTTGCAAATCAACCTCACCTTAACTTCCTCTTTGGTTCAGGAACTGCTCTTCTAGGGGAATATACAACTAGTTGCTTCGTAGGTCCAGGGAAGTGGTTTCTACTAAATACTATTACTGGTCCCCCAGGAAGGAGTAAATATGGGACACCATTATAGAGCTGTCATATCTCAACACTTTTTTGGAACTACCTTCAATATGCTCTTTTAAGACTCTACTTCCCCTTATCCTTACTTGGGTTTTTCTGGTGACCCTCTATCTGAAGGATGCATACTTGCACATCACTTTACATTGACCTGCAGGAAATTTCTCAGGTTTTGAGTCTCCATCACATTTTCAGTTCTCAACTCTTACCTTTTGGAATGTGTAAAGCTCCCAGAGTCTTTACAAAGTACCTAACTACTGCTATCACATTTTGCAGAACCCAGGAGATACAGATTTTCCCGTACATGAACGATGACTTAATCCATGCCTCGTGCAAAAAAACTCTGCTGTTGTCTCAGGTTCACTGTCTGCTCTAAAAATGCTGGGATTCAACCTAGGGAAGCCTTTCCTCACTCACTCCCAGGACTTAGCCTTATTAAGTTGTAGATTAAATACCCTATAATTGATGACCTTTCTCCCACAGGAGAGTTCTCCTACCATTTGCTTCCAGTCCATGTTCCCTCTGTCTACAACCTCAGCAGAAGAGATTCTGATAGCCCTAAATTACATGGCTGCCACATTTCCAATGGTGCGTTATGCCAGATTACACATTAGGAAGATCCATTTGTACTTTGGTCTCAGCATAGTCACCCCTTGGACTTCTTCTAAATCTCTCTCTTGCCCTGTGTAAAGCAGGAGCTGTGGTTGTGTACCTCTCAAGTAAAAGTCAACACAGGAGTTGCTCACTACCATCCGGGACCTACACACAGACTCTTCTGATCTACTGTGGGGTGTCTGGGCAGGTTTCACAATAGTTCAGGGATAGTGGTCCCCCCAGTGAAATTAAGCAATGCAGTTGTGTGAAAGAGAAGAAAGCAGTCATCCTAGCCCTACAGGTGTTCACAGCTGTGGAGCTCAGACCCCCAAAAGTGTTCACATACACCATATCGGTCTTGTAGTACATCAAACATGGGGGCACCGGGTCTTACCAGTGTACGCACTAGCTTTGATGGAATGGGACATAGCCATAGGAAGAAACCCGTCTGTTCAGGCAGTTTACATACTTTGAGGAAAATGTCCTTGCAGACAGCCTCAGCAAATTCAGAGTAGACCCCCATGAATGGATGTTACATAGAGGGGTCTTTCTAGACATGGTTCACAAAGGGGGGTATTCATCAAATAGATCTTTTTGCCTTCAGCTAAACCAGATAAGTTGGACTGTTCTGCTCCAGGACCCCTTGACACAAGGCCTGGAGGAGACACCATGTCCATCTGGATAGAGAAATTCCTTTACGCTATACTCCCTTTCTCCTTTATTCCAGGGGATCTCAAGATCCAAAGGGACAAACCAGCACTCTTACTAGTGACTCCTTTTTGTCCTTGGCAGCATTGGATGATCTTGTTTCCTGCTGTGGAAGCCCTTGGCTGGGCTAACTACCAGAGTAAAAAATCTCTCTTCTCCTAAGGCTTGCAGACACCCTTCCCTGATGTCAGTACACTTGGGTATAAAGGGAGTCTGCTGGTGCCATTACATCAGTCTTTTCCTACCGTCAGAGCCTAAAGCAGTGTTTCAGTGTGTCTGTTTGCACCAGAGAGCAATATTCTAAAGCCAAGTACCCCATTGGGGAACTCTCTCCTGCTTTAACTCATGTTAGATAAGGTTAACAATTGTTTGTGCTGTGGTAAGCAAATCCCACACTGCAACTTTCATACTTTGTCACTTGTTTAGTCCTGGATTGTGATGTCCCTAGTTGTCGTCTTTGCACTCGTTTCAATTCTAGTACTATCAGGTATAGGGCAAAAGTCTTAGCTGGTGTCTTAGTTTGAAATCTTCCACACATCGTTTAATATTAGAGTCAGCCAGTCATCCCAAGGTTGTGCTCCCTAAGTGCAAGAAAGACAAAGGGAAAAGGCCCAGGCTTAGGGCCTCAGCCAACCATTCACTGTCGGCCAGTCCCCCAAGGCTTGTTATCACCGAGGAAGGCAAGGCGCTTTCGCAGTCACCTTCTGCGACTGAGGTGGTGGCGCAGGCCTCTGTCAAACCCCTCATGGAGTCTGACATGTTGTCTGTCCCTCAGCTTCTACACAGGCCTTGGCTTTCAGTTCATTGGTTGGGCTGGGAGTTTCTCGGTAGACCTTGGCTTCCAACCAGCGGTCTTGTACTAGTGATGTTCCTTTAAGGCATCAGCCTGCATTGGTTCTGCCTTACAAAGTGTCTGGCATCAGGATGGCGGATGTACCTAGGCCCAAGGCTAAAGCTGTTTCTAAGAAAGCTTCTACCTCTGGTCCTATGCTTAGGCCTACTGACTCCCACTTAGGTTATCAGCAAGACCTGTTCAGGTTAGCTGAGGACCTCATTTTCTTAGTCAGAGCTAGGCAACCCCCTATGGAGTCTTCCCCAAGGAAAAGGAGGAGGGATCTTAACCCTGAAGTTTTCTCTGAACCTTGTGAATCAGAGGAGGGGTTTGTCATTGAGGAGGGACCCTACGTTTCTTTGAATATTCAGATTCTGAGGCGAATCTGCCATCAGTGCCACCTCTTAAAGACTTAACTTTTGGAGAAATGCTGTATGCCATGAAAGAACATTTCCAATAGGAGGCACAGGAATACCCACCGTCTAAAAAGAGGGTTGGGGAGTTCTTTGACCTCGTAGACCACAAACCTTTGGCTATTCTTTGGAGGTGGTAGGGGATGTTTTTATAGACTTTCCCTGAACCCAGTCTCTGTACCACCAGTCCCTCGAAAACCAGACAGGATGTCCTTCAAGGATGCATCTGCAGTCCTAACATATGGGTTGTCCTGCCTCAGGCAGCCCTTCGGTCGGCCGGATTCCAAAGTCTGGGTCTGGCCTCGGCTGATGTCGCACTTCACCCGACGTCATAGCTGCTGTGGTATAAAGGCATCAGCCGACGCCATTTTCCTCAGTCTTTCTTGCCGCACGGTGCCCGAAGCAGAAGCTGTTCACAAGTGCCGGTCGGTCAGATCCAGAGATTTCTACTACCGAAGACTTCTAAAAAGCTAAGTACCCCGTTGGGGACCTTTTCTTGCCTCAGCCGATGTCAGACAAAGTAAATAATTGTTTAACTTGTGGGAAACAAATACCTCATAAGGATTTCCACTCTTACTGCCTTCCTTGTTTAGGCCCGGACCACGACGTATCAGCTTGTTTAGCCTGTGCTTCCTTCAACCGACGGACGCTTAGACGTCGGTCGGAGTTTGCAGAGGAGTTTTTTGGTCCCGCTTTTGCATACAAAATGCCGTCGGAGACTCCGACTACACAATTAGCTAAAAAGCACAAGGAAAAGGACCGACACTCGCGGTCCGCGGTTTCGGCTGAAACCACGGTTAGGCCAACCGCGAGTGTCTCGGTTTCGGCTGAAACCGAGTCCTCGGTTCTTCCTTCGGCCGAAATCAGGCCTCCGATAGTCGAGGCTTCACAGAGCATGGTTGAATCGGCTACTGAAATTGCCCCTACAGAAGCTAGCACCCAGGATTTGTCAGATACTATTCCTTTAGACATATCTACCCCTGCACGTGGGGCTGCTAGACCCCCTGCATCTATGTCTATCAAGGCTTTTTCCAGGGCTAAAGCAGCTAAATCTTCTAAGGCCTTACCTGCTAAAACTCCCTCACACAGGCCGACCTCTAGTTCTCAAATGCTCAGCCTGGCTGAGGATCTCATTTCTTTGATCAGGGGATCCCAACCTCACCCAGACAGGGCCTCTCAACCCCCTCCAGATAAGAGGCCTAGGACTGAACCCCCAGAACCTGTTTCTACAGACTATAACTCAGATGACTCAGATATCTCAGACCCTCAGGAAGGCCCATGCTCTCCTTATGAGGATTCCGATGCAGAAGACTCCATTCCTTCTGCCTCTCCTCCTGAAGAATTTTCTTTTGGGGAAACCTTACATGCTATGAGGGAACACTTTCAATGGTAGGGCCAGGATTTTTCAGATTCAAGGAAAAGGCTAAGGACTTTCTTACACTTACCACAGCATAGGCCTTTAGCCATTCCTCCAGTACTAACAGTTGTTGATGCATATAATGATGCCTGTACTGCCCCTGATTCTCTTCCTCCGGCCCCTGCCAAGCCTGACCGATATTACAGGGTCCTGGACACACACTACCATTTGTATAAGGCTCCTGTTGCAGATCCTGAAACCATTTCACAGGGCCCTAAAGCTGTGGCAGCTGCTTCTGCCAAAATCCTCTCCCTCTGAAAGGGAATCGAGAGCATTAGAGAGATTGGGTAAAAAGGTTTATACTTCTGCTACTCTTTCTGCCAGGGCCTTAAACTGTCAATTTCACATGATTCAGTACCAGGAATTTTTGTTAGACCATAAATAAAAAACTGTCCTCTCCTGAACCTATAGACCGCAAGTCCCTTCAGGATTTGGTACATAACTCTCAGCAGGTCAGTAACCATTTCTTAAAATGTGGCTATGATGCACTGGAGGCTTCCTTTAAATCAGCTATGACTGGAACAGTGATTCGAAGGCATGCCTGGTTAAAAGAACAATCCTTACCAGACCATGTTAAGTCAAAGCTCCTAGATGCTCCTATGGAGAAACAAAGTTTGTTTGGCTCCCCTGCACAGGAGGTTCTAAAGAAGGTGGAGGAAAAAGCAAAATCTGTCCAAACAGTCAAGGATTTCTTACAGGTCCAACGTCCGAGGTTTAGCAGAAATTGGCCTTCGAAGAATTGGTCCTTTCCAGACATCTCCAGAGCACAGAGAGGCAGAAATAGACGCCCAAGAGGCAGAGGTCAATCCAGGGGTGCCTACAGGGGACGTCAGTGGCAACCTACCAACCAGAGAAGTACTGCCACAGATTCAACTACAGCCACTTCCACAGGGCAGACATAATGACTTGGCTCTGATTCCGCCTACCAGGGAACAACTGGAAGCACCCTTGGGCGGAAAACTAGCTTTATTTTCCTACAACTGGCATTATATTACAGGAGACAAATGGACTTTACAAACAATAGACAAAGGCTACAGGTTTCACTTCCACACTCTACCAAAAAAGAGAGGATTGCCAAACCTACCACCAAGCCAAAAAACAGACGCTCTAAGACAAATCAACAACTTACTAAGGATGAGAGCTATAGAAAAGGTACCGCCTATGGAACAAGGCCAAGGATTTTACTCCAGGCTTTTCCTTGTACCAAGAAAAGAAAATCAATGGAGACCTATTCTCGACTTGTCCGCTCTGAACACATACCTCATTGTTCCAAAATTCAAAATGCTGACCCTCCAGCAACTTCTTCCCATGCTGGGCAAGGAGTCTTGGCTGGTGACTCTAGATCTCAAGGAGGCATACCTGCACGTCCCTATACGACCAGATTGCAGATGACACCTCAGATTTCTTGCAGGATCAGAGCATTATCAATTCTCAGCATTGCCTTTTGGCTCATCTACTGCGCCCAGAGTATTCATGAAATGCTTGGCATCAGTAATTGCTCATTGCAGGCTTCAGGGAATTCAAATTTACCCATACCTGGACGACTGCCTAATACAAGCGGACAACAAGGCAAAATTAACAAAAGATTTGGAAAAGGTCATACAACTGTTGCAAGCCTTGGGATACACAGTCAACATGCAAAAATCAAGACTAGTACCATCCCAAAGGATAACATTCTTGGGTGCAGAACTGGATACATCAACTCAGGTGGCTTTTCTCACAGAAGAAAAACAAAAGAAACTACCAGTATATTTCATGACATTAACAACACAAACTCAGCTTACTGCAAGGAAAGTCCTGCAAGCCCTGGGTTACATGGCATCCTGCATAATATTGATTCCGCATGCCAGGCTGCATATGATAAAGTTGCAATGGTACCTAAGGAATGTATGGTCTCAACACAAGCACAGTCTAGAAGCCCAGATTCCAATAATTCCATGCCTGAAGCAAGAATTCCAGTGGTGGGCTCAGGCCTGTCAGTTGAACAGAGGACTGCCTTTCCACAAACCTCATCCAATCCAGACCATCACCACGGACGCCTCAGACCTAGGCTGGGGGGCACACATGGTGGACAAGTGCATACAAGGCCTATGGACCCAAGACCAGCTGAATCTACACATAAATCTAAAGGAGATGCTGGCAGTGAAACATGCAATCCAGGCATTCCGACCATTCCTTCAACAAGGTCACCTGCTGATAAGGACGGACAATACCACAGTCATGTGGTACATCAACAAACAGGGAGGTACACACTCATATCCTCTATGCCAGATGGCAATGGACCTGTGGAATGTGGCCCTGAATCTCAACATTCAACTTCAGGCCAGATTTGTACCAGGAAAAGAAAATGCACTAGCAGACACCTTAAGCAGAACTACCACGGATGCTCACGAATGGATGCTGCATCCAGATATCTTCAAAACCATAACAAAGAAATGGGGACTACCAGAGATAGACCTGTTCGCCTCCCCACACAACCACCAATTGAAGAAATTCTGCACAAGAGCATACCACCCACTTGCTTGGAGGGTGGACTCCCTTTCTTTCAGCTGGAAAAACCTGACAGCATATGCATTCCCACCTCTTCCTTTGATGTACAAAGTCCTACTGAAGATCAAAGAGGATCAGCCAAGGGTAATCCTGATAGCTCCAGACTGGCCGAGGCAACATTGGTACCCGCTACTGAGAAGCATGTCTCGGACACACGCATGGCCTCTACCTCTATGTCCCTTACTTCTAACAGAACAACTACAAGATCCTACATCCAAACTTGAAAACACTGCAGCTAGCTGCTTGGAATATTGCATAAAACAAAATAACCCAGATTTATCTCAGAGGGTTAAGGACATTATCCTGGAGGCTCGCAGACCCTCCACAAGGAAAACTTATTCAGCCAAATGGAAAAGATACCTCATTTGGAGTGCAGCAAAGGGAGAAAATGTCTCATTGGCAAACATAGCATACATCCTGGAATACTTAGCAGAACTGTTCCACAATGGCCTGTCCTACTTCTCCATTAAGATTCATGCATCAGCAATCTCAGCAGAATACAACATGGATCCTCCTGTCTTCTCTCATCCTCTACTCAGACCGTTCTTGAGAGGAATCAAAAACGTAAAGCCTCCAAGGAAACCACCTTTACCTACATGGGATCTCAACTTTGTGCTGGAAAAGTTAACACTTCCCCCTTTTGAACCAGCAGCAACAACAGATTTACAGTTCTTGTCATGGAAAACTGCTTTCCTGCTAGCAATCACTTCAGCAAGAAGGGTATCTGAATTACAAGCATTAATGGCAGTACAGCCCTTCCTTATCTTCCATCAGGATAGAGTGTCTCTGAGAACCAACCCTACCTTTATGCCAAAAGTGGTCTCCAGAGTATCATTGAACCAAGCGATTCATTTACCTACATTCTTCCCCAACCCACAGAACAGGGGGGAAAGACTGCTACATACCTTGGATGTGCACAGACAATTACGCTATCTGGACAGAACTAAGACCAACAGAAAAACTGACCAACTTCTGGTAGCATATGCAACAGGAATGCAAGGAAAAGCAATTTAAAACAGACAATCTCAAAATGGATAGGAAATTGCATCCGATTTTGCTACTTTTTTCATGGAAACACAACTCCTGAAAATATCAGACCTCATTCCACAAGAGCTACAGCCACCACTACAGCTTTCCTACGAGGAGTGGCTACCAAAGACATTTTAGAAGCTGCTACTTGGAGCTCCGTGCATACATTTGCCAAGCATTATAACCTTCCTTTATACTCCAGATCCCCAGCAGGTTTTGCAACTGCTGTGTTGCAAGGGATCTTGACTACACCATCTTTATCTTAGTGCCTCCTCCCCCAGTTTGGCTATGGTATTCTACCCATATGTTAGGACTGCAGATGCATCCTTGAAGGACATAGTACAGTTTTGTACCTACCATAAATGTAGATGTCTGATAGGTATGCATCTGCAGTCAGGATTACCCACCCTCCTTCCCCTCTGTGGTATTCCTAGGGTATCTATCCCTCTTTTAGCTAGCTGGGGGAAATTATTATGGTGTATTTGTTTTGTATTTATGTATATATATATATATATATATATATATATATATATATATATATATATATATAATTTTTGCTCTCTACTGTTTGGAATTATTTGCATTTATCCAAATTTAGCCTTCCTAGAGGGCACCTGGCATCTGGGGCAAGAAACACTGAGGAAAATGGCGTCGGCTGATGCCTTTATACCACAACAGCTATGATGTCGGGTGAAGTGCGACATCAGCCGAGGCCAGACCCAGACTTTGGAATCCGGCCGACCGAAGGGCTGCCTGAGGCAGGACAACCCATATGTTAGGACTGCAGATCGGACATCTACATTTATGGTAGGTACAAAACTGTACTTTTTACATGGTGCTGGACTCTCACAAATACCTCTTCAAAAACCCCTCTGCTGACCCAGAGGTTGCCGCTCCAGGTCTCAAGGGAGCAAAAGTCAGCTTTTCTAAGAATTCTTTACCTACTGACAAAGAAAGCAGGGCCCTTGATATGTTTGATTAAACAAAAAAAAGTCTACTTCTCCTCTACCCTAGCCATGTGAACACTTAACTGCCAGTTTCATATGGTGAAGTACCAGCAATATATTTTAGATAAAATGAAACAAGATTTCCTCCCAGGAGGACAGGAACATTTCTAAAGAATTGTTGGACATTTGCCATTCCAGCTCATAGGTGGCTAGTCACTCTCTACACTGTGGCTAAGATGTTATGGAGGCCTCTAGCCGAGGTGCTGTATCTGACTGTCATTAAAAGACATGCTTGGCTTAGTGAACAGACCCTGCTAGACCATGGTGAATCCAAACTTCTAGATGCACTCCTGGATAAGGACTTTCTTTTTGGGCCAAAGGCTGAAGCTTTACTAAAAAAAGGAAGAAAGCAAAATCTTTCCAAACTGTCAAGGGCTTCCCCCAAGTTCATCCTCCTAGGTTTTAGTAGGAGTTTTCCCACTAAACACTGGTCCTTTTCCTCTCAATCAAAAGGAGGCCGGAGGATGCCTCAGAGGAAAAGGCTTCAAAGGCAGCAGTAACAGAGGCCTAGGTAGTGGTCCTCAGGAACCTCCGAGGCAGGGGAGATCTAGGCCACAGGGCCCTGGCAGAGAGCAGCAGTGACATGACTTCCTTTCCCCTAACCCACCGTCCACCCTCTCCAGAACAGATAGGAGGAAGACTATCCCTGTCGAAGAAAACTGATCCCTCATTACCTTAGACAAGTGGGTTCTGAAGGTTATCTCAGATGGTTACATGCTGACTTTCAAAGATCCATTAATATACTCAGGTTTCCCAGATGTTCCCCAAAATAAGAGCGGTGGCCCTTTCTCAGATTTACAACCTATGCTGACATGACTCAGTGGATCCGATTATCAAATAAAGAAAGGGTTCTACTCCAGGCTATTCCTGGTTCCCAGAAAGGAAGGCTCTTGACTCCCTTTCCTAGATCTGTCCACCCTGAATCAGTCCTGCTGGTACCAAAATTCAAAATGTTGGTTCTTCAAAAACTTCTTTCCATGATGACCCTTCAGACCTTCGGGTCCCCTTGGACTTAAAAGATGCTTACTTGTACATTCCCAAATAAGAATCTTACAGAAGTTTTCTTTGCTTTAGGGCAGGTACCAGTCAATTTCACTTCTTTGTATAGCTCTCTGGCTTGCCTGCTCCTCCCAGGATCTTCACAAATTGTTTAGCTCCTGTGATTGCCCTCTGTAGATTGAGGGATCCAAATTATTCCCTATATGAAGACTGCTTCATTCAAGCCACAATTCAGTCAGAGCTCCACAAGGATCTCGTCTTCACTCAGACCCACCTCACCTCTTTAGGGTTCACCATAAATCTTCACAAATCCAACACGAACCCATCCACCAGGATAGTTTTCCTGGGGGCTCTCTGGATTTTTTCCTTCAAAAAGGTCTTCCTACCTCCGGAAAAGGTTTTCTCCTTGACTTAATACTTCCAAAACATTATGCAGAGACAGTACCTCTCAACCAGGGAATTCCTCAGAGCATTAGGCTGCGTGGAACCTTGTGTCCTCATGATCCCTCTGGCCAGACTACACGAGGAAACTCCAGTGGTACTTCAAGAATCTGTAGTGCCAGCACTCAGTCCCTGGAGACAGAAATTCCACTGGTGCTTTGCCTCAAGGAGGAATTTGCATGGTGGATACGGACATATCCCCAGAACCAAGGTCTCCCCTTCAGGTTCATCCCTCAGGACCAAACTTTGACCACAGATGCTTCAGAGACAACCTGGGGGGGCTCATTTCCAACTTCATCAGTCCCAGGGCAGATGGGAAGATCAGATGTTATGTAGTCCTATATCGCCTACTTTCTTACCCGTGGGTTCAGAGCCGAATATTGGCTCCAGCTCGGCCGATTTTTCTAGCTCAAAGTCTTTCATTGGCTGGGCTAAGCAGGTATCCCATAGTGCACTGCTCCATATCCCCAGATCTCGTTTGCCGCTCATGTAGCTCGGACGTGGTCTCGCTTGGCTGTGGCTAAGTACCCTCTTTTTCTTGTCTTAAAGAAAAGTTTTGATTCATATCAAAAGCTATTTTCATAGCTATTTTTCTAAGTTTTGTCTAAGTTTTGTTGAGGTTGTGATCTTGTGATTGTTGTGTGGTATCCCGCTGACTGTTCCCTCGGGCTAGGCCCGTTGTAGTTAGAGGGCGTAGTCCTCATATTGCCTTCTGTGTGAGTACGGTCTAGACCGTTTAAGTTAGAGGTTTGGCCTATTCCCTTTCCTTGTGGTTTCAATCCCTTGTTGAGAGTTTGTATTTTGCTCTTTAGTGCGAGTGTTTGGTCACTGTTCAGCGTTCGTTCTCGCGTTTTGTAGTGTGAGCGCCTGTGAGTTGTTCTCAGACTTAGTTTTTGCCTTTTTGGCGTAGTAGTGAAGATGTCTAAGATCCCAAGGAGCACAAACCTTCCGGTTTCAAAAAGTGCTCTAAATGTGGGTACAAAATGTCCATTACTGACGGGCATTCCATTTGTGTCGATTGCCTGGGAGCCATCCATCTGCAGGAATCCTGCAGTTTTTGTCATGCGTTCAGTCCTAGAGTTGTCCAAGAGAGAAAGAATAAGCTAATCTTAAAGGGACTCTTGAAACCCTCTTTTGAAGAGGCTATGGATTCGTCTTCCAGTGGAAAATCAAAATCTAGCAAGTCAAAAAAGAGATCTCCGGCTCCGTCAGCTTCATTGGAGCCTCCGGAGACTATCTCAAAAACTGCATCGACCTCCTCTGCTGCACTGTCCTCTGGGCCACAGGAAGTGTCTGTGTTGACGTAACCGGCGTCTGCTCCAGTTTTATTGGAACCTCTTAGGAGCCGATCGCCCAGTCTCAGACCAGTTTCTCCTGAGAGGAGATCCCAATCTCCCTCCCTGTCTTCCAAATCCTCCAGGACCCTTTTGGATGTGGATGTTTGATGGGGTGGTTCAGAGGCTCCTCCAGTCACCGGTTTTGGCAAAATTGTTTTCTGCTCCAGCCCATTCGGCTCCGGAGCTCGTCCCGACCTAGTCTTCGATCATTCCTTCTCTGAGCGCATCTCTGTCTTCGGAGCTGGAGTGTTCCGTGCCGTGTGATGTTCCTAGGCCTGCTCCGATGCCCCCTTTGGCTCCATCGGTACTGGCATCGGCTCCGACCCCGTCGGCTCCGTCCTCGGGGATCGGGACTCTGGATTCTTCTGTCGGGCCTGAGGGGGACATCTCGGGGCTTATTTCAGTCCCGAGCCTCCCTCTCGGTGCCTCTGCTCAGAACTCCGACCCCTGTCATGGTCTCGGAGGATGGTCGCTCCTCGGATTCAGGGGGGGGGGTCTGGCCTTCGAGGCTATGCGGACCGAGCTGGCCAGATCGTCGGCTACATCAGGCTGGTCAGTCACTCTGTCCCCCACCACTCCGGTGAGAGCTTCTGATCACCACCCATCCATGGACAGAAGAGCACTAGGGCCTAGGGATACCCCCACGAGTGGTCCCCAAATTTCTGAGGGTCCCTCAGTTTGTGCCTGAGGAGCCCCCCAGAAAGAAAACGTGCAAAAGGAAGCACATAGACTCCCAGGATGAGTCCCTCACCTCTGAAACTGACCTCGAAGAATCAGAGGGGTCCCCCAAGTCATCCTCTCATGATGTTTCCTTCTCCGATATCCTGGAGATACTGAAACAGAGGTGACTGGCTGTCCAAAGCCCCTTCCGAGGAGGAGCCAGTATTCCTTAAAGCTTTTGGTGTTCAACCCTCCGCCTCTGGGTGTCTCCACCCTTCGACGAACTCCTTGATCTGATTTGTCGAAGAGTGTGGGAAAACCCTGATTCTGTGGAGCCCGTTCCCCGGCATCCCAACAAGTTTCTTTTCACCCCCCAGGGCAAAGAGTTTCTGTCTAAAGGAGTCCGAGTAGATGCCATGGTGGTGGTGGCAGGCACTCAGAAGGAAGTAGCAGAGTCTTCTTCATCCGTCCATCCTCCTAACAAGGAGTCTTGGAACATGGATTGGTACAGGAAGCATACCCTCTCGTCAGCATCCTTTACCTTACAGTCACTGAATTACCTGTCTCACTTCTCTCTGCTCCCGAGATATCTCCTCAAGGAGTTAGGAGATACTCTTGTGGGTAACGTTCCTGAGCCGGTGGCTCAGAAGGTTAACTCCCAGGTCTCTGCCCTCAACTCCATTGTTAACTCATCCATGCGGCTCATTTCGTATGCAGCTGAGGGAACGAGTAGGGCAGCAAGCTCAGGGGTCACCCTTAGAAGGCAAGCCTGGCTGTGCCTGTGTCACTTTGCGGAGGCCTTCAAGTCTTTCTTCACTGATGCCCCCTTTGATGGTTCTTCTTTGTTTGGGAACAAAGTGAAAGACACCCTCACCAGGTGCGAGCAAGAGGGAGAGACCCTGTCTGCCATAGGGGTCCGTTTTTCCCTTCCTTCTAGGCCTTATCCCAAGGCCCAGCGGTGGGGGGAGATGTGGTTCAAGAAATCAGAGTTTTTTTCCTGCCGCACAGGGTGAACCCCCCCCCTCCAGTGGCAGGGGAGGTTATTCAGGGAGACATCGCCCCAGAGGCAGAGGGGGCCCCCGCAGTTTGGGAGACTGCGATTCCTTTCGTGGCTCTCCCTACTCTCGTTCCTGAGGGAGTGCCCGGCTGTGCATATCCGGAGCCAGTCGGGGGTCGAATTTCGTTATATCCGGAAGCCTGGGAAAGCATTACCCAGGACCGATGGGTATTACGGATAATTTCCGGAGGTTATCTCATTCCATTTACATCAGACCCCCAGTCAATTAGAAAAATCCCAGACGTTCCTCCCAGTCAGAAGGATCAAGCAGCCTCAGAGGTCTCAAAGCTGCTAGAAGAAGAAGCCATCCAGTGTGACCCTCAGACCAAATCGGATTAGGGACTTACTCAAGATTCTTTTTGGTGCCGAAAAGAACAGGGGACCTGAGACCCCTATTAGATCTCAGCCAACTGAACAACTATGTACACACGTCTAAGTTCCATATGGTCACACTACAATCGATTCTCCTATTGTTTGGAGAGGAAGTATGGATGTGCTCCATCGACCTCAAGGATGCTTGCTACCATGTGAAAATGGGCAGGGCATCCAGGAGTCACCTACGCTTCTGGCTGGGAGACAGTCATTTCCAGTTTTGAGCCCTGCCCTTTGGTCTCACCACAGCCCCCAGGGTGTTCACCAAGTGTATGGCGTTAGTGACGGCACACTTGAGACGTCAGGGATTCCAAGTGTTTCCGTATCTGGGCGACTGGCTCCTTACCGCCCCCACCAGGCATCAACTAGTTCAAACCAGGGACGCTACCATCACTCTGTCACCAGTTGGGTATATCAATAAATTGGGAAAAATCTGCTTTATTGCCCTCACAGCGTGTCACCTTTATAGGAACAGAATTAGACACCATTCGAATGCGAGCATTTTTACCGCAGGAAAGGATCAGAATCTTACAACAACAGATACACATGCTGATGCCCCTGAGGCAAGCGAAGGCAAGATGGGTTCTTCAGCTCCTAGGGACCATGGCAGCAACAATCATGTTGGTCCCTCTAGCGAGATTACACATGAGAATTCTCCAATGGCTCCTTTCTGTTCCAATGGTCTCTCCAAAGACTTCCACTTTCTCACCCCATTTTGCTCACGGACAGATGCAAGCAGGACCTCAGTTGGTGGCTGTGCACCCACAATTTGGACGGGGGAAGGCCCTTCATTCCACCCATCCCGGTTGCCACGGTGACTACGGATGCCTCCCAGATGGGGTGGGGGGGGGCATTATCTTGGCAGGACAGTCCAAGGCACGTGGCAAGAGCACGAGATACATCTGCATATAAATGTCCTAAAGATGAGCAGTGCTACTTGCGTTGCAGGCACTTGAGTGTTCTTCCTCTAGGGACGATTGCAATACACTCAAACTACATGTCAGTAGCGTGGTGTCTAAACAAGCAAGGGGGAACCAGGTCTTACCCTCTGTGCAGAGAGGCTATGCGAGTGTGGCATTGGGCAGTAACTTCCCAACGGTTTCTGGTGGCAATGCACATTCCAGGGAAGTCTAATGTGATTGCGGACAGGCTAAGCAGAGCTATTCTGATGCCTTATGAGTGGTCCCTGAATCGCCTGGTTGCAGAGCGAATCTTCAACAGATGGGGTCAACCTTGCTGCGACTTTTTTGCCAGCCTTCTCAATGCAAAATGCAGCAACTACTTCACGCTGTCCCCCCCCCCCCACACACACACATGGGGAGTCGCATAGGAACGCTCTGGTTCATGATTGGCCCTCTGGCCTGCTTTATGCTTTCCCTCCGTTTCCTCTGCTGTCAAAGGTGATTCAGAAAGCGCAATCCTTGGGAAGCAGAATGATTCTGATTGCTCCACACTGGCCTTGCCAAGTTTGGTTTCCCTTTCTTCAGCAATTCATTGTGGACACTCCTTGGACTCTGGACCCTCGACCAGATTTACTGACACATGTCGGGACAGTTCCACCCCTCCCTGATGACCCTCCGGTTGATAGCCTGGCTACTCCACTTCCATCGTTAGTTAGACTTCATAATTTCTCACTAGAAGTGGTTCATATATTATCGTCCTCTCATAAACCATCCACTAGAAAGATTTATTCTAGTAAATGGAAAAGGTTTTCTATCTGGGTACATACCCAAGGCATCGATCCTTACACAGCTCCAGTCGCTTCAGTCTTGGAGTTTTTGTCTATGCTTTTCCGTCAGGGTTCCGCATCAGCTACCATCAAAGTTCAACTGGCAGTGATCTTTAATTTTCATGTAGTGAATGAACCTAGTCTCATGGCGCATAGACTATGCAAGGTGTTCCTGAAGGGCGCTCTGTTGCTCCATCCTCCCATGTCTGAACCAATCATGCCCTGGGATCTCAATTTTGTTCTACAAGCCCTTACTGTACCACCTTTCGAGCCTGCAGCTACCTGCAAATTGAAATTCTTGACCTGGAAAACAGCCTTCTTAACAGCAATCACTTCGGCAAGGCGAGTTTCAGAAATTCAAGCCCTCTCTATCAAACCTCCATACTTAATCTTCCATAAGGACAGGGTCTCTTAGACCAAACCCTTCATTCCTTCCTAAAGTGGCTTCCGTGTCTAATCTAAATCAATCCATTGAGTTGCCTATGTTCTTTCCTCACTTTTCTAACAAGGAAGGCAGAATTTAAATTTCATCAGTTGGATGTACACAGACAATTACGCTTCTATCTGCACCGAACAAAAGATATCTGGAAGTCTGACCAACTTTTTGTTTCCTTTTCGGAAAACCGAATGGGGTCCCCGGTCTCCAAGGTCACCCTATCTAGATGGATATCTAGTTGTATCTCTTTAGTCTATCAAGCAGGAGGTAAAGATCTGCCATTTCTGGTCAAGGCTCACTCTACTCGGGCTGTTTCCACATCTACAGCCTATCAAGCCAGATTGTCAATGGATGATATATGTGCTGCAGCTACTTGGGCTTCTCCTCACACATTTGTTTCTCATTACAAATTGGACGTGGTTTCCCGGGGCAAGTCTTCCTTTGGCTCCACAGTTCTGAGGAGTATTTTCCTGTGAGCCACCCAGGCTGTAGGTGCTAGGGACGCTGTCCCACGGGTAAGAATGTAGGCGAATAGGACTACATAACATCAAGAAGTCATGTACTCACCATAACGTTTGATGTATGTAGTCCATCTTGCCTCACATTCTTACTTACCCTCCCACCTTCCCCCTTCCTGTAGGATTTGGAGGTTAGGTTATTAATCTGCAGAGTTCCCTTGCTTAGCGTATTCTTTACCAGGATGTGATGTGTGCAGGGAGTACAAATGAGTTTTGCAGCAAACTAGATCTGGGGATATGGAGCAGTGCACTATGGGATACCTGCTTAGCCCAGCCAATGAAAGACTTTGAGCTAGCAAAATCGGCCGAGTCTGAGCCAATATTCAGCTCTGAACCCACGGGTAAGAATATGAGGCGAGATGGACTACATACATCGAACGTTATGGTGAGTACATAACTTCTTGTTCAGACACAAGTAGATAAACTGGAAACAACTGATGCCAATGCAAAAGGGCCTAGTGGCTTTTAAAGATCAGTGGAAACCAAGGGTCCTGCTTGTCAAAACAGATGACCACACAGTTATGTGGTACATAAACAAGGGAGCACACACTCCTACCCTCTTTGTTGACTAGTGATGCAAGTCTGGGAGACGGGTCACTCTCTGGGGTTGCACGTCATGACACAATACCTCCCAGGGACTCAAAACACTATAGCAGGTAATCTCAGCAGGAACTTGATGGAGCCTCTCATGTGGCATCTGCATTGGGAAACATTTCTCAGCATAGTCCAGAAATGGGGATCCCCACAGATAAAACCTCATTTCCACCAAATAAATTGCTCAACTGAAAAGATTCTGTTCCAGGAGCAACTATTACTTATATTCCACCCAGACATGGAGCATTACTCAGGACCTTCTTCCCCAAGCCTCAGAACAGGGTGAAAGAATCCTTCCCTCCTTGGATGTGCACAGAAAGCTTCGCTACTATCTTGACAGAACTAAATCTTTCAGGAAGTCATATCAGCTCTTTGTGCCCTTTGCCACAGACTCTGAAGGGAAACCAGTCTCTCTCCAAATAGACTATCTCCAAGTGGATCTCTTACTGTATTTGCCTTTGTTACAGCCATCGTGGCAAGAAGCCTCCTGAAACTGTAAGGACTCACTGTACTAGGGCCACATGTAATTCTGCTGCCTTCCTGAAAGGAATGCCTACCCAAGACATTTTGGAAGCTGCTGCATGGTCATCTGTGTATACATTTACCAAACACTGCCACTTATCAGCCTTCGCCAAGCCTAGAGCAGGATTTGCCACTGCCGTCTTGCAGGGCATCCTGTCTCTCCTCTATATACCTTCCACCCTCTTCTCAGCTTTCGGAATCATTCCACAAGTTGGGACTGCGGCACTGAAACACTAAGAACATAGTGCAGTTGTGTACACTGAACATTAAAGTAGATGTTTGAGTGTATTTAGTGTTGGTCTTTTCCTCCCTCCTCCCCCCTTTTTGCCTTAGTAGTAGTCTGCTTCTATTTTCTGTACTATCCAGAGGACCACCTGAGTGTTTATCCTGCAGGTCCCTTTTTCTACCTCTGTCCCTTGCTTATGCTTCATCCTGGGGGGTTCCTACCTTCTATGAGACCAGAAAAAAACTGATGTAATGGAGTTGGCTGGCTCCCTTTATACCCAAGCCTACTAGCGTCTGGGAATGGCATCCACCAGCCATAGGAAGAGGGAGATTTTTCTATGGTAGTTAGGCTGGCCAAGGGCTTCCACAGCAGGAAACTTAGAAGTCAGGACTGCAACAGTGAATACACTGTGACATCTTCATTTATGGTAAGTGTACACAGAACTCCTGTCCCCCTGCTACTTCAGCTGGTCAGGGGCAGTCACTTCAAGTTACTGCACAAAGTGGACTTGCACAGAGAAAAGTGCTGTCTGATTCACCCTAGCCTTCACGTTCTCAACCTGACTCTCTGGGTGATAGAATTCTAAATCTATTTTGGTACCAGTTTCCTGAAGATCTGCTTCAGGTACTCCATGAGGTAAGAAAGTCTACCACTACAAGATTTTCCATCTCTGTGTGGAAAATATTTTTCAAGTGCTGTCACAACGAGAATGAGTACCCCCCCACATTCTGGATGTCTTCAATTGGAGATGTACATGTCTTGTTCATATAAATGATCTGACATTGTGATTTTGCTTCTTTTAAGCTGGTCACTCATGAGTGTTCAAATTGGCAGACAAAACTAATACCGGAATAATTTTGGCTTGCTGCTGATGCAAGAGGTTTTAACACTGCTCTTTCCTGGCATAAGAGTCATCTTTTGGTCTACTGTTTGAACCAGAAAAGCTGTTAGCTGTTCTTCGTGTTTCACTGTTGCAGTCATTACATTTAGGTAATCTTCTGGCAGGTTGTCCTCAGTCATCCTGAATTCCAAAGTCTTGGGTCCTGCGTCTGTTGCTGTCTTCTGTTCCATGACGTCAGGTCGTCAGGGGTATAAAACATGCAGCTGACGCCATTTTCTTCAGTCTTTCTTGCCGTGCGGTGCCCGAAGCAGAAGCATTTCGCAAGTGCCGGTCGGCCGACTACTGAAATATTTGAATTTGAGTTTCAGAACCGAAGTCTTCGTTAAAGCTAAGTACCCCGTTGGGGAAACTTTTTTCTTGCTTTTTACCGATGTCAGAAAAAGTTAATAATTGTATTACTTGGGGAAGCAAATACCTCATAAGGATTTCCATTCATACTGTATTCCTTGCCTAGGCCCTGATCACAAAGTGCCTGGCTGTCGGTTTTGTGCTAGATTTAACCAACGCACTATTAAGCGTCTGTATATTTTTGCATCAGAGTATTTTGGAAACAGATTTAACTACCCAGAAATGTCGTCTGATAGCAATCCGACTACCAGAGTACATAAAAAAACGCAAAGAAAAGGACGGAGAAAGGCAATCGAGATCCAAAACTGATGACGAAGCTTCTAAGCCAGTCGCCAGTTCGCCAGTACTCAGTGAGGCGCCTTCGCAGCCCTTGATACCCGCTACCTTCGAGTCGCAGGCCTCTACCGACACCCTTGTGGAGTCCAGCATACCACAAGATACTCGAGGTATTGGACTGACGGATGTATCTCCCTCGGATGGGTCCGGAGCCGCTGAGTAGGCACCAGCTTCTGAGGGTGTATTCAGACCTCAACATTTGTACATCAAACCGACGACAGCTGCAAAACCAAAGACAAAAGCAACTTCTAAACCCTAAAAAAGATGCATGAGCCACATGCACAGGCCTCTATGCCTAAAAACAGATGATCAAAATGGCTGAAGACCTTATTACCTTGATCAGGGGAACCCATCCCCCTCCAGATAAGAGGCCTAGGCAAGACACTGATTATGAATCTTCAGATCAGATTTCTGTTTTTTCTGATTCCTCTACTGATCAGGAATTATCTATACCTCCCTTTGAGGATTCTGATGCTGAGGAATCTATTTCATCTGCATCTCCTCCTGAGGATTATTCATTTGGAAAAACCTTGCATACTTTGAGGGAGCATTTTCACTGGGAGAGTCAAGACTTCTCATAATCAAAAAAGAGACTCGGGGATTTCCTCCTTCTCCCTCAGCACAAGCTTTTAGCCATTCCCCTTGTTTTAGACATTGTAGATGTGTTTTCAGAGTCCAGCTTGACCCCTGACTCCTTACCTCCAGCTCCCAGTAAGCCTGACAGATATTAGAGTCCCCGACTCACATAAATTTTTGTTTAGAAACCTTGCTGCTGATCCTGAAACTATTTCACAGGGTCCAAAGGGAGTTAAGGCCTCAACAGCAAAAAACCCTACCCCCTCTGACAGAGATTCTAGGGCACTGGATAGATGGGGGAAAAAAAGATTTATACATCTGCAACCTTTGCAATCAGGGCCTTAAATTGTCAATTTCATATGCTTAAGTACCAACATGTTATGGGATTGATGAAACAGAAAATTATGTTGATTTCAGAGTGTGCAGACAAGGAATTGCAGGAATTATTGCATGCAGCTGAGCAAGTTGGAAAGCATACTTTGCAATGTGGTTTTGATTCTTTAGAGGCCTCCTGCAGGGCCGCAGTTACTGGATCTGTGATTAGGAGGCATGCCTTGTTAAAGGAACAAAATTTGCCTGATCATGTTAAAGCTAAATTGCTATATGCACCTTTACAGCATGATTCTAAGTTTGGTGTTAAGGCAGAAGAGGTTTTAAAGAAAATGGAAGACAAAGCTAAGTCTATGTAAACTGTTAAAGATTTCTTAAAAGTACAGCCGCCAAGTTTCAGTAGACACTGGCCTACAAAAAATTGATCCTTTCCTGTGTCGGACAGAGCTCAAAGGGGCAAATCCAGACGCCTTAAGGGTTCCAGGTACCAGGCTCAAGACTCATACAGGTCAAAGCAATGGGGTGCATCCACCTCCAAATCTGGAGGAGATAAAGCGCAAACCTACAGAAAGCAATCCCAATGACTTCCCTCTGCCTACACCAAGCACTTATCTTTTGGCAGCACCCATAGGGGGAAAATTAGCACTTTTTGCTCAAAGTTGGCATTTAATAACCCAGGACAAGTGGGTGCTAAACATTGTATCACTGGGATACAGATTCCATTTTCACACACTGCCAATGACAAATGGTTAGCCATATCTGCCAAAAATTCAATGGGCAGAGGCACAGAAACGGGTTACGTCCCTCATGGATAATGGGGGCCATTCAGACAGTACCAGAACAGGAAAATGGACAAGTTTTTTACTCGACTGTTCTTGGTACCCAGAAAGGACAAGGCCTGGTGGCCAATACTGGATATATCGATTTTGAACACATACCTGGACATTCCAAAATTCAAAATGCTGACTTTGCGGCAGCTTCTGCCCATGCTGGGCAAGAATGCTTGGCTGGTGACTTTCGACCTAAAAGAGGCATACCTGCATGTCCCAGTAAGACAGTCATGCAGAAGATACCTCAGATTCAAGACTGGCTTAATGCATTACTAATTCTCTGCACTGCCCTTTGGCGTATCTAGTGTGCCCAGGGTTGTTACAAAATGCCTGGCACCAGTAATTGCATTTTGCAGACAAAGTAGTATTCAAATATATCCTTACTTCGACGACTGTCTCATTCAAGCAGAGAACAAGGAGACACTTCTACGACACCTGGTGTTTGTGAAAAGGCTTCTAACATGCCTAGGGTACACAATAAACGAAAAATCACAACTGCTACCCTCTCAAAAGATAACATTCCTGGGTGCAAGCTTGCATACAACTGCTCAGATGGCTTACCTCACGCCATACAAACAAAGGCAACTGACTACTTCCTTCAAACTGATGGCAACAAAAACCCAGTCTTCTGCAAGACAAATTCTGCAGGCTCTGGGCTTCATGGCATCCTGCATCCTACTAATTCCATATGCAAGACTGCATATGAGGAAACTTCAATGGTACCTAAAAAGTTTATGGAGTCAGCATTCACACAGTCTGGAAACAATGATTCCTCTCATTCCCTGCCTGCAACAGGAGTTTCTATGGTGGGCAAAGGCCTTCACCAAAACATGGGATGGCCCTTCAGTCTACCCCCTGCCAGCCAAACCTCAACAGACTCATCAGATTATGCCTGGGGGGCCCACATGGCAGGAAGATGCATTCAGGGCATATGGGCACCAAATCAAATGCATCTACATATCAACCAGAAATAGATGCTAGCTGTTCAAAATGCCCTAACAGCCTTCAAGGTCCAGGACAACTACTGATAAAGACGGACAGCACCACAGTCATGTGGTATATAAACAAGCAAGGGGGCACACATTCATACCCCCTTTGCAGATTAACCATGGCACTGTGGGGCACAGCTTTGACCTACCAAATACATCAAGTTCAATTCCTTCCAGGAAAACAAAACAATCTGGCAGACGATTTAAGCAGAAACCTTATGGATCCTCACGAGTGGAAACTAAATCCACAAGTCTTCAACAGGATAACAGAGAAATGGGGGAGCCCAGACATAGATCTATTTGCCTCTCCTCAAAATTATCAGTTGAAAAGATTCTGCACAAGGACTTATCACAGACAAGCATGGAAAGTTGACGCCCCATCCTTCAGTTGGAAAACCCTATCAGTTTACGCCTTTCCTCCTCTGCCTCTTCTGCCCAAGGTCCTCCTAAAAGTCAGACAAGAGAAGCCAAAGATGATATTAATTGCCCCGGACTGGCCCCGCCAATACTGGTACCCAGTCCTAAGGAACTTGTCTCAATACCCACCTTGGACCTTGCCTCAGAAACCACAACTACTGTCCCAGCAAAACAATCAGATTCTGCACAATCAACTACAGACTCTGAACCTGGCAGCATGGCTAATCCTGTAATCATACAAATGACACCTCTCAGTAAAGCTGTGATGGATGTCATTTTGGAAGCCAGAAGGCCTAGTACTAGAAAATCTTATGCTGACAAATGGAAGAGATTCTGTGCTTGGAATCAAGCACAAGGAACTGATATACAGCAGAACCACATATTCCTCAGATATTACAATACTTAACTGAGATGCTTGACAAAGACCTATCTTTCTCATCAATCAAAATCCATGCCTGTGCCATTTCAGCTCATTACAATACAGAGCCACCAATCTTTTCTCATCCTTTACTAAAGCAGTGTCTTAGAGGAGCCAAAAATTTAAGGCCTCCTAGAAGATCACCATTACCTGCATGGGACCTCAATTATGTGTTGGAAAAGCTCACCCTGGCTCCATTTGAACCAGCTGCTACTGCTGATATAAAGTTCTTATGGAAGACAGCTCTGCTACTAGCACTTACTTCTGCAAGAAGAGTTTCAGAGCTACAGGCCCTCATGGCTGTAGAGCCTTTTATCATATTTTACCCAGATAGGGTGTGTCTGAGGACAAATCCTACTTTTATGCCTAAGGTCGTTTCCAGTGTGGCTCTTAACCAAACAATTCACCTGCCAACTTTTTCATCCAAATCCACAGAACAAAGGGGAGAGAATTCTGCATTCCTTGAACGTACACAGACAGCTAAGATTCTACTTGAGCAGGACTAAAGCTCTAAGAAAAACTGAGCAATTACTAGTGTCATATGCTGCAGGATCAGAAGGAAAGGCTATTTCAAAGCAGACAATTTCAAAGTGGATCAGCCATTGCATCCGTTTCTGCTACTTACACCATGGCAAACCTGTTCCCAAGGGCATTAGGTCTCACTCCACCAGAGCTGCAGCAGCCTTTCTCAGAGGAGTACCAACCAAGGATATTCTAGAGGCTGCTACTTGGAGTTTTGTTCACACCTTTACAAAGCATTACCATTTGCCTCTCTACTCTAAGTCCAGGGTAGACTTTGCCACTGCAATGCTGCAGGGCCTTATAGCCTCACCTAATGCTGTTTAGCTCCAGCCTCCCAACAATAGCTTTGGGATTCTACCCAAATGTAATGACTGCAACAGTGAAACACTAAGAACATAGTACAGTTGTGTACACTTACCATAAATGTAGATGTTCGTGTATTCACTGTTGCAGTCCAGGTTACCCTCCCGCCATCCCCGTCATTCTACAGTTATCTTTCCTTCTCTATCTTCTACAACCTATGTGGTATATTTGCTTGTAGATGAGATATATATATATATATATATATATATATATATATATATATATATATATATATATATATATATATATATATATATATATATATATATACCTGACATTGGGGGCAAGAAAAACTAAAGAAAATGGCGTCGGCTGCATGTTTTATACCCCTGACGACCTGACGTCATGGAAGAGAAGACAGCAACCAACGCAGGACCCGAGACGACGGAATTCAGGCTGACTGAGGGCAACCTGCCAGCAGATTACCCAAATGTAATGACTGCAACAGTGAATACACTCGAACATCTACATTTATGGTAAGTGTACACAACTGTACTTTCTTTGTTCTGGGACTGGTGAGAAGACACACTCATACACCTGCAGGTATAGGTCACCCATTCCTGGAGAATTGTATTTCATGTCTTCTGGTCCTCGCAGTTGTTGGATTGCTCTCAACTGCAGATATGTCGGGTGTGCATGGTTTCTCCACAGTGTGGTAGAAGAGAGTGGAGGAGATCTGCATTTGACTCGTTGGGGGGAGTGGAATGCTTTCAGTGATGCCAAAAACCACTCAGTCCCCCATTTGATCAGCTAATGCGTGAGGCCAATCAGCCTGGTCTCAGGGAGCAACCTCTTAAGTCCCTCATATCCCTGTAATACCTTTGAGCCCTCATTAAGGGCAGGGCTCTCCTTTGGTGATCATGTTGCAAGTCCTAGGCATGAAACAGTTTGTAAGAGCAGGAGTCGTGGTTGCGTAACTGAACTCATAAAGAATACAGAGGGATGCCTGCTTGGGACAAGCTTCTCTTCTGTATGCCAATTGTGGCAGGCTTGCACCTTGTCATGGGATCCTAATATTTGGTGTTTTTCAGTTATTTGCTTTTACATGAGACGATGATTAAGCCTTTTTGTGAATGGAATGCAGGCACATGACTTGGTCTTCCTTAGGCTTCTGTGAGAAATCAAAGGACTTTGGAGACTCTCTAAAGGGGGGCACTGTAGTCCAGCATAGATTGGCTTTGCCTTCTGTATTCCAGTTATCCAGCAATGACTTTTGTATGCGAGGAAAACTCAGTGGAACCCCCCCCAAGTCATTCTTAATTGAGTTTATTAGAAATTTTATTTTAAGCCTGGAGATGCCCAGACTTTGCTACCACATGTTTCTACATGGCTGTCCTGTGGGAGACCTTAGTTTATTATAAATCGTTAGTCATCCATCCTCAAATGAGCTGCTGTCATCTTTTATTAATTGCAAGTCCTTGAGGCCACACTTCTTGATACCTTATTAGCTAATAAGCTAGAAGCTTTGGACTGATGCATTAAAGCACATTCCCCTGTCATTTTGAGATTGAGCTGTCAGCTGTTCATCACATGCGCCCTAATTTTAATCCCCCTTGCTGGCTCAAGCACTGAGAAAGCTTAAATTTGTTCCTCAGGCTGGATTTGAACAGGTAGTTTTCCAGCCTTTTCCATCATGGGCTACTATATAGCCTGCTGCAGTTTTGATTGTTCTGATGCTCTGGTTAGGACCACAGGCTTGTGAGTGTGCATATTAGGCTGGCTGTAACTAATCTCTGTTAAGGAGAAGCTCCAGAACACTATTTTAGATGCCGATTTTAAAGAGAAGATGCTTTGTGCCGCATATCAAGAAGTTGACAACATCCTGGAGTGGAAACTGGTTCACAGCAACGTGGAGGATTCACGATACACTTCTGAGTACCTCTTCCGCTCCAAACCACTCCACAAAGAATAAGCTTTCTCACTATCCAGAGAAGGTGATGAAGGACTAGACCTCCTTAAGTGGATGAAATTGATTGCATCAACCACCCCTTTTGCAAGTCCAGTTCAATCCTGATGTTGTTTTGAGATTACCAATGGATGTATGGTTCTTCCAGTTTGCACTGGGCTTGGGAAAAAATATAATGGACTTGTGGCTACTAGACTTTACCAGTTTTAGCTACATATTTGAAGTGATTTCTGTCCAGGAAGAACTGTACTGGTGACCAATCTGTCTCAGCAGAACTCTGTAGGCAGGCCCAGACTCAGCTGCTAGAGGATGCCTTAGACCTCACTGCCACATTTGTATCTGGGGTAATCTGCTGCTACTTGGCCCAGAAGTATAGGGATGTTTTTTTTTCCATTCTGGATCTCTGTTACTTTGGTCTGCATATCAGTATTGAGTTCCAGGTGGCGATTCGTAAAGGTCTTTTTCCCATGCCAATCAATGCTTTGCTTCTATTTTGGCGTATTAGTGTCTGAAATCAGCACAAGTTTCTTACATTTTAAAATGGACTGGCATTACTTCAAGTTCCTGATGCTCCATTTGTGTTTTCTTCATTGTCCTTAATCTTCCCCAGTTATTGGCTGTGGTGGTCGGAGCATTATAGTACAAAGGCAGCCATGCTTTCCCTTGCTTGGACAGCTTGCTGCTGGTCTCCCTGTCCTGGAACTTCAAGGAATGTGACTGGTATTTTCAAGGCAGCCATCTTTGGTGATTTGTAAACTGAAAAGTTTCCTTTGATTTGATTCTTTAGAAGATGTCTTTCATAAGTGAAACCAGGCATGTCTGCCAGTGCTGGTCATGCCTGTATTGGATGAGGGGCCAGTAAGTTGTGTTTAGGTGGCTGGCTGAAGATGTATGCATGATCCAAAGTTGGAAATTGATCAACATCGGATCCAGGAAACAGTCATAATGCTGCTGGTCGCATGCTTGTTGACGTGACTGTTGCAGTAGATTCTGAGAGTTTAGTAACAGATCTGCCATGGGTTTGTCATTCTGGTTCCAAACTCTTGTTTTCCATACTCTCTAGTGTGCATGTGAGACATTTCCACAACTGTGTTGGGGGAGGTGGTATCCCCTTATTACACTGAAAAGCCTTTGCAGATTCTAATCGTGGAAGTTTGACTTCC
The DNA here is from genome assembly GCF_019279795.1 of Protopterus annectens. Classification (NCBI taxonomy): domain Eukaryota; kingdom Metazoa; phylum Chordata; order Ceratodontiformes; family Protopteridae; genus Protopterus; species Protopterus annectens. The sequence continues at coordinate 1,226,952,882 of NC_056741.1, read as the reverse complement.
TGCTGTGCATTTATTCCTTGAGGGGTCAGTAGTTGCCTCTTAAGAGATGGCTCTGCAGTGGTTGGTGCCAAGGACAACATTTGAAGGCCTGAATGCCTTGAAGACCAGGCTGCTTTTGAGGGCTTATGTGCTCAAACTGTCTTCGTGTTGTATATGAACATGTTCTGAACTGTTTCCATTTTGTGTATAAACAAGCATGGGGTCACAAGGGCATACCCCTTCTGCTGTGAGGTGATGCTTGTGTAATAGTAGGCTGCAAAGAGGGTTATGACTTTCTCATTGATAATTTATTTTGGAAGTGAACACGATGGATTTAATTGTTTTTCTAGTTCTTGTTTAGTGGTGTTTTAGACACTGTATCTCATCCTAGTTTTTTAGAACTGGAGCATTCACGTAATTGACCTGTTTACTACTTGAGTGAATGTAGTGATGTCCTATTCCTATGTTGCAGTATTCTAGGTGTGGGATTTCCTGCCCTCAAGCGAGTCATATGTCGGCTTCTATACAAAAGCTTCAGTTTGGCTGCTGTACTGTGGGTGAGACATCACACATAGGGCCATAAACCAAGGGGCCTTAAATGTGATGTCTGCACCCACAATCCTCAGAACTTTTCAGCCGCAGACATTCGCATCGTACAATCGCTTCTTCACAGATGTCGCATCTTAAAGATAAGTAGCCCATTGGGTTTCAAACTTTATTTTTGACGATTGTTATAGCTAATGCATGGTTATTGCAACTTTTAGCTGATGTCAGGAAAAAAGTGCCAATGCGGTCCCCAGATACCCCACAAAGACGCCCATTACTGGTGTTTTTTTGCCTAGGCTGGGAACACGATCACTCCTGCGCTGTTTGTCAGTCATTTGTGCCTAAGACCTTGCGCAGTCATCTAGTCTCGTTAAATCTTTACCTAGAGAACCAAAGCCTCAAATGGTTAGCCCTTAGGATGGATCCTGCATCGGAGGCTGCACCTGAACCTTTGCGCAAGAAGGCAAAGTTTCCAAGGCCGCCTTCGCCTGCCGCTCCACTTACCGATACACCACCATCGGCCGATCTAGGGGTTGAGGCACTCTCCGAGGATCCATCTACTGCAGGGATGTCCCTCGAGGAAGCCAATTCACAGCCAACGACCTGCACGTCCATGGAGCTCACTCAAGACACTGCCACCCGTCAAGGGGGAACCATTTTCGGTGTTCCCTCCAGCAGGGAGATCCAGACTTCGGATGTGCTAATCTCCAGACCCGATGCCAGGCCACACTCTACTTCCTCTATAGCCAAAAAGAAGAAAAGTAAACATACCTCCTCCTCTTTAGAAGTTACACCAAATTGGCAGGCCTTCACTTCCTCTCTCATGCAGGCCTTCATGGCCTCTAGGCCTTCAGTCTCAGCCACTTCCACCCTACCTGTTCTGAGCCCTAGGCCCTGTCTGTGCTTTTTCCCTCCCATCCATAACCCCTCAGGTCAGAGAACAACAACATGACTCTTCTTTCTCCATCAGAGGAGTCCATTTCTTATGTTTCCCAGATTGCCTTCTTTCTCTTCATCAGAGGAGTCCATTTCTTATGTTTCCCAGATTGCCTCCCAGGAATATTACTCTCTGGATGAGAAATCTGTGGAGGGGGCTCTCCCCCTGAGGACATTACTTTTGGTGAGACCATCACCAAGATGGATTACTTTAAATGAGACACTTCCCAAATGACTTGACACCCAGAAGAGGTACTTTGAACTGCTGCAAGTGGAATCGCCCTCCCCTTCAGCAGTACCTCCTGTTCTGCCTGCTTACTTGGATCCCTTCAATGTGGCTTCTAAGGACTCTGACTCCCAGCCTCCAACCCCTAAATGTCCTGACCTTTTCTGTAAAGTACCAGAGGACCACAAATTCTTAGTTAAGTCACTTTTGGCAGACCCAGCTGTTATCGCCACCACAGCAGTTTAGCAATCTAGACTGCTGCCTTCTGTCTCCCTACTACCCACTGACAAAGACAGTAAGTACATGGATAGGATGGTGAAGAAGGTGTACACTTCTACTTTGGCTTTCAGAGCCATAAATGATCAGACCCACATGACCAAATATGCATTAGACTTGGTCTCTCAAGCCTCCTCCATGCCGGCTTCCTTGCCTGACAATCCCAGCAAGACGGACATCTCATCCAAACTTTCCTTGGCCCAACAGGTAGCCAGGCACTCAAGGTGCAGCTACAATGCTGCAGAAGCATCCGCCAGGTCTGCAGCATCTGCTTCAGCCCTCAGGAAGTACTCGTGGCTAAGATTCCAGAACCTCCTTGAGGACTTCAAGGCTAAAATCCTGGATGCCCCTTTGGACCACAATGTGCTGTTAGGAAAACAATCTGCTGACCCTTTTTAAAAATCTGCAAGAAAAAAGCAGAGAGCTCCAGGACATTAAGCACCTGCTGGTATTGCCCATACCCAAGTATTACAGGAAATACCCTGCTAAAGCCACATTTGTAAGACCTACTCCACAGCCGCCCTCTTCTAGGTTCAGAAGAGGGGCCAGGAGACCCACTAACTCCAGATCCTCTGCTCCACCACAGCAACCCAGACAGCCCTGTCAGGACAGAGGAGGCCCCAATAATGCATGACTGCCTTGCCCACCTTTCCCACTGTCTCCCCCTTTAGCAATCCATAACTTCAGACCCGTGGGTCTTAAACATTATCCAAAAAGGGTACTTCCAATCCTGGAAAGAGAAGCCACCCAGAAGAGGCATTCCTTCCTTCCTTACCCAAAAACCAGGCCCATCTCATGACGCAAGTTCTGGCACATCATCTACAGCTAGGCACCATAGAGCCCGTTCCTCCAGGACAAGAAGGAAAAGGGTTTTACTCCCGTCTCTTCTTGGTTCCCAAAAAAGATGGCCCCCTGGAGACCCATTATAGCTCTATCCTTTCTAAACCTACATCTTCAGGTACCCTCCTTCAAAATGCTCTGTCCCCACTTTGCTGCCTCTCATTCCAGCCAAGGTCTTCATAGTCACCCTAGACCTAAAGGAAGCCTACCTGCACATACTCATCAGAAGTTCCCACAGACAATTCCTGCATTTCTCTGGCCCTTCCTCTCATTTCCAATTTACTGCCTTGCTCTCTGGTTTATCCACCGCCCCCAGGGTCTTTACAAAGTACCTGGTGCCAGCCATTGCCTTCTGCAGAACTCAAGGGATACAAATTTCCAGGGGTGCTCTACTAAAGCATCTACATTTCACCGTGTCACTTCTGCAGACCCTAGGATTCACCATCAGCCTCCCCAAATCCTCTCTGATCCCAAGCCAGGACAAGATTTTCCTCTGCTGCAGAATCAGAACAGACACAACCGAAGGCCTATCTACCTCAGGATAAGGTTCTGTCTTTAACTTGCCACTTCAGGGAAGCTCTGCTATCCTGAAAGGTGACGGCAAGGCATTTTCTTCACCTCCTAGGTTTGATGGCAGCAACCATCCCCATGCTACCTCTGGCAAGAATGCACATGTGTAAGATGCACTGGTTCCTGAAGAACACCTGGTCCCAGCACCTACATCCCCTAGAGCAGGCCATATCCCTCCTTCCCTGTCTGAAAACAGAAATTAACTGGTGGATCCAGCAAGTGAAATTGAACTCAGGGCTCCCACTACAGCCCCCACCCCAACCCAAGTTATGCATACAGATGGCTTAGATTCAGGTTGGGGAAAAGCTCTGGCCTCTTACAAGATTCTGGAGAAGTGGCATCCCTCTCTCTTCAGGCCAAACACATCAGTATCAGGGAAATGACAGCAGTTTTCTTAGCTCTATAGACCTTCACCTCCCCTTCTAGTTCCAGGGGTGCTCTAGATTGTCACCGACAACACCATGGTGATGTGGTAACCCAACAAGCAGGGAGGAACAAAGGCCCGTCAGTTGTGCAGTCTATCCCTGCTGATATGGGACTTAGCCTTCTGGCTCAACTTAGTCCTGCAGGGTGGTCTACATCCCCTCACAGGACAACCTCCAAGCAGACCTCTTGAGCATTACCTCCTTGCCTCAACAAAAATGGATGATCAACAGGGAGGACTTCTTAGACATAGTCCACCTGTGGGGTGCTCCAAAAATAGACCTGTTTGCCTCCCCCCCCCCCCCCAGAACAGGCAACTGCAGAGCTTCTGCTTAAAAACCCACTCCCCTTTAGCACGGAGAGTGGACGCTTTCAGCATCTCTTGGGAGGGGAAGTTCCTTTATGCTTTCCCCCCATTCCCACTGATTCAGAAAGTCCTCCTGAAAATCCAGAAGGGCAAACCAAAAATCTTGTTAGTGACTCCCTACTGGCCAAAGCAGCACTGGTTCCCCCTACTTCACAAACTAGCCAAGGGCAGTCGCTTTAAGTTACCCTACAAGGTGGACCTACTGTCACAAGGCAAAGGAACTCTCCTACACCCACAGGTACAAATGTTGTCTGACTCTGTGGGTGATAAACTTTTGATTCCTTTCAGACACCACTACTCAGAGGACATGCTTTCAGTCCTAAGGGAGGCAAGGAAAATCCACCATCACAAAATCGTACTTGGCTAAATGGGAAAGATTTGCAAAATGGTGTCTGCAAAAGGGAAGGGACCCCGGCTCCGCCACGGTTCCCCTGGTTCTAAACTACTTGTGTCAGTTGATAAAAAAAAAAAAAAAAAAAAAAAACTTTTTTTATTCTTCTGTAAAAGTTCATCTCTCTGCCATAGCAGCCTCCCTGCCCCTGGAACCCCCCTTGCTGGCCAGGCTCGACTTAAAGCTCTTCCTTAAAGGGGTCGTGCACATGAAACCAAGTAGGAAACCTATCCCTGCACCTTGGGACCTTAACTAGATTTTAGAGAAATGAACCCAACATCCCTTTGAACATGCCGGCCTTTCCTCCTTACAGATGTGTACATGGAAGACTGTCCTGGTAGCCATCACTTCAGCCAGAAGAGTGTCAGAACTACAGGCTGTAATGGCCTGTCCCCCCTACACCGTCTTCCACAAAGACAGGGTGTCCTTGCGAGCCAACCCCTCCTTTATGCCTAAAGTGGTCAATGATCTCTTTCTTAACCAATCCATTCATCTGCCCACCTTTTTTCCCTCGCCCACTAACGAAGGGGAGAGGATGTTGTACTTCCTGGATGTGCACAGACATCTTAGATTCTACCTGGACAAGACCAAGGCCATCAAAGACTAATCAGCTCTGTCTCCTTCCACCCCAGAGCCCTGGGCAAGGCAGTCTCCAAGCAAACCATTGCATGCTGGATCATGAAAACTCTTTGCTTCTGCTACTCTCACCATGGAAAGGAACCCGCAACGGGAATCAAGTCCCATTCCACTAGTGCTGTGGCCACCTGAGGGGCCTTCATGAAAAGCCCAGACACAGCATCCATTTTGGAAGCAGCCACCTGCGCCACTATCCACACCTTCACCAAGCATTACAGATTAGATCAAGATTCCAGAGCTAGAACAGGATTTGCCAGAGCAATCCTGCAGGTTCTTGTAGAACCCTCTGCATCTACTACCACCCTCTCCTCCTCTTAAGCTGTGGTATGCTTCCACACCTAGAATACTGCAACATAGGAATAGAAAGACATGAGTAGTCGTGTAAAATCTTACCATAACCATAGATGTCCTTCTCTTCCATGTTGCAGTATCCCTTCCCACCCACCAGTCCCCCCTAGTCTTGTACCTTCCTGTACTACCTAGATTTCAGTAGGTCTCCAAGTTAACACACCTGTAAACAACTGGCACACCTCCTGCTGGGCCTTATTCTCTGTCTGATGGCCTTCAAGTTCTGAGATTGTGCGTGCAGACGTCACTTTTAAGGCCCTTTGGTTTATGGCCCTACGTGTGATATCCCACACACACTACAGCAGCCAAGCTGAAGCTTTTCTATAGAAGCCGATGTACGAGTCGCCTGAGAGAAGGAAATCCCACACCTAGAATACTGCAGCATGGAAGAGGAAGGACATCTATGGTTATGGTAAGATTTTACACAACTGTTCATTTCTTGCATTCTGTTTTTGCGTCAGTTCAGGAGAGGAGGTAGCAGGGTATTTATTCTTTTTCCCCTATTGCAGTAGATTGCTGGCTGTTCCACTCTTTCTACTGGTTTTTCTTTTATCACCAGGCTCTGGGAGTTGAAACCAAAGGTTTTTGGCTTTGTTCCCCTGATGGCAGTGCGAGTGTGTAGTTTCAGTTGGGTTCCTGGCAATAGAAGAAACAGTTTCTGAGGAGGATGTATGCTATGGATGGTTTAAATTTATGCCAGGGCCAGATCTGTTTGCAAATATAGACCTCCATTGGGCATTCTGCTTGAGTGGGAAGTTATAAGAATTCCCTGGCTTGTTTGAGACTACAGTCTCCCCCTGCCAAATGTGTAGTGGGGAAAAAGAAAAAAGGTGTAGCCTGTTTCTTTGTGCCAGGTTTCATACATTACTAGACTTTCTTTGAAATAGCTTGTGATAAGCTTCAGGTCACTTAGCCAAGATATGTTAAAAGTAGAAAAACATTTTTTTGAAATTCATGCCTTCACAGTAGCATTCCAGTATTGTATGCTTTGGAAGAAGACTATTTGTTTTAGTATTGATTTAATTTTATTGTCCTTTACTCGATCTACCCTTTAGTTTAGGAGTTGCCACCAGTTTTGCTGCATTGTCAGTTTAAATACTCTGACTAAATTCAGATTTAAGTTGTTGAAAGCTCTATGTGGAAACTACTGCACCTTAAAGAAACAGGACACTTCTGCCTTATTTTCCAGTTGTATATCTTGTAATTTCGTAAAATAACTAACTTCACTGTTCCAACGGAGAGTACAGTTTCTTTTTCAAGACTTGCAGAATTTCATTTTCTGAAGGCTTTTAAGTTGTGGAACTATTTTAACTGAGCATAACCTATGTTTTAATCTGCCATATTTCTGTCTACCTTTTTCCTCTTCCGTAAAATATTTAAGTTTGAGCATTCATAAAGTGAAATCCCTCAGAATCATCAGACTTGTGTTTTATTCTTTTCAGGAAGCAGCACAGCTGTTGCAGATCCTTCAGTCACTGGACCCTCCACTGAATATTGATGGAAAAACTATTAATGTAGAGTTTGCTAAGGGGACAAAAAGGTAAGAAGTCTGTACTCCATTGCGCACAATTCAGGGTTGGAATGTTTAGTTTTCATTAACTATTTGTGCTTTGTGTATGTGTAGTTTAGAACTTAGTTGAAGGCTGTATGTGTGTTTTATCTCTGATGCATTATTGTGCAGTACAGACCCCTGACAGGCATTTTTGTATTTGAGTTTAAATTAGAGGGAGGCCTTTCACAAATATCTTTCTGTTGGACTCTGCATATTTTATTTCAGCTGTTAAGTGATATCTTACCAAAATTAATATCTGTTAGATGTCCTATTCCCGTGTTGCAATATTCTGCATATGGGTTTACCCTTCAGTTTCACCTGTGTACGGCCAGTATCCAAAAGCTTTCAGTCCTCCTGTGGTGCGCAAGACGTCTGATGTGGATGAGAGTTTGTGGGCCATAAAGGTGACATCTTACACACACCAGCCCTCAGAATGTTTCAGCTACCAGTCGTACGCCAGGTATTCCTGTTACCACTGACATCGGATTTGTTTTTTCAGTTAAGTACCCCATTGGGGACCTTTTCAGTCCTTATTTTAAATATTGCTTGTTCATGTCATCCAGAAAGGTAAGTGTCAGTGCGGTTGCCAGATCCCTCATACGGACGCCCACGACAAGTGCCTTTTTTGTTTAGGATGGTTGCACAACCACAAGGCCTGCGCGATCTACCAGGCGTTCGTGCCAAAAACTTTGCATAGTCGCTTGCACACACTAAATTTGTACCTTGAAAACCAATGTCTGAAACGGCTAATGCTTTGGATGATGGGCTCTTTGGACCTCCTCAGAACCGCCTAAAAAGGCAGCCAGGACCCTTACAGCCTTCATCTGCTGCTGAGCCCCTACTTACCGATCCCAAACCTGTGGTTGACATAGGCCTAGTTCTAGGATCGGGTTCCAGATCTGCCACTTTGGAGGTCATGGGTCCTCTAAGGACACCACACCATCCTTGGGTGAGAGTGTGTCCACAGAGGCTATTCCAGCGCTGCTAATCAACGTGGGGGGGGTGGACCTGTGTTTACTGAGGAACCGTCTGTCTTCTGATAGCTTGCAATCACCTGGTTCCAGACAGACGTCCGCAGGCCCTCTAAAAAGAAGGGAAAAGAGAAAACCCGTCTCTCCCTCTACAGAAAGCATGCATGATTGGCAGGCTTTCAGCCAAAGCCTCTTCAGTGCATTCATGGCACTGAGACCTACCACTGCTGTTACTGCCTCCACTCCTCCTCCTCTCCTGAGCCCTAGGCCTCTGTCTACTGATCCAGGTTCTAGGGAAGAGGAAGTCCTTTCATATTCCTCTGATGAATCTCTTTCCTAAAATTCTCAACTCTCCTCCCCATTGGGGTATGGTTCCCCAGAGGAAGAGTCACTAGAACCTGATTCCCCAGCTGAAGACCTTAACTGAAACGATCAGCAGGATGAAGGAACACTTAAAATGGGAATCCTCAGAATGTCAGGTACAAAAGAGGTACTACGACCTCATTCCAATGGAAACCCCTAGCCCATCTGCTGTTCCCCCCATCCTTCCTGCCTTAATAGATGCCTTTTCTTCTGCATTTTTGAATCCAGACTCTCCGCTTCCTGCCCCACGCAGACCTGACTGGCTTAATAAAGTACCTGACACTGCTAAACATCTGATGACGTGCCCACCAGCCAATTCTGCCACTATATCTGTTGCCACTGACAAAACCACCAAACTCCTGCCCACTACCACGATTCTCCCAGCTGACACAGACAGCAAGACAATGGAAAGGTTGGGCAAAAAAAATGATACTTCTACCTTGGCTTTTAGAGCCACAAACTATCAGACCCACATGGCCAAATATACATTACCCCTCTTAAAGTTTGCTAACAAACATCTGTCAGATATTCCAGACTCCCCTGCCAAAGCAGCGTCATCCTCTTTCCTGGCTCTCTCATCCCAAGTCACTAGACACACTATCAGGTGTAGTTACGATGCTGCTGAATCCTTTGCCAGGTCAGCATCATCAGCATCTGCCTTACGCAGATATTTGTGGCTTCGCGTACAACCCCTACCAGATGATTTCAGCGCAAAGCTCACTGATGCCCCTCTGTACAATGCTGCAAATTTGGCTCTAAGGTGGCAAACCTCTTTAAATCTCTACATCAGAAAGGTAAAGAAATGCAGGACCTTAAAACATTTACTGGTCTCACCAATTCCCAAGTTTCATAGAAACTATCCTTCCAAAACTCAGTTTATTAGGAAGCACTCCCAATCTGCTCCTCATTCAAGTTCTCTTAAGCCCACTTGGAGGCAACCTACTCCCCCCAGAGCTACCACTCCCTCTAGTCAGAGGGCTTCCTTTTAAGACAGGGCAGGTAGCATCTGACTACCTGCCAATCTTGACCCCCCCCCCTTTTGTCTGCCAGCCTCTCTCACTGTCTCCCCCTTTGGACCCTTCTCACCTCAGATGAGTGGGCCCTGTCAATTCTTCAAAACAGTTGCTTCATGTCCTAAATCTCCTGTCCCATATGACTGGGCATACCCAGACCACCTACTCAGCAATTGTACCTTGTTACAACCAGTAGTGCAGACACTATTTAGATCAGGGTACTATAGAGACAGTCCTCTTTCCTGCATAGGGACAACATTTCTTTTCAAGGCTCTTCCTTGTCCCCAGGAAGGATGGACCATAGAGACCATTTCTAGACCTCTCCTTTCTCAATCTCTTCCTAAAGGTCCCTACCTCCAAAATGCTAACCCTGCCAACCCTTTTTCCTCTTATTATTCCGCAAGAATTCTTGGCTACATTAGATATAAAGGATGCTTATCTCCCCATCCCAATTGGTCACTCCCACAGGAAATATTTAAGATTCTTGGTGGGCTCTTCAGTTGCAGTTCTTTCCCTTGCTCTTTGGACTTTCCACCGCACCCAAAGTCTTTACCAAATGCTTGGCACTGTGCTGGCTTACTGCAGGACAAAGGGAGTGCAGATCTTCCCCTACTTGGATGACATGCTAATCCAGACAGCCAGCCAAGAAATACTGCAAGGGCACATCCAGTTTGTGGTGACGCTACTACAATCACTGGGATTTCAGATAAACCTTCCAAAATCCCATCTTCAACCAACACAGGACGTTGTATTCCTCAGGTGCAGGGTCCGCTCTGATCTCATGGAGGCATTCCTACCCCCTCCAAAAGTGAGCTGTCTGACAGAACATCTTCTCCTGGTGCTTCACTCTATGTAGTTGACTGCAAGGCCATACCTTAAGCTTCTGGGCTACATGGCAGCCACCATACCATGCTTCCTTTTGCAAGGCTACACATGAGGAAGTTGCAGTGGTACCTTCACTCAAGCTGGAAGCAACACAACCAGCTCCTGGAGACGTTGTGCCCCTTCTACCCTGCCTAAAAAAAGAAATACTATGGTGGTTGGCTCAGGTAAAGCGTAACCCAGGCCTCCCTCTCCAATCCACTCAAGTTGTGCACACAGACACCTCAGACCTGGGATGGGGAGCCACCCTTGGACACCGACAGGTGCAGGGCCTGTGGTCAAATCACCTCAAATCAGAGCACATCAATGCCAGAGGGATGAGAGGTAATCCTTCTAGCCCTCCAGGCATTCCAACCTTTCTTACAACAGGGGACACTTTTGATATACACAGACAACACCACTGTTCTGTGGTATGTCAGCAAGCAGGGAGGGACCAAGTCCTACCTGCTCTGCAGGCTAGCCGTTGTGGTCTGGGAATTGGCTGCCTCACAGGGAATTTCATTGCATGTGACCTACATTCCCTCTCTCCACAAAAAACAGGCAGATTATTTGAGGAGAACCAGCACAAACCACTATGAATGGATGCTGCACAGAGATGTCGTTATGGATCTGGTCCACAGGTAGGATACACCTCAAATAGACCTGTTTGCCTCCACAGTCAACAGGCAACTTCCTGACTTTTGCACCAGGACACCTGAACCACAAGCACTGGCAATAGATGCTGTCTCATTTTCCTGGAAGGGGAAATACCTGTATGCATTCCCCCCTTCCCACTCATTCAGAAGGTCCTGCTGAAAATTCAGCAGGACAACCCGAAAATATTGCTGGTGACTCTCTCCTGGCCCAGACAGCACTGGTTCCCCTTACTCCTAAACTTGTCCAAGGGCAATCACCACAAGTTACCCCCCCCTCGCAGAGTGGATCTTCTCACATAGAACAAGGGGTCACTAATCCATCCACAGTGGCAGGTTCTGCACCTTACTCTGTGGCTGATAGGATTTTGATCCCATTTTAGACACCTTTGGAGTGAGGACATGCTCAATATTCTGCAGGAGGCCAGGAAACCAAATACTAGGAAGTCATATCTCTCCAAGTGGAAACAATTCGCTATTTGGTGTCATAAAAGACAGTTCAATCCGCTTCTCAGTGAACCCCAACTAGTTCTGTCTTATTTGTGTGAGCTACTGCAGACTGGACTGGCTTATTCATTTATCACAGCCCATCTGTCTGCTATTTCAGCTTGCCTGCTTCTGGATCCCCCATTAGCATCTAGACTTTCTGGCAGACTTTTCCTTAAGGGGTATTGCACCTTAGGTCCCCCCCCCCCAGGAAACCCATCAACCCTGCCTTGAGACCTCAACTACGTGCTAGAGAAGCTTACGCTACCTCTCTTTGAGCCAACAGACAAAGCCTCATTAAAGCACTGTACTTGGAAAACTGTTCTATTAGTGGTCCTAACCTCAGCCAGGAGAGCGTCCGAACTCCACGCCCTTATGGCTACTCCTCCCTTCCTAGTTTTCCACAAGGACAGGGTTACCTTCAGGACAAACCTGTCCTTCATGCCCAAGGTAGTCAATGACCTTGTCCCTCAGTCAGGCCATACAGTTGCCCGTTTTTTTTCCCAAACCCACAAGGAGACTCAGAGTGCTGCATTCCCTGGATGTTCACAGGCAAATCAGATTCTACCTGCACCATACCAAGTTTATCAGACAGCTGATCAGCTTTTTGTATCCTTTTCACCCCAGAGTTTTTGGGAAGGCAGTGACCAAGTAGACTATTTTCTACATGGATCTCCAAAGCCATTACCTTTTACTACCAATTCCATGGTAAGTCCCTGCAGGGTGCAGTTTAAAGCTCATTCCACAAGAGCAATGGCATCTTTAGGAGCCTTCTTCAAGGGTCTGGATACCTCTTCTGTCCCGGGAGCTGCTACTTGGTCCTCAGTCCACAACTTCACCAAGTACTACAAGCTGGATCTCATCTCCCGATCCAGGGCAGGGTTCACCAGGGCTATCCTTCATGGATTCCTGGAGTCTGCCTCCAGACTACCACCCCAACCTCAGTGAGCTTTGGCACTCACCCATATGCAGAATACTGCAACATGGGAATAGAAGGACAAAAGTTGTGTAAAGTCAAAGTTGTGTAAAATCTTACCATAACCATAGATGTCCTTCTCTTCCATGTTGTAGTATTCCTTCCCACCCTCCTTCCCCTCTTGTCAGCTCATTACTTCCTTTCTGGATGGCAATGATATGGCATTGCCCCTTACAGGACTGGCTCTGACTGGGGCTACTGTTCTGAGGGCTGGTGCATGCCGAAGTCACCTTTATGGCCCATGAACTCTCGTCCACATCAGACGTCTCACGCACTGCAGAGGGACTGAAAGCTTTTGGATACTGGCTGCACATACGCGAGACTGAAGGGTAAACCTATATGCAGAATACTGCAAAATGGAAGAGAACATCTATAGTTATGTAAGATTTTGCACAACTTTTTATTTATTTATTTTTTTACTTTACCTGCAGCATTATCATTATCAAATTATTGTTTCAACCTTCTATTTTTACCAGAATTTCTTAACTGATGAGTGTGGCGTTTGGCATTATTCTTTCTGATACAGATAATATTCGTGTTGGTTCTTTTTACTACTGGTTAAGCAGTGTATTAGTATACAGTGTATTCCTTTTAAGCAGAGTGTTTCATTGCTTTGAACATTCTGTGTTGGTAGGGTTTTCAAGTCCATCAGTAATGTCGTACAGCTGTCGAGCTGCGACTGCACAAAACAGTATACTACAGCAAGCTTGCATGTTCATGATTTAAAGTCACTTCTAGCTATTAAGATATCCAGATTGGATTTGCCTAATGTTGCTGAAAAATTCCACCAGAAGGATTAAGTACCTTTTAAAATAATTTAGCATTATTGTGCTGTATTTGACAGAAATTGTTTTTAGTCAAACGGTTTTGATCCTGCTTCACTTGTCATATTGGTGTTTTGCTTGATGTTCTCTGGGCTATCTGGTGTCAGTGTTAATGTTTTCTAAAGATCAGTTTATGCCCATTTTAGCAGTGTGTTCTCTTGGGGAGACATTGTTTGGCAGGTTGCTTTTATAGTAGGGACGGGACACTGGTGCATATGCTATGTTACTCAGACATCCTTTGTTTTTAGAATGTTTCTCCTTATTTTAAGCAGCTCATTTGTCTTCCAGGTTTAACTTCAAGGAGTTCTCTCCATGGATCCTTAGTTGACTGTACCAGTTCTGCTGGTCTCAAGTCAACATTTTCCTGTGAAATCCTTAGAGGTGTCCACCCACATTTATTGATACATTTTGTAATGTGCTTGCTAGATGTGTACATGTCCAAGCAGCCTGACTTTTTTGTTTTCATTTTGGATTTCCATCCTTGCTTTCATTTGTGATATTCTGTTGCATAAGGCAAAATTAATGCATACTGAATGACTAAATGGCAGTTAAATTACCAGCAAAAACCCTCACTGGCATTGCTTTTACTGCTATGAGGTTGACAAATGCTGCACATGCCAGTGGTTCAGTACAGTCACTGTAATGTGCAAAAGGGAAAGTTTTTTAACTTATTTAGAAATGTGGTGGATTTGAGCTGCTCCAGAGAGCCTGCATGAAATGGAGTGGTGAAGGCTTGAGCGCCTAGATGCTCACTTCTGTAGTACATGAAAAGACTGCTTAAGAGAGACAGTGCTTCCCAACTTTGGGAGGCAGTACATCATGGTAGTAGTCTGGCACACTGGGCTGAGTATTTGGCTGAAGATCAAAATTAACCAGCCTGCTCCTGGGATAGTGGTCCCTTGAATCTAATCATAGATATTTTTTATTCTATCCTAAACTGTGGACCCAGTGCTCTCCTCTGACTTGGTCAGACCAAGTACGTCCTGGGTGAGGTCATCTTTTGCTAGGAATCATAACTTAGTGTCCGCATATCAGTGCAAGTTTTTGTTTGCTTATGTTTTTCTCTTCCTGATGACGATCTGGATGATCATCCTAACTCTGCCCATTTGTTCTGTAACCGAGTAAGAGCAGATCATAGTGTGGCCATAATCTAGAAAACTATTGGAATTTGTTACACACCTTACCATTCATTTTAATATGCTGCCACTGTCCCAGTGGATGGACACGTGATGAAGTGCAAGGGTGTGTCACACACTTAACAAGGTGATCTCCCATAGCATTGTCCTTTTTATAAAGGCAGATGCAACTACCATTTTTTATTTCCTGCAGGTATTGTATGTGGATTGTGTGTTTCCAAACACATGCCATAAACCTCTTTTCTGAGAGATGAGTGGGCTCCAGCTTATTCTTGTTTCTTCCAAGCTCGCTTCTCAAATCTCTGGGTAGCAAACCAAACCTGGGTCAATGGATAATAGGGTTTTTTTTTTCCATATAAGCAAAACAGTTGGCAAAATTAGTTTGACATTTTAATATGTGGTGGGAGCTTGAGTTGTGAATATACAAATGTAGTCTAATAAAGTGTGGCCTGAAGCCAAAGCTGAGCTTGATGCAGGCTGGTCCACAGAGTACATTTTCTTCAGGTGACACTACGCTTGTTTGAGCTTACTCCTGATTGAATGCGGAAAGTACTGCCTCACACTTGCATGCGTTGAGTTTTGGAGGAAGACTGGCAAACTAAGTGCACGGTCTTCAGCTTCACCATTAGATGAATTAGAGAGGCTTTTATGTTTACATGTTAAATGGACTCACCTCAAGTTCCCTTTTCCTCCAATTAGAAACCTTTGCCATTTCTTCAGAAAAAGCCTGTAGCACCAGCTGTTAGAAATGCTTTCCTCCCCTTCAAAACGTGATGATTAAATAAGGACATAATGAATGAAGCAAAGTAGATTAATAAAAAAGAGAAAAACAGTAAAATGTTTCCATTATTTTCCTACAGTATACATTTTCTTAACAATTTTTATTCGCTACATTCTATAAATCAGTTCCTGTCTTCCCTTAAACCTCACTCATCAGCATTATTCTTCATGTATTGTTCCCACAAATTCCATTTATTTCAATGTAATTTATGCGTTCCTTTTTTAAAAATCCCACCTCCAGTTTTTCTCTCTTGCACAGTATTCAGTACTAGGTAGTTTAGGTTTTGTTTCCATTTTCTAGTAAGTGATTTCTTAGCTGCCAGTGTCATTAAACGTACTAAGGCCTTACTTTGTCTAGACAATTCAGATCCTATTTCCTTGTTTACAGCCGTTGGCTCCCCCAGTATTTAAGGCAAAGTGCTCTGTAAAGAATTTTTAAAATCTGTCAACTTTTTACATGCCCAAAAACATATTCTCGATTACCTCTTTCCCATCACACTTCCAGCATTTGCTTATCTACCTGAGGAAAGTTTCTCTGAAGTCTGCTCAGTTTGTAAAAATACCTGTGCAAAAATCCTAAACCTTTTGAACTTGCATAGTTGAGAGCTATACAGATTTCTTCCCATAGTACTTTTGTAAATTCTTTCCTTTTTCTTTTCCCAGCCTCTTCTAACCTTTACTGATAGATAACATGCAGTATTTGATATGCTGTACAGGTTATCCTTTTTTAAAAGCAGCTACCACAGCTGGTGTTTCACTTAACTCTCCTTCTTGTTTCCAGTATCTCATTATCAATCCATGGTAGTAAAGGCAGTCTCTAACCTTCTGTTCATCTCATCCCACTATATTACCATTGTCTCCCAATACTTTGTCTGCTGCATTAAATTTTTTTCTAGTAAATTCCACCCCCTCTTGCCTATTTTCCTTATCCCTACTTGCAGTCTATCCCTATTGGTAAAGTACAATTTCTTCATTCCTGTGTCGGCTTAAGTTTTTTGAATATGTTCTGGTACTGTGACTAAAATATTCTGATGGTTAATATTCCTCTTAAGGACCTGTATCCAAAATTTGCTCCTTATTTCTTGAACTTACCCCCCCCCCCCCCGTTTCATCAGTCCTTACCACCTTGAATCATAACTTCCTCCATGTATTCTGTTTGTGAGCCTCAACTCCATAGCGCTCAAGTATCCCTTCTTCGTCATTTTAAGCCACCTTGATCTATGGCAAGAATCAACTTGTCCCACTTAACATTTGCTGTCTTCCTGTCCCAAATACATTTTTTTTATTTAACATTTGTTTACTGGGAAAGTCTTACTGGACACTGGTCCATTTTCAGTGGAGGCCCGGGAACAAAAGCTCCAACAATATGAAAAACTAACGTTATACCAGATGAAAATTAGAGGTACAGGTCAACAATGAAAGAACACATTGCAAATATAAGTAACAGAAAGAGATGACACCTTAGCAATTTTAACAAAATTTGTACATCAAAGAGTCATGGTATTATACAAGCTAGACTAGCATATATATATTAGAAAGCACAGTATGATATTTTTGAGGAAGACTTTCAATGATTTGAGGTAAGATTAAATATATATAGGGAAGGAAGAAGGCATAATAGGATAGTAAATTTCTTCAACTTTTTGTTGTGTACAGCTTTTCCTTTGATAAAAATATGCCTGACATGTATACAACATTAAAGGTAGTACAAGCAGTTTGCTACCTTATCCATATTCAAGAGCTTTCAGCTTTTCAGTTTTGTTATTTCAGTCGCTTCCCACATTTATCCTTGGCTGCTGTAACAGAATCCTTTCTAATGTTTGCACCTAAATACTTTTTATGCCCCCATAAATATGGTCATTGCTAAATGGGTTCATTCATGGGTACATAGCCGCATTAGCCTTCGTTTTTATCCTTTATTTTACATCCTCAAAAGAGTTGACTGCAAATGTTCCATAATACCGGAATATCCTTTTCTGAGTTTATCAAGTGAAAAATCGGTCTAGCATTTAGGATTCCTGGTTTTCACCCAGGAGTTATTAACACAACCTCTGTATCAGACCAACAATTATACGATATCACACAAGTCACTAAGAACGCTAAAATTTAATAAGAAGCTTTCGGGCTATCCTCCCTTCATCAGCACATAAAATCAAGTAAATTTCCAAGCTTTAAATACAGGTACATTTAAATCACATGATCTTAGCCAGCTTACCATTGTTGTTCTCTTAAAACAATCATTTATCACATATATTACATGAAAAATACAAAATAAATACACATATACAAAAAATATACATATATAAAAATTATACATGTATGAAAACAGATATTATTTATAATGGCTTCTACAAACATATTTTAGAGTTTAGTTCACATACATTTAAGTTCAGGGGTATAAGTGTAATAACTACGAATCTAAGAGGTGGTGACATAAATAACAAGCTGGAACTCAAAGAATATGAATGGATCATCAGGTTACAGGCAGACTCACCACCAGGTTTAAATAGCACCATTAGTTTAAAGCTGGTTTTGGTAAAAAGACAGACAATATTTAATTTGTTTTCATACATGTATATTTTTTATATATGTATATTTTTTGTATATGTGTATTTCTTTATTTTGTATTTTTCAAGTAATATATGTGATAAATGATTTAAGAGAACAACAATGGTAGGCTGGCTAAGATCATGTGATTTTAAATGTACCTCTATTTAAAGCTTGGAAATTTACTTGATTTCACCCTGGAGTCCCAGGTTTGACTCTTGGTATGGGAACGGGACACTCTGGGGTTAGTGGTTGGCATAATGGTTATGGTGTTTACCTTAACCAACACAGTGTACAGAGTTTGATTCTCACCTTTGAAATGGAAATTGGATAGGCTTAAAATGGCCCACAAGGGCAGCTAGCTTAGTACTTAACTATGAAAACTATGAAAATAACATCTGCAAATAAAGCTAACTGTTTTGGAGTACGGATACTTGTAATATCCTTGAGTTTGAGTACCTTATTTTCTTTTTTAGTGGCTTTGATTTTAAAGCAAATAGCAAAAGAGAAAGACATTGCTGCTTAGTACCTCTCACCAAACATAACTTGTTGGAGAGGAACCCTCCCACCTTACTTCTTGCCTCCAACCCTTCATGCATCTCCCTTATTAACCTTGTTTACCAATGAATGGAAATCACACAGTTGCCCTACTTATAAAAACCTGTGTCTCTATTGAATGCTTTCTCTGCTTAAAGACCCACCAGCAGTAGTGGAGTTTTCTTGCACTCCACTTTACTGTAGGTCATCATTCTTCTGTTAAGGTGAAATGTTTTCTTTCCTTCCACAAAACCACACCTTGACCCCATGTCTTTGCTGTTATAGACATACACTTTATAATTTGGTTTAAAATTGAAATAGCTCTATGTGAAGCTGAGACTGAAGGTCTTTACCACCACAGCTTTCTTTCAATTTGCTGATATTTCTCTTTGCCTTTAAAATACTGTTAAGCAAACCTTCAAGACCTTTATCACTTCTCTAAGTTTCAGACTTCCATGGGAATACAGTCTGTTCCTGGTGGTTTCTCTGATTACACAGCACTGTTTTATATCCCATCTCATCCTGTTTTGGCTGTTAATTGTTGGCCTCATCTTCCTCTGACCTTGGCATAATTGTTTTCTAAAAGTGCCTCCTCTTCGTTTTCCTATTCCTCTATTTTGTATGTGCTTTTGTTATGTGTGTAGTACCTTTCTAAGATCTCTGGTTAGTTGCGTTGTCATAGGCTTCCTAGGTTTTGCGACAGCCTTTTTCACTCTTAAGTTGTTACTCTGCAAGTTTTTGTGCTCTGGAGTTACCAGAGATAGCATATTATCCAAATGTTCCCTTATTTTCTCTCACTTTTTGGTTGCTCCTTTCTGCAGTGCTCCAAGCTTTGTTAGTTTGTTTTAATTCGTATTACTTATTTCCCATCTGTCTTGTCTTCTTATTCTAGCATGTTTTAAACTTAAAATTTTGTCCCGCCTGCTAGCGATCCCTTCTTATAAAATTTCTAACTTCTGTAATAACTTCTGAATAATTTCTATTATCCATTCTGTAAAGTACTCCCTTTTTAACAGATACGTAGGAAAGCACTAGTGTCTCATTTTTAATTCATCATCCTGCATCTTTGTTTTTTTTTTTATTGATGGCATTGAAGTCGATGCTTTTAGTTAAGTACACATACTGCTTTGCCAAGTCCATTTTTAAGCCAGTTATTGTACCTTGGGAAGTAATATGTAAATTGTTTGACTTCCTGATACTGAAGTCGCACAGTCCTTACCAAACTGTTTTATATATATATATATATATATATATATATGTGTGTGTGTGTGTATCTATATATCTATATATATATATATATATATATATATATAATATATTTTCTTTGTGTCTTTCGGCTTTTCCCGGTTAGGGGTCGCCACACCGGTCTGCTAATGATTGGTAGTTGATTTTTACGGTCCGCTAATGATTGGTAGTTGATTTTTATGGTCCGCTAATGATTGGTAGTTGATTTTTACGTGCCGAGTTACCAGCTCTGATGTACAGCCTTCAACGAAGGTACGCCCATTCACGCATGTTTCCACGCAGAAGACGCTCTAGCTGAGAATCGAACCGGACAGCATCTTACTGTGAGGCAACAACGCTACCGCATCACCACCACCGCTGGTTTTATATATATATATATATATATATATATATATATATATATATATATATATATATATACACACACACACACACACACACACATATATATATATATATATATATATATATATATATATATATATATATATATATATATATATATATGCGTGTGTGTATATACACACACATCTTCAGAAAGCTACTGTTTGATTTATTTCTGTTCTAAGCCCCCCAATGCAGCATCATAGGTTTATAGGTAGGTAACACAAAGAAACACTTCCAAATTCCACAAGTAGGTAGGCAAACCAAAAGAAAAATCCATTTATTGTAAAAATTAAGCGCTTTTCGTACGTAGCATATACAAACTTCTTCAGATGGGGAACAAAAGTAAAAGTGCCTTTTAAATGCCAAAGGCTCGTGATCAGCTGCTACATCAGTTGAAGTATAAAGGCTCATTAAAGGCATATTACTTAAACATAACCAAGCATGTTTTCTAATAAAACTTATAAGACTACATAAAATATTATTATAAATGATATATGCAACAAAATATTTAAGTAACTAATAACATATGCACAAGCTTCTTTGAATGAATACAGCCAGGCTATTAACAGAATTAAATCTTATATAAATGATCTATTTATAGAACAGAGGATAGATATGGATCTATATAATTATCTAATTATGCCCTCTCCTACAGCTCCTATTATTTTCGGTGTACCAAAAATACACAAGGACCTGAATTAATCCACCTTTCAGGCCTATAGTAAATGGTAGAAATAGTGCAACATATGCCTGTGCAAAAGTAGTAGATGGAATACTTAAAAAACATGTTAACCTTGAACCATGTATATGTAAAGATTCTTGGTCCTTCCTACAGAAAATCAATGATATTAACTTTAATGAACAGATCAATTTACTCACAATCAATGTGAAAGATCTTTACACCTCTATACCACAAGACTTGGGTATTGAATGGGTAATATTGACCTTAAAGGATAAAGGTGCACCTCCATCGGAATTATTTTTAGTAGTGGAATTACTGAATATAGTGCTAGCACATAACTATATTACTTTCAAAAACAACTTTTTCCATCAAAAGAGTGGAGTGGCAATTGGGTTCACCTTGCGTCTCAAGTTTCGCTAATTTGGTTATGAGCTATTGGGAAAAACAATATGTGTTTGGTAATGAGCACATTATCTCTCAAATTGCCTATTATACCCGGCATTTAGATAATATATTCATTCTATTGAGAGGAAACATTAATATGGCTGAAGATCTTGTCAAATATTTTAATACTAGTACTGATTTTCTTCATTTTACATTTAATTTTGAGGAAAATCAAATTGCCTATTTGGATGTGTTCTTGATTAAAAACATTCTTGATAAAAAAAAAATACGATACTAAAATATATAGAAAACCATCATATTCCAATACTTTCCTACATTTTTCTAGTGCTCACCCTATGTATCAAAAAAAGTCCGTGGTTAAAGGGCTGCACAGATAATTACAAGGGATGATGATATTTGAGGAATGTAGGAATTTAAATGACATGTTCCTTAGAAGAGCATACCCTATGGGATTTATTGATAAAATACTAGATGAAATTTATGATGAGATATAGAGGGGTTTCTAAACCAATTGTTAATGGATCTGGTGTCAATGGATGTGGTGAAACACCTATCTTTAAAATATGAAGCATTGGATTGGATAATTTTTCCCTGTGACACAGTAAGTTTATCAGCTAACAGTAAAGAGAAAAGTAGATCTTTCTCTTTTGAATACAGTTTGACCTTCGCTTTTAATTCCGATTTCCATTTTATAAAGGGAATTAAAAATTGGAACATCATAAAAGAAAGTAAGGAATTAATAGATGAAGTAGGTAAAGCACCTAAATTTACATTAAGAAGAGATAGGAACTTTAAACAGTTACTGGAGGGTATCAACAACATTGAATGCAAAGTAACCAATAAAGGTATGCACAGCTGTGGTTCCTGTCCCTATTGTAAATTTATTTTTGTGAGTAATACCATTACTATTAATTTAGATATAAAAAGTAAGTACAAAAATAATTGTAATTCTAAAATGGTTATTTACTTAGCTAAATGCCATTTTTGCCCATGTTTTTACGTGGGTAAAACTGTTTGTAGAATCTACGAACACATATATAATATAAAAAAAATCTAAGTTAGATAACGCTTTGGCTAAGCATGTATCGGAATATTCTACACACACTTTTAAATTCTGGGTGTTAGACCAGCTAATACCTAATATTAGGGGTGGCCCTTTAGAAATTGAGTTAGAAAAGTTAGAATTATTATGGCAGATTAGATTGTATTCATGTAACTGGCCAGGCTTAAATGATGTGTTCCATAATGGCACTGTTAAAACTTAAAAGCCTTAGTAGATAGGAATTTTATTGGATTAATGTTATATGTATTTATTTCTTGTATACGTATATATTTTTTATAGATACATATTTAGTTTTTACTAATGATTTTTTTCATATAAATCATTTTTATTTAATATTTAATGTGTTTGCTGCTGTTTAGTTTATAACATGGATTTTTAAGATATAGATTTGTTTATTTATATACTAGTATATTTTGAAAATCATCTTATTTTTTAAAAGGTTGACAGTTGATTAGATATGTTATTAGTTAAATATTTTGTTGCATATATCATTTATAATATTTTATGTAGTCTTATAAGTTTTATTAGAAAACATGCTTGGTTATGTTTAAGTAATATGCCTTTAATGAGCCTTTATACTTCAATTGATGTATCAGCTGATCACAAGCCTTTGGTATTTAAATGGCACTTTTACTTTTGTTCCCCATCTGAAGAAGTTCGTTTATAGGTAGGTGCTAGGCTATTGGCCCTTGGGACCTATACAAGCCTAGCCAAAAAGGTACCCTGGCTTTCGCCACCCAAGAAAATTATTTTCCTGTGCCCCTGTCAAGCAGAGCCACAGAAGTGATCCCTGGGGTGAATTTTCTATTTCCCATCCAGTCATCAAGATTTTTCTTGAAGAGTGCTAATGAGGAGCTCTGTTTAATATAGATAGGTAGTCTGTTCGGTTCCAGTCCACATCCATAGTTTTAGGTGGAATATAAATAAATGCCGATGTAAATTTTTCATCTGACAGTGACCCTTTACCAGCACAAATTTACCATTTTCTTTGTTTTCTGGGAACACTCTTCTAACACTGCTAGTGCCCTTTTTGCAGTCAGCATTATTACTTCTCTCTTCCTTTATTCCTGATGCTCTGAAAGTTCATCCTGAAATTCCGCACTCTGCTTTTTGTTTGCATCTGCAAGGTCATTTGCATTGCATGTTAATTTGACAAAGCAACTATTCTGATAAAAAGCTATCACTTTATAATATTTTGTGTAACAGTTCCTTTGACTGCAGGTTTCCAACTTAACCAGTACACACTAATGTTGCTGCTGCTTGGCTCTGCTTGAGTCTGTATCACATTTTCCCAGAGTTTTCTCTTCAATACAGACAAACAGAAAGATAAATACAATTACATTAGTCTGCTGACATTGATACTATATATACTTCAGTTTTGTTCCTCTCCCAGATGTGAAGAAGTTTGCATGCTCTGTGTATTTCTTACTTTTAACATTAAGAAGTGCACTGACGGCATGTTCCAATGAGTGGAGTTCCCTCGGATATAACTGATGAGCATGGGAGGCAGGGCAGGGTGCGGCTAGGGCAAATAACCCTCCACCCCCACCCCAGATGGATACAGAGATAGCAGAGTGTCTATGATGCCTTTTTAATTTCATGACTGCAGTCATTATCTGTCGAGATCTTTGAGCTCAGGAAAACAAAATCGGTCAGCGCCTTCATTTATTCTCCTGTTTTCAAAGAACTGTTAGAAATAGATGACATAATTTTTAGTTTAACAACAAACCAGGATTTGCACTTTCACCTTCATCAGCAGGCTGTTCGCCTCTTTCTCAGTTTCAGCCATCATAGTGGTACCTGCATATCTAATGTTAATATTTCAGCAATTTTGATTCTAGTGTCTGGTTCATCAAACCCATTTCACATGATGTGTTTACACTGAGCAAATAAGGTGACATTTTACAGCCTTGTCATTTCTTTTCCAGTCGTGAACCAGGCATTTATTTTAAATGCTGTTCTATCAGTTGGTGCTTTTTCTGCATGCAGATTCCTCAGGAGTCAAGTAATGTGACCTGGTATCCACATTTTTCAACCAACTTTTCACTTTTCATGTTTGAGACAATCTTGAGTAGTCAATCCAGTAGCCCCCATTTTGTTTTCCAGCTTTGATCGATTCCATGCAACACTATAACAGCATCCTTCTGCAGGATTTTAAACAATTAGCTGGAATTCCAACACATCCTGCAGCCTTATTATTAGCAAGGTTTTCTAGGGGTCCATTTAATTGTCCTGGATGCCTGGCTCTAGTTTAGAGAATAGACAATCATGTGCGTCAGTGATGTTGGGTTCCTTATAAAGTTCTGTGTATTCATGCCACCTTTTCACAATATCTTCTGCTAGGTCCCCCCTCATCTGCCTTTTGTCATGGCCTTTTCATTTTTTCCCTTAATATCACTTTTTTTTTTTTTTTTTAAAGGGTGGCACAGTGACACAGCGGATAGTGTTGCCTCACAGTAAGAGGTCCCCCAGTTCGATTCCTGGTTGGGGTGCCTTCTGTGTGGAGTCTGCATGCCCTCCTGTGTTTGCTGTTTGCGTGGGTTTCCTCTGGGTGCTCCAGTTTCCTTCCACATTCCAAAGACGTGCATTAGGTGGATTGGACACCCTGGATTTTGCCATAGGTGTATGTGTGTGCATGCGAGTATGTGATGTGGAAGAATTACCGTGGCAGGGTTTGCCCACCCGGTGGTGTAAAACCTTTGCTCTAGATGATTGTCACTATTGGTGACACCCTGACCCCTTGTGCAAAATTGGGGAAAAAGGGGTTGTTGATGGATTACAGATTTTTTTTAAACAGATGTTTCCTGATGTTCTTCATTCCACATTGCTGCAGTCCTAACTATTGGGTAGTCCGCTGTCCAGTCGGCCCGAATACCAAAGTATATGGCTGACGTCGGTCAGGGCGCATAAGACTGACGTCAGTACGTCAGGGTACTAATGCGCATGACCGACGTCATATCCTCAGTCTTTTTTGCCGCATGGTCCGATGCAGAAGCAATTTTGCGAGTGCAGGTTGGCGTTCTGAAAGTTTCTGAAGCCAGAGTTTCAGACCGAATCAAAGTTGCCTAAGTACCCCGTTGGGGAATATTTTCGTTTTTCCTGCCTCAGTATTTAACCGGATGTCAGAAAAAGTGAATAACTGTATTTCTTGTGGGAAACCGATACCTCATAGGGATTACCATACTTTGTGTATACCTTGTTTAGGGCCTGAGCACGACGTTGTTGGATGCCGCTCTTGTGCTAGATTTAACAAACGCACTATTAAGAGAATTAGACTGTGCCAGGTTAGTGTTTGGGAAACGTTGTAATTATAAAATGCCGTCGGATGCTCCGACGCCTCCGGCGCGGCTAAAAAGCGCAAGGACAAAACAGCAAAGCCTAGAGTGGAGGAACCGACAGTCCCAGGCGTCGGTTCTTTAGAGGCTCAGTGGAGCCGGAGGTTTTGCCAGGTGTTTCTTTGGAGTCTCAGGGAGAGACTTTACTGTTACAGGATGTATCCTCTCAGGAAGTAGGCCAGGCTGAGGGGCTTCTCAGGTGGCTGTTCTTCCCTCTCTTCCTAAGGTGGTCAGAGCCTCCCTTCTGTTTCCAAGGCTTCTTTGAGGGCAGGCCGAGTTTTGCTTCAGTGGGGTTTCTCCGAGTACTTCAGGGTCTTTGCCTAAGAAACATATGCTTAAAATGGCAGAGGATTTGATTACTATGATAAGGGTTCTATGCCCCTCCTGATAAGAGGCCTAGGGTGGAATCTGAGTTTGAGAGTTTTGAGCTATGCTCGAGGCTTCTGAGTCTTCTGAAGACTTGCAGGAGTACCCTCCTTATTCTGATTCTGATGTGGATGATTCTACTCCTTCAGCTTCCCTCCTGAGGATTTTTCATTTTCAGAGACTCTGCATTCCATGAGGGAGCATTTTAAATGGGAAGGTCAAGATTTCTCTGATTCCAGGAAAAGGCTTGGGAATTCTTGTTTTACCCCAGCACAGGCCTTTAGCTATACCTCCTGTTTTGAATGTGGTGGAAGATGTTTTTGCAGAGGCTTCCCTGAATCCAGTTCTTTGCCTCCTGCCCCAGTTAAACCGGATAGGTATTATAGGGTGCCTGAAGCTCATAAGTATCTTTTTAAGAGTCCTAGGGCAGACCCGGAAACTCTCTCTCAGGGGCCTAAAGGTGTGAAGGCCTCAGTTGTTAAAAATCCTGTCCCTCCAGATAAAGAGGCAAGGGCTTTGGATAGATGGGGAAAGAAAGTGTATACTTCTTCCACTTTTGCCATGAGGCGTTGAATTGTCAGTTTCACATGTTAAAATATCAGAATTATCTTCTTTCACAGTTGAAATCTAAGGTGGATGCTCTGGCGGAAGGTATTGAGTGTAAAGAGTTGCAGGATTTAGTTCATGTGTCTGAACAAGTGGGTAAACATTCCTTGCAATGTGGTTTTGATGCTGTGCAGGCCTCCTCCAGGGTGGCGGCCACTGGTTCTGTTCTTCGTGGGCACGCCTGGTTGAGAGATCAGAACTTAGCTGAGCATGTTAAGACAAGGATTTTGGATGCTCCTTTACAGTCTGATGTGTTGTTTGGTTCGCCTGTGGAAGCAGTTTTAAAGAAGATGGAGGACAAGGCTAAGTCTATGCAAACTGTTAAGGATTTTTGCAGGTGCAGCCTCCAGTTTAGCAGCAATTGGCCTGCTAAGGGATGGACCTATCCTGCTGATGATTCCCAGTCTAGGGGTAGGTCTAGGCGTGGTAGGGGCAGAGCTCAAGGTGCTTTTAGGCCTAGGACAGGAGTTCACCTGCTCAGACTTCTGGTGAGGGCAGGGGTCAGTCCTTTCGTAAGCAGACCCAGTGACCTGCCTTTTCAGCTGCCAGTACCTTCTCGCCTGGCGGCACCTCTAGGAGGAAGACTGTCTCTTTTCAAAGAAAATTGGGATTTAATTACCCAAGACAAATGGGTTCTGGATATCATTCACCACGGTTACAGGTTTTATTTCCATACCTTGCCTCCTTTCAAAGGCATGCCAGACATTCCTCCTCTACAAAGACAAGAGGCTCACAAGCAAATCTCTCAGTTACTCCAAATAGGGGCCATTCAGCCGGTTCCTGTGCCAGAAAGGGGCCTAGGATTTTATTCTCGCCTGTTCCTAGTACCGAAGAGGGGCGTGGAGACCAATTTTGGATTTATCTATCCTCAACACTTATCTGGACATTCCCAAGTTCAAAATGTTGACGTTACAACAGCTTTTACCTCTGCTGGGCAAGGATCACTGGATGGTAACTTTAGATCTCAAGGAAGCTTACCTTCATGTGCCTATAAGACTACGTTGCAGAAAGTATCTGCGTTTTCGAGCTGGAAATTCTCATTATCAGTTCTCTGCATTGCCCTTTGGCTTATCTACTGCACCCAGAGTATTCACAAAGGTTCTGGCTCCAGTGATAGCTTACTTCAGGCTAAAAGGAATTCAAATCTATCCTTACTTGGACGATTGCCTGATTCTGGCTCAAGAAAAGGAAGACCTTCTACAGCATTTGGAATATGTCATAGCAGTGCTAAGATGCCTAGGGTATTCTGTGACGAAATAAAGTCCAGTCTAGTACCCTCTCAAGACATGTGCTTTCTGGGTGTGAGACTGAATACAGCAGCCCAGATGGCCTTTTTAACCCCGGACAAACAAAAGAATCTTTCCAGTTACTTCCATCAACTATCTCTTCAGTCCGGGCTGACTGCAAGGACAGTCCTTCAAGCCTTAGGGTTCATGGCATCTTGTATTCTGGTGCTTCCCAATGCCAAACTGCATATGAGGAAGCTACAATGGTATCTCAAAAATGTATGGACACAGCACTGCCAGGATTTGGACACTGTCATTCAAATAATACCTTGCATTCAAAAGGAATTTTTGTGGTGGGCTCAGGAATGTCACCTAAACAAGGGACTCTCTGTGACCCGGCCAGAGGCGAGTCAAACTCTAACGACAGATGCCTCACACATTGCTTGGGGAGCTCATCTAAATGGACAGTGGATACAAGACAAGTGGCCTGCCAGACTACAGCATCTACATATCAACATGAAGGAGATGTTAGCAGTCCAGTTTGCATTAATGGCTTTCAAGGAGTTACTTCTTCCAGGGCAGGTGTTGATTCTAACAGACAACACAACTGTCATGTGGTACATCAACAAACAAGGGGGAACACATTCTTACCCATTGTGCAGGCAAGCAATGATTTTATGGGAGACTGCGCTAAGCTTGCAACTAACTCTTCAGGCAAGGTTTCTGCCGGGAGCACAGAACTCCTTAGCAGATGTGTTAAGCAGACAAATCATGGATCCCCACAGTGGAAACTGGATCTTCATGTATTTCAAAAGTTGACAGTGTCCTGGGGAACTCCAGACATAGATCTGTTCGCTTCTCCACTAAACCACCAGCTGCCAAAGTTTTGCACAAAGAGGTTTCATCACACAGCTTGGAAAGTGGATGCTCTTTCTTTCAGTTGGAAAAATCTTCATGTGTATGCGTTTCCACCTCTGCCTCTTCTTCCAAAGGTGCTTCTAAAGGTCAGACAAGACAAGCAAAGGATGATTTTAATAGCTCCAGATTGGCCCTCGGCGGCACTGGTACCCATTACTGAGGAGTCTGGTAAAGAAGCCTCCATGGCCTTTACCCTTGATTCCACCTCTGTTGTCTCTCAGAAGGACGGTGCGTCTGCACAATGTCAAGCTTCACTCTCTTCATCTAACAGCCTGGCATATTCTGTTTTGAAAGACAGCAGGTCTCAACTTCCTCAACAAGTTTTAAATGTGATTATGGAAGCCAGAAGACCTAGTACAAGGAAAGTGTGAAAAATGGAAGAGATTTTTTTTTTGACTGCAGCAAAAAATTTGGAGATTTGAGCCTAATTTGAGTGTGGCTCTTCAATATCTTACTGAGTTATTGGACAAAGGTTTGTCTTTCTCTTCCATTAAGATTCATGCTGCAGCAATTTCAGCTCACTATGACTGTGACCCACCATTGTTTTCACATCCTTTGTTCAAGCAATTTCTTAGAGGGGCAAAGAATATAAGACCCCCAATAGAGACTCCTACTCCTGCTTGGGATCTCAATTTTGTGTTGGAGAAACTTACTCTACAACCTTTTGAGCCTGCAGCTACTGCTGAACTGAAATACTTGTCATGGAAGACTGCTTTTTGTTGGCCATTACTTCTGCAAGAAGGGTTTCTGAGTTACAGGCCCTTATGGCGGTTGAGCCTTTTTGTATTTTTTCATAGGATAGGGGTATCATTACAACCAATCCCTCCCTTTATGCCTAAAGTGGTTTCTAGTGTGGCTTTAAACCAAACTACATTTTATGCAGATCCCCAAAATAAAGGAAAAAATTTTTGCACACAGATGTTAGATGTCCAAGTGCGTTACTATTTGCAGAGGAGGACTGAGACTATTTTAGGCAGTCTCAGCAGTTGTTTGTTTCTTTTGCTTTTGTTCTCAGGGGGCAAGCTGTGTCAAAAACAAACTATTTCTAGGTGGATTGGGTTTTGCATTACATTTTGTTATTCCCATCATGGCAGAGGAGATTCCAGCTGGGATTAGGCCTCATTCCACTAGGGCTACTGCCACTTCAACAGCTTTTTAAGGGGGTGGCATAAAGGGGTGGCAACTAAGGATATTTTGGAGGCAGCTACTTGGAGTTCAGTGCATACTTTCTCTAGCATTACCACCTTCCTCTCTACTCTAAGTCTAGGGCTGGTTTTGCCACAGCTATTTTGCAAGGCATGTTATCAGCTCCTGCTTCCTTATGATTTGCCAGCCCTCCTTGCCTCTCTGCTTGGGATTCTACCAAGTAAGGGGGACACAGCAATGTGGTGAAAAAAGAACATAGTACAGTTTGTACCACCATAAATGATAAATGTCGAGGGATCACAGCATTGCGGTCCCTTACCCTCCCTCTCCTTCCCCTCTGTTTTAGGGGTGGTTGTGTAGAGGGTTATGTTCTGCTAATTTTGTATATTTTGTATATATATATTTATATATTTTGGGTTTTCTTTGGAGTTTTTTGGTTTTTTTTTTTATCTTTTTATCTTTTGAGGGCCATCTGGACAAAGAAGACGTGAGGATATGGCGTCGGTCCGCGTACTGACGTCCCTCCAGCCATATACGTCAGTCTTATGCGCCCTGGACGATATGAATACTCTGGACAGACTGTGACCCCGACTTAACAGCGGAGCGACTGCAGCAATGGACTGCACTAACATCTACATTTATGGTAGGTACACTCCTGCTTCCTTATGATTTGCCAGCCTCCCTTTGCCTCTGCTTTGGGATTCTACCCAATAGTTTGGACTGACTGCATGTGGAATGAAAAAATACAGTAGTTTACCTTTACCATAATGTATGTGTTCGATATTCATTATCCACATTGCTGCAGTCCAATTTCTCCTCCCTCCTTCCTTTTAGTGGTGGTTGGTGAGGTGGTGAGTGTTAGGTTCTGCTAATTTTGTATATTTTGTATATATTTATATATATATGTATGTTGATATTTTGGTTTTTTTTTTTTTTTTTTCATCTTTCGATGACTTCTGGGCATCTGGGCAACTGAAGATATGGCGTCGGACATCATGCGCGCGACCCTGGCGTACTGGCGATGTCTGTCTGCGCCCTGACCGGCGATGACCGACTTTTGCCATATTTACCCGACTGACACCGGACTACCCAATAGTAGACTTATTAGGCAATGTGTATCTATGATCTACACATACTATAGTTTTTGTCGTTTTCCAGTTTGCACTGTTCATTTAAGCATGCCTCCTCATCTCTTCTTGCTATTCTGTGAAACTATTCATTCATTTTTACTTATCTTATTTTTCATATATTGATTGATTTTTCTGCTTTATTTCTTTCCTCAGGCACTAATGAAGCCTCCACTCATGGTCATTTTGCCTTAATTTTCTTTCCATTTGGAAATGTTTTTGCCACATCCTGGACAATATCCCAAACTTCTCTCCATAGTTTTTCTTTTGTTCTGTCCACCAAGTCTAATCCCTGAAATATATTTATTAATCTCCAGTACACATTCATATGGAGTATTAAACTTTGGACATTTTTCTTGATTTAATTTGAAACTTTGTGATAAGCTGACGAAGCAAGTGGTCAACTCCAAGTCTTGGTTTGGCTAACTGTATAAAACTCTTCCATCTCTGATGGCAAAGTATATAGCCAGACTGATTTTGATACTGACAATCTGATGATGGATGTGTGTAAAGCCTTCTCTTAGGTTGTTGAAAGTGTGTATTTTATTTCAAAATATACTTGTCTATGTCCTGATTGAAATCACTTTTGCAGTATTTCAAACAGATGTTTTTTTAACTCTATAACTCGGCCCTCAAAAAACCTCACCCAGTGATAGTATCCTAGACTGGATATTAGTCTTCCACCCTCATTACTTCTCACATAGTGGCACCCTGCCTGATTCCCTTAGTGACCACTTGCCCACATTCACACACCGACTAACTTCACCCCTACATCTTACTCACAATTTTATTACTACTCGCTGCCAAAAAAACTTTAACCCCACTACCTTTTCCAACTCTCTAAAAGCAATCAACTGGTACACCCTAAAATTTCTACCCCTGGAACAGGCTGTCGCCCACTTTAACTCAACTTTTCTAAACCTCTTAGAGCAACAAGCCCCCATAAAAACAAAACTGCCCCTTTGCTAACAAGAAAACACACTAGTAACTATGCACCTTAGAGATAAGGCATGGTCATCATATCAGAAACATAGGACTCCCCTAGCCCATACCGAATACAAAACACTCAGAAACAAAGTAAAAAATCCTTATATCCGAAAGACAAAATTACTTCTCCATAATCCAAAACAACAACAAAACAAACCCTCAAAAGTTTTGGAAATGCATGTCTACCCTCCTCAATCCCAACAAACCAGATAACCCGAGCCCAGACCCTAACACTCCTGACATAGACTTGGCCACTCGCTTCAACACCTTCTTCATTGATTTTATCTCCAAACTAACCTCATCCTTTTCATCTTCAAACCCCACTATACCCCCACTACACCCCTACCAACATTTCACCCCTCACCACTGCTCATCTCCCTATCTCCACTCCATCATCAACATTCTCAAATCCCCCCCCCCCCACCATTCTCACTAAAACCTATACCCACATCCACCATAAAAAAAAAACAACTGCAAAAACTAAAACCATGCTCTAATGCCCCTGATAACATTCCTTCTTACTTTCTCAGTATAGCTGCTGAAGCCATTGCCTACCCCATCAGCATTTTAATCAACCGTTCCATTCAAGAAAGCTCGGTACCCCAAATCTGGGAAATGGCTTTTGTTGTTCCATTGCACAAAGGAGGCATCAGTAACAACATTACTAATTTCCGTCCCATCGCTGTTCTATCTCCTATCTCTAAACTTTTCGAAAAGTGTATTCACCTACAACTCCTACCATACCTCTTAGACAATAACCTACTAACTCCAACACAACACAACATGGTTTCAGAGCAAGACACAGTACTATGACCGCCCTACTCTCCTTCCTGGAAGCTGTGAACAAAGCCCGGGACACAGGACACATTGTCTCTACCCTCCTACTAGACCTCTCTAAAGCCTTTGATACTATCTCCCACAATTTATTTCTAATTAAACTCTCCAAGCTTAACTTGTCACCCTCTTCTCTGAACTGGTTCACTAGCTACTTATCCAATAGATATCAGGCAGTGAGATGGAAAAAAGCCACCTCCCCTTTCATCAACACCCCAGCCGGTGTTCCCCAAGGATCTATACTGGGTCCCCTGCTTTTCAATATATTCATAAACGATTTCCATAACTCTATCCCTTCAACTAAAATTTCCAATACGCAGATGATTCAACTATAATCTGCTCTGCTACCTCCATCCCCACACTGTTAAAGCTTACTCAAGATGCATTCTCAACCACCGAACAATGGATGAAAACAAATCACCTTGTACTCAATGCCTCCAAAACCACAGTAATGGTATTCATCCCCTCTAAAGCTACCTTTTTCAATCCAAGTAATTTCACTATTACTAATCACAACAATACACGCTTAGAACTGGTATCTAAGGCCAAATTACTTGGGATCCAAATTGATAGTCAGCTTAAATTCAATTCCCATCTTCAACTAAATATAAAAAAAAAAAAACACCAAAAACTCGGCATGTTCTACAGACAGAATCGTTCTCTTACACCCTCCGCCAAACACACCCTATCTACCACATTTCTCATCCCATCCCTCCTCTATGGAGCCACACTTCTAACTAACCTACAGTCTTCTCTCAAAACACAACTCTCCTCTTGCTGTAACAAAATTGTCAAGTTTGCTACCTCCCATAAGTCCTCCTCCATACCACTGTTCAGCTCTCCACAAACTAAAATGGTTAGAACTACCCAATCACTTCACCCACGTCCAACTGACGCTTGCACACAAACTCATCTTCAATCCCTCCCTCTTGCCCATCCCTTTCCTCTACCTTCAAAATGCACCTCCCTGATAGAATTCTAAGATCTAACAACCAAAACTTAATTGAACTGTATAAACCAATTCGTCCCCCTGGAAAAAATCTCTTATCCTACAATTTTGCTCGTCTCTAACTCCTTACCCCCATCCATTCATACCATCACAAATCACTTCTCATTGAAAAAATCCCTTCACTCACACCTAATTTCCCAGTGGGAATGCTCCTGCTCCCACCCAACATAATCTCCTCATACTGAGAATTTTCACTTCTCCTCCCCTATTCATAATGAGAATTTCTACTTATTCTCCTAAACTCCTAGATCTTGCTTTTGCTTGTATTAGCTTTTTCTGAATACTTAAAGGTACCTTAGTGTAAATATACCCTCTGATGGAAAAGGTTCTCTGTTTCTGTATTGAAAGGTTCTATGTCAGCTTATATACCTTTCTCTTGATTGTATTAAGCTACTCATCCTGAATGTATGAAAGATATCTCCAGTGTAACCCACCCTAAGTTGTAAAAGCCTCTCAGTTTCTATATTGTAAATTGTTTTCAGCGATACAAGATTGTAATATTTGTATATGTTTGTACACTAGTCTGCTTTATTTCCAAGTCCATATGAATTGTATAATTGAAACTAAATACCTTATTGTAACCCTGCTAATTGTTTTTGGAGCTTTTCTCCACAGGACTCAATTGAAAACGGGTTCTTTTGGCCCAATGGACTATCCTGGTAAACCAACTGCAAATAAAATAATGTCTGGATGGCTTACTGAAGTTCTAACCTTCACTGGAACGTACATCTGCCGTATGAGCACTGCTCAAAAGCATGGGGGTATGTAAATGGATATACGAGAGTAAATCTTAAGACTGTATCACCGCCAGCCCAAATGCAGAGGAGGGTTAAGTGTGAGTTTTGTAGGCAGACACGCCCTACAAAGATGACCATACCGAGTGTCTTTTCTGCCTTGGGACAGACCATGATTTTAAATCGTGTTCCGTTTTCCAGTCCTTTGCGCCTAAGGCTTTGTATTCTTTTTTTGTCCTTATTGAACACTTTGGAGACCAAATGACAAGTTTCTGGCCCACTGCAAAATGGCAGATCCTGTCACACTGGACATACCACAGAAGGAACAACTCAGGAGGCATAGGCCTGATGCTCAGTCTGCACAGTCAGTTTCTGATATTCCCACAGAGGTTACAGAACAAATGGCATATCCAACTGTATCTCTAGGCAACCCCTATTATGACCCTGCTGGAGGCCGGTATGGCATCGGAGGACTGCATATCCGAAGAGAATGCACTGAGAAGGGGGAAATGCACAATTTCAGAAGACCTGGAAGGCATCCCACAAATCTTGGTTAGGGAAGAGATTATTGGTGGCCTTGGGCTGCAGACTGGGCCCACAAAGCATGCAAGCCTTCCTGCCGCACGATAAGGTACCGAACCTTACAAATTACTACCTGTCCCATAACTCCCTCAAGGCATGTTCGGACAGGTAGATTTTATGAGAACTAGAATTCTTGGCATCAGCTGTACTAGTGATTCCTTTAACCACATTGTATCTGAGGAAAATTCAGTAGTACTTAAAAGGTATGGTGTCAACACTCCCAATCCCTGGACTTGCAGATGTCCCTCAAGCAGTGTTTCAGGAAGGAGCTCTTGTGGTGGGTCGCACAAGTGAACTTCAATCTAGGATTGCATTTCAAGACACTGACTCCTCTGAGGCCTTGGGGGATCATGGACGAGCACTCGCAAGGTCCAGGGCCATTGTCAGTCCAGCTCAAAAAAAGAACACAGCCTGAAAGAGGTGAAGGGGGCTCATCCAAACCCTGCAAGTTTTCTTGCACCTTGGAACCCAAGGCCTCTTTGAGTGTTCGGACAACACTACAGTCATATGGTACATAAGCATGGAGGAATCGGGTCATACCAGTTATGCAGATTGACTCTGTTTCCTTGTAAAACTGGTTAACCTCCTCTTCAGCAGTAAGTAGTTGGGAGTATAAACATGTATCACTGTAATGTTGAATGGTGGGTGCCTTGTCTTACTGATCACATTCTGTCAATTTTTGAGATGCAGCACAACGGTGGTTTTTGGTATCTTTTTAACTATGGTGGCTACTTCATTTTTTCTTCAAGATTCTTGTCCACAGTAGAAAATTAGATGATGATCTGATGTAAAATGATTAATTCCTGTCCATTTTAGTTTACTAATTACCAAGATGCCAATGTTGTCATCTCAGCCTTCACAGTGTTTACCTTGGTTCATAGTTCTTACATTCCAAGTTCTGTTGCTGTGTAATTTGCAGAGTTGGACTTTTCATCACTGAGTACTACATCAGATGTACTTCCTTTGTGATGTAATCCATTTGCTTGACTGCTCTTTCCCAGTAGTGTAATGAACACCTTCAGACCGAAGGATCTCCTTTTCTGGTGGTGTTTTGACACATTTCTGGTTGCTTTTGCTCATCAGGCTTTCTTGGCAAAAAGAATGTATTGGCTTGCCATTGGCTTCTTCAGTGGACCATATTTTGTCTGATCTCTTTGCCATGTCATCTTGAGTAGCTCTACGCGTTATAGCTCATGGCTTTTCTGAAGTGCACTTGCCCCTTCATTATGGCAAGGTAGTGGTCCAGAAGTCTCATATCCTCCACCTTTGTAAAAACAGTGGAAGTTTTTGTATTCTAATACCGATATAGTATTTGTTTGCAGTTTCATCAGGTTAGTCCCACTAGGCCTGTGCCCTTTTCTCAGGTATTCATACTAACCAAGACACCTGGGAATTTCCCCTACTCTCTCGATTGGTGCTGTGGGATGTTTTACTTCCTCCTGAGCTTTTACCAACAGCCCTGGATCATATTTCTTGCTGTAGTGTACATTGCAGTCAGGTTAGAAACTAGTATATACAGCAGTCACTGGCGCACACGCTCTCACACACACAGACACACTCTGCATGCCATACAGAATTGCTTTACAGTATGATATGCATTTTATATTAAGAATTTCATTATACAATTAATATGAGCAAAAACATGTTTTCACTTAGTTCTTCAGTCTCTTCTTTGCCCCTCTAAACATTGACGATAAAGTGCGAATTATGCCTGGGGCCTTCTGACCAGTTTAATAGTCATCAAACCTCCATTCTTACAGTCACTTCTGCTTACATAATCACAGATGTTCTTGGTGTTTCACTGTTGCAGTCATCACATTTGGGTTATCTGCTTGCAGTAGCCATCAGTCAGTCTGATTATCAACATCTTGGGTCCTGTGTCAGTTGCGGTCTCATCTTCCGTGACGTCAGGTAGTCAGGGGTATAAAGCATGCAGCCGACGCCATTACATCAGTCTTTCTTGCCGTGCAGTGCCCGAAGCAGAAGCAGTTCGCAAGTGCTGGTCGGCAGACTCCTGAAATTTTTGTTTTCAAGTTTCAGAACCGAAGTCTTCAACTAAAGCCAAGTACTGCATTGGGGAAACTTTTTCTTGCTCTTTACCGATGTCAGTAAAAGTTAATTGCATTTCTTGTGGAAAGCAAATACCTCATAAAGATTTTCATTCATACTGTATTCCTTGCCTAGGCCTTGACCACGACGTACCTTGCTGTCGGTTTTCTGCCTTATTTAACCAATGGTACTATCTGTCATCGGTATATTTACGCTTCTAAATATTTCGGTTCTCTGTTCAATTATCCAAATATGTCTTCTGTAAGCCATCCGACTACCAACATTCCGAAAAAAATGCAAAGATACAGACAGGCTGTCTAGGTCCAAAGCTGCTGACGACAATTCTAAGTCAGTCGCCAGTTCGCTGGTACTCAGTGAGGCGCTTTTGCAGCCCCTGATACCCACTACTTCAAATTCGCAGGCCTCTACTGAGACCCATTTGGAGTATGGTATGCCGCGAGATGCTTCAACTGTGGAACCTGTGGATGTCTCTACCTTGGATGGGTCTGGAGCCACTGTGCAGGCACCGGCTTCTGAGGGTGTATTCTGACCTACTGACTTGCATATTAAATTGACGCCACCTTCTTCTTTAAAGCCTAAAACTCGAACCATGCCTATAAAACAGATACCCAGACCTGCATGCTCAGGCCTCAGTGCCTAAAAAACAAATAAGAATGTCTGAAGACCTTATTACTTTAATCAGGGGAAGCCAGCCTTTCCTCTAAGAGACCCAAGACTGAATTTGCTTAAGATTCTTCTGACCAGGATTCTGAAATTTCGGTTTCTTCTGATGTCCAGGATTTACTTGCATCTCCCTATGAGGATTCTGATGCAAAGGACTCTATTCCCACTGCTTCCCCTCCAGAGGATTTCTCTCTTGGTGAAACCTTGCATACTCTTAGGGAGCATTTCTGCTGGGAAAGCCAGGATTACTCTGATTCTAAAAGGAGGCTTAGGGATTTCTTACTCTTGTCTCAACACAGGCTTTTAGCTATCCTTCCTGTACTAGACATTGTTGATGCCTTTTCAGAATCTAGTTTGGCCCCTGACTCTTTACCTCCTGCTCCCAGAAAACCTGATAGATATTACAGGGTTCCTGACTCTCACAAGTTCCTTTTTAAAAATCCTACTGCAGATCCTGAGACCATTTTACAGGGACCCAAAAGCTTTAAGGCTACTACTGCCAAAAATCCTACCCCTTCTGATAGAGACTCCATGGCGCTGGATAGATGGGGTAAGAAAGTATACACTTCCATAACCTTGGCCATTAGGGCCTTAAACTGTCAGTTTCACATGTTAAAGTATCAGCAACATATTATCGGATTGCTTAAACAGAAAATGATGTTGTTTCCAGACTGTGCTGAAAATAAAGATTTACAGGATTTAATGCATTCTGATGAATAGGTTGAAAAACATACTTTGCAATGTAGTTTTGATTCATTAGAGGCATCTTACAGGGCTGCTGTCACTGGGTCTGTACTTAGAAGGCATGCTTGGCTTAAGGAGCAATCTTTGCCAGATCATGTTAAAGCTAAATTGTTGGATGCTCCCTTAAATCAGGACCGCCTGTTTGGCAACAAAGCAGAAGTAGTTATTAAAAAGATGGAGGAAAAAGCTAAATCAATGCAAACTGTTAAGGATTTCCTAAAATTACAGCCTCCAATATTTAGTAGGCACTGACCCTCTAAGAATTGGTCCTTTCCTTCCTCTTCCAGGCCTTCTCAGTCCAAGCCCAGAACCAGCAGAGCCACCAGGTTTCAGTCCCAGGGTACGCACAGCACTAAGCAGTGAGGGGCTTCCACTTCCAAATCAGGGAGTACTAAGGCTCCCCCCTATGGTAAGCTGTCTCAATGACTTAACTTTAAAACGTCCAAGCACTTCTCAACTGGCTGCTCCTTTAGGGGGAAAGATTGCTCCGCAGGCCAAAAATTGGCAACTCATTACCCAGGACAAATGGGTTTTAAATATAGTTTCCCAAGGATACAGATTTCACTTCCACACGTTACCAACCCCAAACGGTTGGCCAGATCTACCCCCAAATCAGTGGGCAGAGGCTCAAAAGCTAGTACTCTCTCTCAAGCATAAAGGCTATTCAAACTGTACCAGAAGAGGAAAAGGGACAAGGTTTCTACTCAAGACTTTTCCTCGTACCCAGAAGAGACAATTTATAGTGCCCTATCCTGGAACTCTCCATCTTAAACACTTTTTTGTTGATTTCAAAATTCAAGATGCTAACTCTTCACCATTTGCTTCTTATGCTAGGCAGAGATGCCTGGTTGGCAACACTGGATTTAAAGGAAGCCTACCTGCACATCCCAATCAGGGAATCTTGCAGAATATACATATGCTTCAAAGCAGGCTACATACACTATCAGTTATCTGCACTGCCCTTTGGCTTATCTACTGCGCCCAGGGTATTCACAAAGTGCCTAGCTCCAGTCATTGCATTTTGCAGGCAAAAATTCAAATATACCCATACCAGGACGATTGTCTAATTCAGGCAGAAAGCCAGGACATACTTTGAATCATCTGGCATTTGTACAAAAGGGGCTAACTTGTCTGGGGTACACCATAAATGAAAAGAAATCACACCTGGTACCCTGTCAGCAAATTATATTCCTGGGAGCAAGCTTGAACACAACTTCCCCGATGGCTTTCCTCACACCAGAGAAACAAATTCATTTGACAGCTTACTTCAAACTAATGGCCACAAGGATTCTATCTGCAAGGCAAATACTACAAGCCTTGGAGTTCATGGCCTCCTACATTTTATTAATTCCAGATGCAAGACTGCATATGAGGAAACTACAATGGTATCTAAAAAGCCTATGGTGTCAACATTCTCAGGCTCTCGAAGCAGTGATTCCTATCATACCTTGCCTACGGTTAGAATTTCTTTGGTGGGCAGAGGCTTGCAACCTAAACAAGGGACTACCATTCACTCTACCCCCTGCCGCCCAAACCCTAACAACAGATGCATCAGGCTATGCATGGGGGGCTCAACTGGCAGGGAAGTGCATTCAGGGCAAATGGAACCCAAGTCAAGTGCACCTGCATATCAAACAAAAAGAAATGTTAG